>NC_142098.1:32636111-32945370 GCF_054644295.1 Miniopterus natalensis
ATCTTATAAATATGCTAATGATTCCACCCAGCTATTCCACATCTAGGAATCTATCCCTGGGCGGTAATTGCAGATGTGTGCAAAGATATAGTTAGAAATGTTACAAAAGCAAAACACTGGGAATGAGAAGGGCTGACAAGTTAATTAGCACTTACCAGGTGCCAGACCCTGTTCTAAACATTTTATGCATATGAACTCTTTAAACCTCACAACAGTCCCACAAACCACCTATTGTCTGGATTTTACAAGTGAGGAAACAGGTGGAGGGACTGAAAGGTATGTATCCAGGAGCTGACATGGAGCCCATATTCTTAACCACCCTATGGGTTAAATAAGCTGTGCTCCAGCCATTCAAAATGATGCCCCATTGGCGTGACTCAGTGGTTGAGTATCAACCCATGAACCTGGAGGTCACCGTGTGATTCCCAGTCAGGGCACATGCCCGGGTTGTGGGCTTGGTCCTCAGTAGGGGGTGTGCAGGAGGCAGCCGATCAATAGCTCATCATTGATGTTTCTATCTCTCGCTCCCTCTTCCTTCCTCTCTGAAATCAAGAAAAACATATTTTTTAAAAACACACAAAACAAAAACCAAAATGATGGTGTGGCCAGGGATTTTTTGGCGAGAGTGAGGGTGGGGGGGGTCATGGATCCCTGAATGACATACAAGTTGTGTGATCATACACATTGCTGGGAAGAAGCTGGCTTTATGAGAGTCTCAAAGACATGCAGGAACCAGGGCTGTGGGATAATTCTTCTACCTAAATAAACTCATGTGAACGTACCCCACACATGGGTTGCCAATGTTGCTGTTAAAAAAAAAAATTCTTTAAAAAAAAATTCTTTTTAGCTTCTTTCCTTCCATATAAGCTTTCCCTTCTTGCCCTTAAACCACATTAACAACCTAGAATGTGCCTGGTTGCTCCTTAGGCTCCCCAAGGGGTCCGTCTGAAGCACCCCACCCCTGCCACCCCCACAACACATCAGTTTGTTCTCTTCTTTATCGTTCTGTGCTTATCTGAAATCTTCATTTTCACTCCTTCACGCCCAGTCTTCCCCACGAGCCAGCATTATCCTGGGGCTTCCCTTGTGCTGGGTGCTACATACAACCCATTAAGCGCTTCTCAAAGCCCTACACGACAACCACGATTACGAACCCCATTTTACAGATGATGAAAGTGAGGCCCAGAGGTGAGCCACTTGTCCCAAGTCCCCGCAGCTCTAAAGTGGCAAGGCTGGGATTTGAACGCACGTGGCCTCAGCACAGAGCCTGGGCCCTTCCTTACTACACCATCCTCCCTACAAAGGCTAGTGAGATAAAAACCAACCCCTCCTTTACTTCTTGAAGATTTGAATTGGCCCAAGGAGCTCACCCTGGTGCTGGACAGCGAACCCCACAGGATACCCCCATCCCCAAGTTCTACCCGCCCGTGGTGACTCGGGGGACATGATTGACCTATTCCCCCCGCCCCCCCGCCCCAGATCTATGATAGAACAGGCCGTAGTTGACAGTGTGCCACTGCTTTGTGTTGATTTTCAAAACCCTACTTCCCAGAGCTTATTGCTCTTATGTAACCTCAGCAGGGGACCAGCTGCATCAAGGACTGGCCCTGCCGCCTGTGGGATTGAAACTGACAGCGGGGCTGGTGCAAGAAATAGGGGACTCAACGCCTATTTGGGTTCTATTTTTATTAAAACCCCATTAACTTGTTTCTATCAGAGCAATTACCATGTCGAGGCTGGGTGCTGTGGAGGAGGCAGTTTTATTTTGAAGTGAACAGCTGTTCAGCTGTTCTCAGGAGAACTTTCATTTCGAAAGGACCCCCTGGGGTTGAACTGTCAGGCTTGTTCTCAGCCCCAAGGTGGGTTTTGTTAGCAGATAATTTGGTCACATCCGTTGCAGTGGGTCTTGACTTAACTGAGGTTGAAGATAACATAATTTCCCCTTTCCATTTTTTCCCCCCCTTTTGCCTGATTTTTGTAACTCCAAACTAGTTTAAATGTGTCCAACCTGCGGCAGCGATAGTTAATTCCTTTCCCACCTTGTAAATGTTTAAGCACAGCCCCAGGGCACACGGAGGCCAAGTGTGACATTTCACTGGGCAGAGCTGGAGAGATGCATTTGTGTCTCTACCTTCGCACCTTCAAATCAGCCAAACCCATGTGAGCTGGGCCCTGTCTGCCCTCATTCCAGGCCAGGGGACGCGGTCCAAGGGTGTGGTGTGCCCCCCACCACACGACAGCATGTCAACACTGGGGCACATCCTAGAACTGCACAGCTTGCAATTCAACCATCCAATAACGAAGCACCTCCATAGTATAAACTTGGTGCCCTGTTCTCAGGGGGATGTAATAGGTCTGGGTGGGGCCCAAGAATTTGCGTTTCTAGCAAATTTACAGGTGCTGCTGATGCTGTCCGTCTGGAGACCACACTTTGGGAACCACTGCTGTAGGATTTTGTTTAAATGTCACTCCCCCTGGAGGCTCACGTGTGTGTGTGCGTGCACACACACATACACACACTCCCTGCCTTGGGAAGATGCTCCTGCCACAGGTGCTCAGGCAATCTGCATGGCCCCTCCTGGGCTCTTGCTTGTGGTGATCTGGCCCCTCCTGCCTTCCCCCCACCTCACCTTCAGTCACTTTCATCCTTGCCCTTCACCGTCCTCTCACCCAGGCCTGCTTTCCTTCCCCAGAACAGGCCAAGCCACAGACCTTGCCCTTTCCTGCCCCAGGGCCTTGGTACTTGCTGCATCGTAACACAAACAGGCCTTCCATAAACACATGGTTTAAAGAAGGTCCCCCCAGCTCTTCCCCTTCACATGCCCTTTAATTCATATCACAGGTCTGGTTGAAATCAGGTCTGATGTCCCTTGAGAATGTCAACTCCACGAGGGCAGAGAGGAGTGACCGTTCTGCTCCCCACTGTGGACCTCGTGCCCATCACTGCCACAGACCAGGCCATCATTGGAGACATGAATGAGTGGGATTCATTTCTGCTCTCGGTGAAATTCACATCACAAGAGGAGGTACACCAGCCAACCTTGTCCTATGACCTCTTCTTTCTGCAAACCTCCCTTCCATCGGGCTGGCCAGCAGCCATCTAGCACTTTGTTTCAAGCAAGGGGTGGGGTGGGGATGGAGGGAGGCAGGGGAGTTTTTGGAACAGCCAACATTGCAGATTACACACCTCTAATCAAATCCAGAGCGCCGCACTGTGTTCTGCCAATTGAGACGCCCAGATTATGCAGGCCAAAGGGCCCCGGGGGCAAGAGGCCATGTGAAATAACTTTTCAAAAATAGCAACTTGCAATCTCAGGAATGAGCATGAATTGTCAATGACATGAGCAATGTTTGGAAACAGGGGTCCTATTTTTATTGCAGATAATGTTTATGCGACATAGCACAGGTTGGGCCAATTTTCCCCAAGGAGATGCTTGTGGATGACGGTGCAGTGATGCCCGTAGAAACCGTGTTGGAAGGACCAAAACCGAAGAGATCCCTGGTGGTGTGGTGGGTTGCCCTGGCTCCTAGCCCGGCTCTGCCGCTCACTGATCACTAGAGCGGAGCAGCTAAGAGTCTAACTTTCAGAAGCAGTGGGACCTGGGTTCCAACCTTGGGCTCGGCACTTGCTGTGTGACCTCGGACAGTTACTTAACTTCACTGAGCCTGTCTCTTTCTCAGGAAAAGGAGAGAAAACAGTCATTTATCTCTTAGAGTTGTGATGGCGAGTAAATGAGATAATGTCTATAAAGCCAGGCTCCCAGTGCCAGGCACAGGGAAAGTGCTCAATAAATGAGAGCCATTGTTAGCTATAACACTTAGAAATTTTAAAAAATTCTCTGAATTGTGGTAAAAACACACCTACTTTTGCCCCACCCTGCGTAACAGAGAGAAAAAAAAAAAGAGACCAGAAACTAGCCAAATGTGCAGGGATAAGAGGATGCTTATAGAAACTGTGCCATGTTCCCACGATAGAAAACCCTTCAGCGGTAAAAACAAACTGAAAAATGCTGCTGAAAGTCACAACATAAAACCTAGTGAGAGAAGCAAGTCAAAATAATATATTCAGTAGATGTGCAGAGCAGGGGGTAACAAACACAAAATCTAGGAAAGGGGAACTAACTGGGCAGAAGGAACTTGGGAGCACTGATTATGTGCTAGAACTTAAATGAATGGAAGTTCAGGGGCTTTCATGTTATTGTAACACTTCATAATCTAAAGATGTATTACATATATTCTTTCAAATGAGAATATTTGTATTCTTTTCAATACAAAAAGATCAAAAGGCGTTTTAAACAGCTTGGGCCCCTTCAGCTCTAACCTATTGCGTAGCAGCTAGCAGCTTAGGGAGCTCTGATAAGAAACTCTCTGCTGTCATCTGCTTATTTAGGAAGAATTTGGAAGGAACATGCAGCAAGTCACTGCCTTTGAGGCCTCCAAAAGCAAATTCTGGGCACAGGACCCAGAGGGGAGGCTGGAGGTTGCTGAGACGAGGCACAAAGACTGATCCCCCGGACAGAAGGGAACTTGATGGGTGGACTGTGGCTGACCCAGCTCCCAGGACTGGGAGAACCGACGGGCCTGTGCCTTCCTGCACTTTGGCCTGAGTCAGAGAGGAAATGAGCGGGCCCACAGGCAGACTTTGGCCATCCAGGACACTTCTAGAAGGAAACAGAAGTGGTGTCACTAAGTAAAGGGGGTCACACTGTCAAGCAATCATCCCAAAATCAGTTCTCTTGCTTCGGCTCCCAGAGTTAATGTCCATCTCTGGGTCCTGAACACATAGCCTCTTTCCTGAGTGATTCGTTTGGTGACATGAGTCCCACAAGGGATCTTGGCACATCGCGAGATGACATCCAGGAGGTGGGTATGCTTGAGCTGTGATTAAGCAAGGTGACATGTTCATCTCCATTTCACTCAGCTAAACACTGTTCTGTCAACAGATATAAACACAATAACCCGAGGCACATTTTTTCCCTATGACTTCGTTTTATTGGCAGTGGCAGAAAAGCCTTTTAAAATCACAACTGTCTACAGGAATAACAGTCTTCCAAAACAGAGTGAGGCTTTCCATTTTTATCGATCTTTTTTAAAAATGCCTTAAAAATTGGAAACTCGGTTTTCACTGCTGGCCATTGGTGAACAAGACGCGTCACATTCTGTGGTGCATTCCTCCTAAGAATCTTTGAAATGATCTAGAAATTCTGCCAGTAGCATCCTCTGAACTGGTGCTCAAGGCCTGAGCCGACTCCAAACCTGAGAAAACACTGCCTGAACTGCTCAGTTATTTGAAAAGCAGCACGTTCCTTAGTATCGCTCCGGAATCTTGGAGAGAGCAGTGAGTGCGTGAGCATGCAATGCTAAATTAGAAAATGACAGTGTCTTTTGAGAAGTTTCTAAAATGTTTTGCTCCTGAACCTAAGAGATAGCCAAGCGCCAAGTCCTCTTGTTCCCATTAAGATAAGGCCACTCTCTGGGAACAACTGAGGTTATCTGTCCCCTCCCATGACTCGGGCAGTGCTGGCTCTCACACTGGTTTCTGTCTCTTCTGTCCCGAGTCTTTCTGCGGGCATTAAAATGCATTCTCGCCACACTTCCTTTGATCAGTGACACCCTGCTTCTCTCACCTGCCTCCTTTGCTGTGCTCCCCGGGCCAGGCATTTGCTTTTTGCACACAAAGTCGCTGTCCGCAGGGAAGAATTTTAGTTGCAAAAAGGGAGCCATGCAAATCACAGGGGAGTCAAATAAACTCTTTTCAAGGGCAATACCGGAGCAGAAAATACTGTGATGATCTAAAACTCTGGGCTTGTTCTGTTTTGTTTTAATTGGCCAGAGGTGGGCAAGGGTTCTCTGGTTTTGTGTGTTCTCTTTGGGGCTTCGGCTTCTTGGGAAATGTTAGCAGTTCCCAGGCACTATTTTCGGAGCTGTGCTGACACTTGTTAATAACGTTGGCGTAGAAAGCCATGCTCATTTAGACACAAAGAGAATTTGCTGGCATGTGCCAGATGGGAAACGGGGGAAAATCAAGGGACTGCTATCAGAGAGAGAGAGAGAGAGAGACAGAGAGAGAGACAGAGAGACAGAGAGAATGCGAAAAGTTTTAAGGCAAATCAAAGAGGCCCTTTTCCACCAGATACAAGTACGGGGTGGGTGGGGGGTTCATTTTCAGGTGAAAAACAAGTACTCCTTCCCTCCTTGAGCTTACCAGCAGCTTGCTTCTGGGAAGGCCTAAGAGGCCCCTAGTCGGCCCCAGTCACCCACCCCCGTGCAAGGAAGCCTCCGCCAAGCTTAACTTCTGAAATTAATGTGGGAGAAGAGTCTGATGCTCCGTTTTGCTTTGAGAAATGACTGCCCCTTAAATACAGCCTAGGAATGGATTCTGAAACAGGGAAAGGACATTAGGGCGAAATCTGGTGAAATCTGAATAAAGCCTGTGGCTTAGTGAAGTGTCTGATGCACGCACCAGAGTGGAAGATGTTAGGGAAAGCTGGGGGGAGGGGTAAAGAGGCACTTTTCAGTAAACGGTGCTGTTTTTTCTGAGATAGGAGGGTTTTGAGCAGAGAATGAACAAGATCTGATTTATTTTTGGACAAGACCACTCTGGCTGCTGTGCTAAGATGTCTGAGGGCTGGGTGGAGGGTGAATGCGGCGAGGCAGGTGGGGAGTAACCGCAACCATCCAGGACAGGAGTGGGGGTGGGAAAGAGGTGGTCAGGTCCTGCAAATGATTTGAAGGCAGACCTAAAAGATAAGGAGAGTGAGGGAAGGAGGGCCAACGAGGACAGGTAGGTAGCTCAGTTGGTTGGAGCATCTTCCTGATACGCCAAGGTTGCAGGTTCCATCCCCAGTCAGGGCACATACAAGAGTCAACTAATGAATGATTAAATAAGTGGAACTTGCTGTTTCTGTCTCTCTCTCCAATCAATCAATCAATCAATCAATCAATCAATCAATCAATCAATCAAATTCTGTGGTCCTCATGGAAGTCCCACCTTTGTAGGACATGGCATGTTTCTACAGAGACTGTCACTCCTATTTATGAATGTCATGCAAACAAAGGAGCAGTTGCTAAAACGTGGATTTCTTTGGGCATTATTGTAAACGATCACTGATCAAAGACAAAACTCTCCAATGGACGTCCCTGATCATCTGCAGTACTCAAGTTACAAAAATGGTACTTGCACAGAATGTATTCGAGTGCAAAGCAAGTCATTTATTTAGCACCAAAATCAAATGATGACCACATCAATTCCATATTAAAACAGGTATTTTAAAGGCATTTCGGACATTTTAAGTTGGCATCAAGACATCTGCATAGTCTGAGTATCCAAATCCCTCCAGTTTCCGGTTACAAAGGCAATTTTCCCAGGGGTGTGATGACTGTCCTGCAAACAGTCCGGTGGCCCCAGGAAGGCTGTCCCCTACTCGGCTGGAGGTTTCCTCCTGGATCTTCAGGGAGAGTTTTGTGTCTGCTTAAACAGATTCTCAGTAATTGGTCAGGGAGCCTCTATGTAAAAATGTGCAAAATGGACCGAAGGAAAAAAACCCCAATATAACCAAGGCCCCCTGCCCACTTATATTTGCCACGTTAACTAAGCTTCTCCAATAGGGATCTTCATAACAGGCAACCCTAAAGACCTGATTTCATGGAATAAGAGCTGGTTGACACCCTTTAATAACTACTTTGCAATTCGACTGCCTGACAGCTTTTCTGGAGAGGGAATAGAATAACTGAGGGTGCTGTCAAGATCTCAGGGACAAAACCCAGCTCAGCTGAACCATCTGCCCTCTAGGTCGGTTGCAGAATTCCGTGAATTCCTAATTACAGAGGAAAGCAGAGTCTCCTCGTTAGTCAAAGCCGTGCCATTCACCTGCCTTTTTCTTCCTTATTTGTGACTGATTTTGGAAATTGGGGTAACTTCCCACAGGCAGGTGGAGGGAGATATATACAAGACCAGCATCGTGGAGGTGCTGTCCTTTGTGTGACCAGGAAGATGAGGCAATTCAGTTCAGGAGAATATTCCGTGAACAGACTAAGATGGCCCAATCTGTCCTTCGGAGCTACGAAAGTGGACATCTAAGTCCGTCCAAATCCCTGGCACAAGGAATTCCAGTTCCGACTCTATTGCAACGTATGTACTACGATCTTCACTTATAAAGGACTTGGATGTCTTCTCAGTTGTGGCTTCTTGGGTGAAGTAGACCTGGGCTGTGGGTCAGCAGGGGGAGATAGTCCTGGAAGATTTATAGGGCTGGGGACATTCTCCAGCATGTCCTTTCCCAACCAGATGACACCACTCCTGTGACAGCTGCAGGGAATAAGCCATGAGAAGAGAGGTATGACTGTGGCCCTTGATAGTGTCAACCAGGCTCTTGTCAAGGACACACAGGGATAAGTCTACGAGGAGCAATCCTGTATTCTTCTGGCCTTCAGCTTTCCATGTCCGTGAATGTTCTCTTCTTGTAGTTCTGAACGAGGCTAGAAGCAGTGATCTGAGAAGCCTGCCCCTTCTCCCAACACTGGAAGTCATTCAGTCCTTTCTGCCCTGTTTGGAATAAGCCCCTCTCCATCTCATCCAGCCTGGCTACCAGTGCCGAAGTGTCTTCGTTGTAAGCATTCTGGGAGGAGTCCATAATGCGGCGAAAACGTCCAATAAATGTCTGAAGGAGAAGGGAATAAGAGAAATCAAAGCCACTTTTATCCCCGAACATTTAAATGGCACAAAAAGGAAGAATTTGGTCTCAGGACTCAGTCAGAAGGAGATCTGAGTAAGTTATTTCCCATTGCCAAGCCTCGATTTCCTTGCCTGTGAAATGGGTTGTTGTGGAAATCCAATGAAGTAACACGTGTAGAGCACCTAGGAAATAGCTGGCAAGAGTAAGCTCCTTGAAAAGCATTCCTCATTATTGTTACTGCAACAAAGGCCATGATAATGTACTGTGGTCACATGCAGACAGGTTTCAACCAGAAAAGATCCCCGACTTAACTGAATGTAGTTTTCAGTCTGAGAGTAGGATGATCTAGAGGGTGTCAGTTCAGGGCTCTGAGCCCAAGCCACAAGCCCACTTCAGTTCTGCATTCGCCTCACGGCCATCTTACCTTATATGTGAGCAACTCCAGTCTACAGCATAACCGTCTCTTTTCTTTTTCTTTCTTAACTATCACATTAAACACAGCACTAGAAAATGTTAGGCCAAACCACCTTCAAGCCTGATGGAGGATGTCAGCACAGTGCGGGGAGCAACTGTGTCTTGAGCTAACAGTTCTTATAAAGCTAGAAATCAGGCCGTAAAACAAGAGGTAGAAAGGATAGTTTCTTCTAGTTTTAACAGAATAAAAAAATAATTACAAAAGTTAAAGTATGGTTATACAACATAAAGGTTATTATTGTCCATGGGCAATAATAATAGTTACCATTTGTTAAATGGCACTACATAAACTCACTATGACTCCATAATTTTGGCAATATTATTATCTCTTTTTATGGGTGAAGAACTGATGCCTAGAAAGGTCAAGTAGCTTGACCAAGTCACATAGCTAGTCCATAGCAGAGCCAGATCTTAACCCCAGAGCAATGGAAGGGAACAAATAACCAAATACCGCATGTATTTACTACAGGAACCCTCAGAACAGTCCTGGGGCTGGGCTGTGACTACGTACTTGAGTGCCTGGCACCTGTCATCAACTATCACCCCTTTCTTATTTCCAGGACTTTCTACTGGTCCCAACTCTTAGCAAGCAAATATGAAGAGCAGTAGACAAGTCCTATTTAAGTATATATATAATTGGCAAATATAGTCTAACTGTAGGCTGACGTGGAATAATAATATACTAATTGCAGATATTCTAAACTTCCCTGGGTAAGAGTGACGTCCGGGGGCAGCCACAGCCGGCTCCTGACACCTGTGCTGTGCCACAGGTTCTCCCATCTATTACTTGCCTGTAGGAGAGACTGGGAAATGTCTGTATTCTCTGGGCTGTCAAAATGCAGGAGCTGGGAGCCAAACCCGTAGAAATGGGGCCCCATTTTGTGGAGGTCCACCACGTTGGCATCTGCACTGAACACAGTCCTCCAGCCCTCTTGGTAGATCTTGGGAAGTTCCACAGAGAGAATCCGCCGCTTGTTGTCAAAAAGTCCTTTGGCCAACCACAGGGGGAGTTCCAGCTTTGAGCCCTGCGTCAGACAAGAACATAGATCTGAAGAACAGTGACCAAGTCAATGTGTGCGTGGCAAAAAGGAAATACACACCGCATGAGCAAGACTCCCTGTTCTCTCTGGGACACAGCTGTATATGAAGACTTACAGCCCTAGGTTTGAATCTCTTTTACAACGCAACAGGCCTGTCTGTGACTTGAAGAAATGAATTGTGTGAGCTGAAGTTTTATGTTACGGTGGAATGGAAAGAAAAAATTGGGTGTGGTGGTGGTGGGGGTAGAATTCTGCTTAATTTATACAGTTGCAGAAACGAAATCAGTGTTGGAGGGAGCCTGACGACCTGGGATAAATTTAGTCTCCCTAAGGGCGACCACTGCAAGTGCGGATACACTAGGGGAGGGTACGAACCCCGCCTCCCCCTAAAACTACAAATCCCAGAGGACAGCGCGCCCGGCGACGCAGCGCCCCAGGGCCGCAAGGCCCGCCGGGAGCTGTAGTCTTTCGGCGCAGCGCCGAGCCAGAGGGCTTACCTGAGGGACCGTGTTGTCCGTGTCGGCTCCTCCGCTCCGCTCCGGGAAGAAAGCGCCGAGGCGTGGAATGGGGATTTCTGTGCGCACCGGGAGCTTCTCGTGGGACATCAGGATGTCGTCCAAGGAAAGAAAGTTCTCCTCGTGGCCCAGCGCACCGGACTCCACCCGGAAATAAGCCTCGGACATGGCGGCGGCTCCAGCGGCTTGGCTTCCACTCGTGTGAGTTGGGAGACCTCGGGGAGCCGGGGACGCAAAAGCAGGAGGGAGCGGAGGCTGGTCGGGATCGTGGGGGATGAATGGGTCGCTGCGGCCGCCTAGCCGGTTCGAAATTCTTTTCCCGCGCTCGGGGCGGGCCAGACGGGAGCAGTGGATCCGGGCGGGTCGGCCTAGGCAGAAGCAATCGATAAGGTCTCGGTCCCGGGCGGCGCGGAGCGGGGCGGGGCGGGGAGCGGAGCTGTCGGCGGCTCCTGCAAAGTCGTCGTCTCGCAGAGCGTAGCCAGTTGAGAAAGAGGCTGGCATGCCCGTTAAAGCTGCAGGGCGCAGTTGCACTAGATTGGGTTTATGCGGTCCTTTAAATGTGTATATGAAATTAAAAACACTTGACACGTTTGGGGGCTTAAAGAAAGGCGTCTCTGAGCCCTCCATCCCAGGCCTGACCAATCAGACCTATTTACCAGTTTTCTCTCTGTGCATCTCCGTTTGTCGTTACGTGAAAAAAAACTGGCAATCTCCTTTTGTGGCTCTTAATGTAAATCCTTAAATCTGATTGGGAATCTGATTGGTTCAGTTCATCTTTTTGAATCAATGGCCCAGTTCATATTTTTGAGGCGGACCACAAGGGTCATAGGTTGCCAGCCACCCTATAGATTGGGTACTATTACTGGTCTAGTGCGGGGAGGGGGGGGGGATTCATGGTACCAGACTTGGGGATGTTAGTCAGGGCTATGGGTGGTGGCAGAATGTTGAGAGATGCACTACAGAACTTTTTTCACATAAAAGGGCATTTTCAGGGGCTACTAGAGCTAAGAGTAAAGGGTTCATGGGAAGAGAGATGTATATTAATGTTTTTAAAATTTTCTGTATTGTATACTTTGACATCTTGGAGCTTTGGGGTCCTAGGGATGAACTGTCTCTCCCAGGATGAGCTAATACCTAGAGCAATAAGCAACTTGCCTGTGAACATGCCTTTCACATACAAACCAACCAATCCAAAGCCCCCAACCACTCCCTTTATCTAACTCACACACCAAGCCATTCATTCCCCTGCCCTAAATAACCCCAGGGCCAAGTACTGGACAATTAGAGAGCACCTTTATAGCCCAAAGTCCACCAGCGTTGTTCAGACCACCCACTCCTGACCTTGCGCAAATTTGCCTCCTCTGCCTCACCCATTCCCTCCCAGAAAAACCACAATAAAGGCTCTGGCCCATGCTCCCCTTCTTTTGGGAACTAGGAGCAATAAAACTTCCAGTGGACCGATTGCTCAGTCACCTCCGTAAGTTAAATCCTCGGTATCATCAAAACAAGAGGCAGTGGGGGAGTCAGGACCAAGTTGTGGAAAGCCTGGGGTGCTATTCTGAGGAGTTTAGGCTATTCCATGGGCGATGGGAGAAACCTTGTAAGGGTTTTGAACAAGTAATATCATAAGTCTGTACTTTTAAGGAGAGAATTCTGGCAGTGCGATGGAGGGAGAGGTGAGATGCAGGGAAGCCAGTTTGGAAGCTGTTCAGTGGGCAGTACCTGGCAAGTAATTGGATGCAGGAAATGGATAGAGAGGGGCAAGGGTGATTCAGGTTCTTAACCTGGTTGACCAGGTGGATGGAGATGTGTATAGAGCACAGGTACAGGGCAGTTTGAGGCAAAAGATGAGTCAGTTTGGCATTCTTGGGCTCCAGGAGCCACTAGACAGGCAGGTTGGCAGCCCACGGGAGAAACCAGTCTTGAAGTTTTAGAATTAGGAGGCATCTACTTAGCGTTAGACGGAATCTTTTTAGAGGTAGTTACAAGAGAGTTTTTTCCTTTATCATATTTTAAATGTTCACTTTGCTGCACTATCCAATGCAAAAGTAAACAATTCATAGTCCATATTTATCATTTCTCTGATGAAATGAGTATGTGGTACTGGATGTAGTTTGCGATAGAAATCTAAATAAATCTAATTGAAGGCAAGGCAGGTTATTTACTCACAAGATAGAAAGCTGTTTTCTATATTGAAACAGTTAAAATGGATGCTTGATGATTTATCAGTGCCGAAGAAAGGCATTATTTTTGTACTGAGACCAGAATATTGGCTCTAAACTCCAATGCCACAGTTACTTTAATACTAAAGTAACAGACCTGTGTTTCAGATAAAATCAGAGTACCTTGTAGTTCTTTTTTAATGTCTTGGCTCACCATGAAGCTATTAGTCACTGCTTGTATATTTTTACTCTATTTAATCTGTCCTCTTCTTGAACTAATAAGTGAATAAACTAGCAGAAGTGAAATTAGTGAAAGTTTGAGCTGATGACTTAAATAATTGCATTAATTTTTGACAAAAGTAGCACATAGCTTATCAAGTATACATCTGTTTATACCCTAAATTGTACCCTAAATTATAAGAGCCCAGAATGCTTCTTTTCTCTAAGAAAGCTTGCGTTCCTTAGCAGCCAGCCAACCAATCTACGTGCTAGAATTATACTAAACAGAATTTCGGTATGTTTAAAATATTCAGCATATATTCAGTATAGTTATAATATACAGAATTTCAGTCTTCTGGAAGGCTTCTACTGGATCCCTGAAAAATCGAGTAAATTTTCCACCGTCATTGTTTCAAGGTTGCTGAATCACAGAACCCTGTAGCACATGCAGATTTTCAATAAGCAAAACCACAAGCAGCTTTAAATCTGTTCTTTTGAATACCAGTGCTTTCTAAACGTCTTCCATTTAGTGAGGAGGCTGTGACACAAGTGACAGAAACCCCGATGAGGGTGTGCAGGGGAGGCCCTAAGGGAGGGGGGCGTAAGGGGAAGAAAGTAAAAAGGAAATGTATTGGACTCCATCCTTTGAGTTGCTTGCTAGTATTGAGGTAACACTAATTAATAACATTATATAAATCCCAGGTGTACAACATTATAATCAGGTATCTGTACACCTGGCGTCAAATATATAGTAAAAGAAGGAAATTTCTACCACTGTCATTGGCTCTGTCACCTGGGGTGAGTTACCTGTCAGAAGCTTAGCTTCAGCATCTGTAAAATGGAGATAACAGTAGTAGCTCCCAGGGTTGCGGTGGGAGTGGAGCGAATGAGCCCATATGCAGAGGGCACTGAGCTCAGGGCCTGGCCTGCAGCAAGGGCTCCACGCGCGGCCTTGTCACCATCACCCACACGCATTTGTTCACTGCCGTCCTCAGCATCTCGAGCAATACCTGGCGCCAAGCGGGCGCTCAGTGAGCACGTGTTAAATAATCGTCTTCGTCCATTATCATTGTTGATCTAAGCTTGGCTGCACTCCCTCTCCCCAGTTCGAGTTTCTAAATGTGCTTCGATAAATCCTTTACATCTTCAGCCTTTTCCTGCAAAATTTTCCTATGGGTTCAAATGATTAAAGTTGGTGGGTTTTTTTTTGTATTCTGAAATTATAGTATGACGTTTGAAATCTTATGTAAGGTTAATGGAGTTAAATCACTGGAGTTCGTTTTTACATAATTTAAATGTTCCTTTGGTTGAGCTGTTTCTTGAGCGCTGATCCAAGACGCCTTCAATGAGATGAAAATACAGCGATGGGCAGGTGCGACCCCATGTGTGGGCAGTGCTGAGTTTAGACTCTTCCCACGGTCTTCGGCAGCACCAGCAGACACTGTAAGCCCGTCTGATGTATTCACACAGAGTGTGTGTGCGCGCGCGTGTGTTCACATCATTATAATCAAGGTACAGGTTTTAATCCAGCTTCCCTTTTCCTGTGTTCCCAGCTGCATAAAAAAATACCCTTTCCTCCCATTCCTCTGTGTTCATTTTTTTCTGGTAATTTGTTAATATCATTTAATCCATGACCCGAGAGCCAGAGCTTCAGTCCAAGGGGGATGAAGCAGCAATAAACTCATAAGTGAGGAGAACATGGAGAGGAGTTGTCACTAAGATGTTCTGTCGCCTGTGTGATGCCCTGGGGCTGCACCCGTGTTCTGCTGCCCAGTGGAGGAAACAGTAACATGAGGTGATAAAAGCTATAGATCACCTCTGGCCGGGTAGCTCAGTGGGTTAGAGTGTCGTCCCAGTAAGCCATGGTTGCGGGCTCAGTACCCAGTCAGGGCATGTACAAGAATCAACCAACAAATGCATAAATAAGTGCAGCGACAAATCAGTCTCTCTCCCTCCCCTCCGTCCCCCACCCTCTCTCTCTGTCTGTCTCTCAAAAATCAATAAAAAATTTAAAAAAGCTATGATAGAGCCATGTCCAGAATGTTACGGAGGCTCAGAAGGAGTGGTGGATTCTGACCTGGAGAGAAGAGGGCTTTACAGAGGAGCAGGCATAAGAATGGGGCCCTTGAGTATGAGTAGCAAGCCCACAGATATTCGTAGGAGTCATTCTAGATCCAAGGATCAGCTTCAAGCAAAGATGTGGGATTGTTTAAGTTTAACAAAATTAATAATAATTTCCTAGCAGTACTATCTAATAGTCTGTGTTCCCATCTCCAGTCGTCCTCCAAGTATTTGTCATCCAGTTAATCTTCCAGGAGCCAATCAAGGGTATTCCTTGCATTTGATTGCTATAACCTTTTAAGCAGACCCACTACCTTTCCCTTTAACCCCCGTGTCACTGACTTTTTCAAGAGGCAGATTCTGTTCTGGTTGTCTATATAAAGAAATTTTAAAACACTCCAAAATTTACTGACTAAAACAACTATTTTATTATATCTCACAGTTTCGTGTATCACAAATTCAGGCAGGGCTAAGTCAAGCGGTCCCTTTGTTTCACTTGACTGAGACAGTCGCTGAGTAGTATTCATTTGGTAGATAGACTGGTCTGGAGGGTCCAAGATGGCTTCACTGTCATATCTGGTACCACTGGGGGTAACTGCGTAAAGGGCACATGGATCTCTCTGTGTCATTTTTATACTTGCACGTAAACCTACAATTATCTAAAAAAAAAAGTTTAGTCCTAGCCAGTTTGTCTCAGTGGTTAGAGTGTTGGCCCTCAGACTGAAGGGTCTTGGATTAGATTCCGCTCAAGGGCACGTACCTGGGTTGCAGGCTCGACCCCCAGGGGTAGGGTGAGTGCGGGAGGCAACCAATCAATGTGTCTCTCTCACATCGATGTTTCTCTCTCTCTCCCGCTCTCTCCCCCTTCCACTGTCTCTGAAAGCAATGGAAAAAATATCCTCGGGCGAGGATTAAAATAATAATAATAATAAATAATAAAAATGAAAATTTAAAAAGTTTGATTTGCAAAAGCAAGATGCAGAGCAATGTGTGTACCATGCTACCATTTTTGTAAAAATGGAGGCCATCTATTTATAGGTATGCTTGTCTTTGCATAGACTATTTCTAGAAAGATATTAATAAAAATGGTAACTTGTTTGCTCCAGGGGGGACTAGGATATTGAGGGTCAGGGGAGGAGGTCACAGTATAACCTTTTGCATGATTTGACATTTTCAACCTGTGCGTATGTTACTTTTACACTTTACAAAAACACCAAGAAATTAAAAAAAAAAAATCAAATGTGAAGTTTAAATATATATTTTTGTAGGAAAAGCAAAGGCGAGTCCCTTACAGGCGCCAGCAGCAGGCAGGCCTGTCCGAAGGCCCCTCGCATCTCCTATTTTTTAAGTTCGGGGGGAGAGCTGTCACTGCACCGTTTGCCAACATTCTGCTGCTGACTGTATAGACAGCCCCGTGACTTCGCTTCAAGCCAAATGGTTCAGCCCCAGGGGAAGTTTTTCTCTTCTGAAATATCATTACACATAATTTAAAATTTCAAATCAGTCATCAGTCCCAGCCACGTAGGTGTTCTTATGTATTAACATGTGGAGCTGCAGGCTCTGCTGAAGGTAATAAAGGCCCACGCTTCCAGGCAGGAACCAGGAACCCCCTCTGCTCATTCCGATCCTTGCAGTGCAGCAACTCATGGCTGATGGGTTTTGTAGAAACAGACCCAGTTGCCTGTTTACTCAATTTACGATGATCGATATCGCACCATCATTACTGACTTTTAACTTCTTTGCAGTTGATCTTATTTACCCAATATTTGTTGGTTAAACCTCCTTTTAGGAGATAAGCATTTTTATTTAACAAAAATAGAAAAATCAACTGAACAGCCTACAAAAGTACACTTTTAAAATATCCTGCATCCCACATTGCCAGTAGACAAAAGGCATTGTCACACAGTTGAAACTTAAAATGTGAGATTTAAAGTACAAAGGTATGATTTGACTCCATGATGAGCAGATCAAGTCCTTATATTTTTAAAAATTCTCTTCCCTTCCCCCATCTCGAGAGCCACCAAGGACCTAAGATATTTCAGACCTGAAAGATGCTCAACTCTGAGAGTGCTCAGCAGTTGGGAACCAATGCAAATAGAACCTGACACCGCCCCAAAACCTACTGTTCTTGTTCTATCTCACAACAAGCCATGTTGCAGATCGTGATAAACATAAACCTCGTTGGCTGTGCTGACAGTAATGCCAGAAAAATGTGTCCAATGCCAGAAAAATGTGTCCAATGCCAGAAATGGAGCATTCAGGTTTCCTGCAAGCAACGCAGCATGAAGAAAGTATATAGAAAAGTGATACCTTGGGCAGTTAGTACATTTAGAAATAATGCACAAAAACACTAGGGAAGAAATAAACCTCAGCTTTCCTGAAAATGCATCATTTTTAATAAAGTTTCTTGTTAATGGAAAACCCTCTTGGCTGTGTAGTAGTTAGATCTTGGATGCAACTTTGGAATTTACAAATGAAGGCCGGGATTAGGCAAAACCAAATCCTATGGAGGGTGAGTGTGTGTAAGGGAGTTGTCTTCAGTGTCCCATTTGGGCAAGGACTCTGTCACTGGAAATTGGACCCTCCGTGAGGACGTCTGAGAGCCACCTCTCATTAGCCTGCTCAGTCCTCAGAGGCTGTGTGAGAGGGGCCATCGTTCCTGGAACAGCAAAATCATATCATTGTTAGGCAGAGAGGGGAAAAATCCAAGTGTGGAGAGTCCTATTCAATTTTGTAGAACCAAACTGTCAAGTTAACAGAGCTTCTCGGTGAGTCAGACCCCATTAGAGCATGTGGCACTTGGCTGTTGTAGGTACCGGCCGCGACTCAGAAATGCTTACACAGCCACGTGGAGCCATATATTAAGAACTACCCGTGCATTGTCGGATGGATTTAAAAGCTTGCAGAGTGGTATGCAGCTGACAGACCAGCCAGAACTTATGGAAGTTACTTTCTTTTTTTGTGAAATCTTTGGGAACTTGCATTTGATGAGAGCTTATGAAAGCGAATTCACAGATCAAGAAAAGCTGCAGCTTTATTCAAATCTAAGTCTCTGTAGGGAAAATACTGACTCAGAAATGTATTGATTCTGTTTCATCGAACAGTTTTTTTCTGGCTCAAGTAATCTTTTTAAAAAAATAGACGACAGTGTGGTATAGTGGTTGAGAGCACAGACAGTGGAATCCAACTGACATGAGTTTGAATCCCAGGTCAGTCTCTATGAGATGTGAGATGTTGAGCAAATTCCTAGTTTGTAAAGTGAGAAAAAATATAGTGCATAACATTGAGAGTCTCCCACCCCTAGCAATCACCATTCTACTTTGTGTGTCTGTAAATCTCACTACTTACTCTAGGTGCCCCAGACACATACCTCACCTTTATTGAGGCATATAAATACGGAAAATCATGCATATTTAATGTGTATGTTTTAATGAGCTTGGATATATGCTTATATCCATGATACCATCACCTCCTCTATCAATAAAATAAACAAATCCATCACCTCCAAAAGCGTCCTTGTGTCCCTTTACTTTTGTGGGTGTGTGTATGTGGTAAGAACATTCCACCTGAGGTCTATCCCCCGATATTTGCAGTACCCAACTGGCACCATACATAGTTATTACAGTATTATTGACTATATTTCCTATGCCTATCCCCATGACTACCAATCTGTACTTCTTAATCTCTTCAGCTTTTTACCCCTTCCCCCAAACCCCCTCCCGTTTAGAAACCATCAACCTGTCTCTGTATCTATGAGTCTGTTTCTGTTTTGTTTGTTCATTTATGTTGTTTTTTAGATTCCACATATATATGACTGAAATCATACGATATTTATTTTTCTCTGACTGACTTATTTCATGTAGCATTATACCCTCTAGGTTCATCCATTCTGTCGCAAATGGTAGGATTTTGTTCTTTTTTATGGCCAAGTAATATTTCATTGTATAGATGTACCACAGCCTTTTTATTCACTTGTCTATTGATGGGCACTCAGGTTGCTTACATGGGATTTTTTTTAATTGAAAAAAATGTTCATAGCACTGGCTAAGTTTCTACTTTTGGTAGGTGAAAGACTCTGCCATCCAGATGCCTAGGAGTGTTTGCAGTCCTCATGATGCAACTAGAGTGCTGTAGGGAATAATTTTATTTCCAGAGTCTGTGCTAGAAGAGCTCAAAGAGTGTGCTAAAGATGTAAGTACTGTGTATTGGATTTTCAGATTGTCTGTGAAATCATGAAAGTCTCCGTAAATCGTACAAAAACACAAAAGTCTTTAAAGAGTGGCATGCTCTCTGTCCTCGGTTTTCATTCGAGCTGCCATGCAGCCCTCTGTAGAGAAGTGACCCTGGACTCAGTGAGCACCGAGGTTTGGGGAGGTGAGCAGCCATGGTCGTGTGCCTTGCATTCTTTTAGGGGTTAAAATCCTTCTGAAAGGTGCTGGGTGGGTTGAGCCTTTGTGATTTGTTTGGTGGTACTCTGAAAATCTCTGTTCCTAATTTTAGAACCGGCAGCTGTCACTGCTGTGCGCTAACAAATTGGTAATTTTCCATTCCCCTCGCTTACTTGGATCCCCTTAATATATCTAATTACTCTGAAAAAACCTCTAACTTGGTCTTCTCACTTTTTTAACCCCAAGTAAGGATTTGCATGTCATATAGTCTATCATTTAGTATTTTGTCATTTCTGTCAGTTCTTCATTGCTTTAAAAAAAATTAAAAGCTTCTCTTCTTCAAACACAAGTTATCACCTTTTATTTCACCTTCCTACCCTCTACATTATTACTGTAATATAAACACTCTTACATTATTTGATAGACAGTCTTAGCACACCATGTTTTATAGGATATGGCATTCAATACCTTTCATCTTCATAACTGAAGATTGCATTTTATTTATTTACTCACTTATTTTTTAGGATCCCATGGGTGCTCCTAGAATTCCTTGGAGGTGTTTTATGGGTATCATAACTTTATTTTTCTATTGTAATTTTTTGTGGTCTGGGATTTGTTTCAAAAGTATCCAGATGGAGGGGAAGGGGCTAATGGGCTAATGAAAAAAGACTGGTCATGGTAACTGTTGAAGTGGGTGGTGGGAACATGGTGGTTCATTATACTACTCTCTCTGCCTTTGTGTATGCTTGAAATTTTCCAAAGTAAAAAAGTTAAAATTTTTTTTTTCCAAAAGATTATTTCTAACAATCTTCCTTTAATAAAGATGACCCTGATAGCAGAAATGTTGCCACCTACAGATAGAAAATATATTACACTTTTTACTAGGATAGCTTGCAACAGCAAGAAGAAAATTTTTATTATAATCTTTATCTCCAACCTAGAAAGTGCTAACTCTAAAATGTTGTTGATCCCAGGTCAGTGTGGCTCAGTTGGTTGAGTGTCATCCCATGCACCAAAAGGTTGCTAGTTCCATTCTGGGTCAGGGCACATGTCTGGGTTTCGGGCTCGATCCCCAGTAGGGGGCGTGCAGGAGGGTTATTAATGTTTCTAACTCTCTCCTCTCCTTTCCTCTCTAAAATCAATAAAAACATTTTTTTTTTTTTAAAGAGAGAGACTTGAAGTGCAATCCCCAGCCATTTAATACCCTTGGCCTTTGTGAAATAGTGGCTTTTGAGGGTGTTTTGCTTGTTTTGACAGCGACAGAGAATTTCTATCAAATAGAATCTTACCTTTGATCTCCAGGGCAGAAACGCACTCAGGCTAAGGAGGTCCCTTCTCAGCCTCCTGGGTTCACGGCCATCCATCAGATGCTGCAAAAAGAGCAGCTGGAACCCCAAGTCTCAGTGATGCAGAAATAATGGTCCAACACTATCACACAGGGTGGGTGACACCGCAGGCAGGCACTTTCCTGTTCTAATTTTCCTGAGTGCCCCAGCTGGCTGCCCTTCAGAGCCACAGTAAATGTAGAATGTCGCAAGCAAGAGTGCCACCTACCGGCAGAAATGATCATTGCGCACCAACGCACGGGGGCGTTTGATTGGCGGGCGGCTGGGGTGGAAATCTTTTAAGTTTTCACTGGCTGGACTTTCTTGGACTATGGATGGGTGATAACATGTATGTGGTCACCTCAGGAAGTGAATGAAAGCCCAAAACTTACCCACTTGAGGGACAAATGTTCCCATTCTTATTGCAACTCCCCTGGAATCCTCTGGAACAACTTGTGTTTTATAAACTCACCTTGTAAAATAGAAGATCTAAAAAGATGTCACGGGTCATTAAGTTTTAAATATCAATATAACACATAATTTCTTCCACAAAACACGTTGCTTTGGAGGGGCCATGGGAATGACAAAAACCGTCATTATAAGGAAGTGAGATGCCGTCAGTGGCCCGTTTTCACCCAGCACTGCATGTGCCCAGTGCCAGGCTGTGTCCTTGTGAACCACACATGTTCACCAGGTCCCTCTCCTCGAAGACCACACAGGCTAGCAGTTAGCGTACACCATATTTTATCACTACAACATGCCCAGTGAATATCCTTTTAAGATCCTTCTTAAAACTCTGTGTGGGAGCAGCATCTGTGCAGATTGGCATGTCATTCCTCTCCTGACATGTATTTTTCGAGAGAATATTTATAAATTTGAGCACACACTTTGAAGTCAAACAGATCTGGGTTTGCACCCCAGCTCTGTTACTTACTGTGTGACCTTGGCCAATAAATGTGAAAGATATTATGTATTTTTTGAAGTACAATAGTTTGTGTTAATTATCATGGAAGGTTTTTAAAATTACTCTGCTCTTTGAGCTCCACAGAAGGGCTGTTTGGTCAATGTTCCTTCATATATAAAAGTAATGTGTGCGTATTCAAGAGAAAGCACACAAGAAAGCAAACGATCCCTGTCTCCTCCCCCACCCCACCCCTTTTTTTTTTTTAATTGATTTTGGGAGAGAAACATTGTTTTGTTGTTCCGCTTAGTTATGCATTCACTGGTTGCTGCTTGTGCCCAAATCGGGGATCGAACCTGCAGCCTTGTCATATCTGGACAATACTCTAACCAGCTGAGCTACCCAGCCAGGGCCCTTGCATTCTTAATATGCCCCTCAGGGGTGTGGATGTGGTCTGTCAGGCATTTCTACATCTCTTTTTTTATTATGTGCTTTAAAAAAAACAAGACCAGAAATGAACCCACACTGTACAGCCCGTTTTATAGATTGCATTTCTCCTCTAACAATAGCTGGGCAGGGTCTTTTGGGGGTCCAGGCAGAGTTGTGCCCCCTTCTGCGTACTGACTGAAGGCTCCTGTCCATGAGGAATTTGTTCTTTGAGACAGAGGGAACCTTGAGCACAGCCGTCTTTATTAGGAAACGCAGTCCTCAAGCCACCAATGCACTTTCCAAGGGGAGCCTTAGAGAAGAGCAGTTTTTGTCCTTTGTAAAGCGCCAGCCTGTGGCTGCATGCTATGTGCCTTGAACCCACGGAAACTCCAAACCTTCCCAGGCAGCAAGAGGGTCCTGGGTGGAAGAGAGCAGGAGGGTGTGGGTTTGCTGCAAGATCAGATTCTTGCCATTGGGGGACCCCAGAGCCCCGGTAAAGCATGTTTGGGTCACACTTTCCATTGCCTCTGGGTCTTTGGTCATTGACATTGAGAATTATGATGACAAATTGATTTATGCTGAGGTAAAGTTCCCGCCAGGAAAACTAGTTGTAACATTCATTGGGCACGCTCAAGCAATGATGTTTCTTTAGTGTAATGAGTTAGTTCTACGGAACGCATCTCATTTATGCTTCTATGTGGAGACCTGTGCAAAAAAATTTCTGCTGGATCACTTGTTAATATTTTTTAAATTGGACACAATTTAAATTTCTATCAGCAGGGCAATGAAGAAATAAACTGAGGCATATTCATAGTCTAGGATACTAGAGAGCAATTAAAATGGAGTAGATCTTATTGTTGAGTGAGAGTGCAAGCAGCAGAATGTTACACGTGGTTTGAGACTGTTTGTTGTTGTTGTCAGTCCTCACCTGAGGATATTTTTTGCATTGATTTTTTTTTTTTAAAGGGAGTGGAAGGGAAGGGGGGGGAAACATGGATGTGAGAGAGATACATTGATTGGTTGCCTCCTCCTGTGCACACCCTGACCGGGGCCAGGGAATGAACTTGGAACCCAGGTATGTGCCCTTGATTGGGAATCAAACCCTCAACCCTTCCGTGCACAGGCTGATGCTCTAACCACTGAGTCATACCAGCCAGGGCAAGACTTTTAAAAACATACAAAATGCTGCATATTGTGTATGGATATGTGTGTGATTTTAAGTAAAAGTGTAAAAAATAATACCAGAGGTCATGGTAGTGATGGCCTGGGGGAGGAAGATGGGAAGGACTGCACACCTGGGCCACACGGAGGACTTTGCTAGCACCTGTGATATTAATTTCTTTCATTTTTATTGTGGTTAAGAAAAAGGAGGAAAACTAACAAAATTTACCATCTTAACCATTTCTAAGTTTACAGTTCGGTAGTGTTAAGTATATTCACATTGTTGTGAAACAGATCTCCAGTGCTTTTTTCATTTTATAAAACTAAAACTGTCCCCACTGAACAATACACCCCCCCCCCAATCAACCCCTGGCAACCACCATTCCACTTTCTATAAATTTCACTATTCGTAAGTGGAATCATAATTGTCCTTTTGTGACTGGTTTATTTTACTTAACGTATGTCCTCAACCCCCATGTGTGTTGTAGCAAGATTTCCTCCTTCTAAAGGCTGAATAATATTCCATTGTATGTCTACTCTACAGTCTTTCTTTTTTTTCCCCCACCCATTCATCTTTGGATGGACACAGGTTGCTTCCACCTCTTGGCTACTGTGATTAATGCTGCACCAGAGACCTTAACCTGGGCCAGGAGGTCTCTAGGTCCAACATTTTAAGATTAAGTCCAAACCTCCCAGTGTCCTCCTGACTTAGAAATCTTCAAAGCCTGAATACACACAAGCTCATGCCTGCCTTGGACTTTTCCATCCTTCTTTGTAGACAGCAAAATTTTCTTTCTTACACAGATTGTGTATAAGCTGGGGTCACTGATGGGATCTGGCCATGGCTGCCCCCGTTAAACAGGGTCCCTGCTCTCTAGTCCCCCAGTTCCCGCTGCTCCCCATTCATCCAACCTACAATGCTGATGAGTATCTGCGACATTTTAGCATCAAATCAGTTTTGTTGCTTTCTCATAGTAGTGTTAAGAGGAACATGAGCCCTAGCCGGTTTAGCTCAGTGGTTTGAGCGTCGGCCCACTTACTGAAGTGTCTCAGGTTCGATTCCAGCCAAGGGCAAGTACTTTGGTTGTAGGCTGCAGGAGGCAACCAGTCGATGTCTCTCTCTCTCACATCGATGTTTCTTTCTCTCTCTCTCTCTTCCCCTTCCACTCTCTCTGAAAAGCAATGGATAAAATATCCTCAGGTGAGGATTAAAATAATTAAAAAATAAACCATAGTAAGAACTGTAACCAGCATCTATAAAAGATGAGCAATGAAGAATTTGTGAAAAAAAGGATTACAATTTCAAAAAGATTTGGTTTTGAATGTGTGTAGGTGATACTGTTGTATGACTGGTGTGTGATGTATGTCACCCAGTTGTAGATTTAAATGGGATAACATTGCTGCTTTTCAGTGATGGCTGCTGCCTTACTATTGAAGAGACATTATTAGGCAGCAGTCACTTATCAGACGTGATAAAAATCCTTAGGCAGAAAAGCTACTCCAAGCACTAGACCAGCAGATCAGTCAAGTTTTCTTTGGTCAGAAGCAACAGAAACTGCTCCTGAGTCTTATGCAGGAAAGAAGTTTGCTGGTGGGATCTGAGCTAGTTCACAGAAGAGCTGGGTCTCAGGATGAGACAGCTGTTTTGTTCTTCCTGCTCTTTGGCTCAAGACCCAAATTCCAGGAATGGGAGGATCTGATGGGCCTGGCTCGGGTCACAGGTCCACCCCCAGGGGAATATCAGGCCTGTGTGGTGTTATTGCTCCAATTCACAAAAATGAGGGGATGACTAAAAGAGTATAAAAATAGTGATGGAAAATAGAAGCATATCAGAAAAACAGTGGCTAGGGCTCAAGTGGGATTCACTTACACTGGGATAAGTGATGAGAGTATGATGAATTTGAGTAAGCAGCCAAAAATCTGTGTATTCAAAACCAAACAATAGCAACAGAAATAACCCAAAAGTAAATTAAGAAGACCAACAGTGACTACCTGGGAATTACATTTTCCTCTACTGAAAATTCATTAGTTCAGTTTCTAGTGTGTGGTCTATTGTCAAGCTCCATCCCTTTCAGCTTTGACCATCACTGCAGACTAGGTGGTCTCGAAAGCCTTCTCATTGCAAAACAGTGCGGAGGACACACCCTTTGAGTTACCTTTGCTCTCACAAACTTTAGGAAAAGATTCCAAGAAAAGTGAGCTGAGGCCTGAGCTGTCAACATCTGGGAGAGGAAAGGTTGCCTTAGGGCAGGTGCTGTCAGCTGCATAGCTGTAAGAACACTAGTGGAGAGGGTGGGGAGTGGTACCCTCTGGTGACCAGAGACAGAAGCAAACTAGAAGAAAGTGGACCCAGTTTAAACCCATAGGATGCCATGGATTAAGAACAAGAAACTAACAATCATTACAAAGGCGTGTGGGGAGGCAAGCCACTTGGTAAGAGTTAGCAGATAAAGCAAAAAAGACAAATGCATTTAGAGTTCCCCCCACCCCTCAAATAGGTCTTGGAATTGCCAGATACCAAATATAGAACAGATACATATTCAATGGTTGAGGAAATAAAGGATGCAATATGAAGATGAAAACCAATAAGATACCATCAGAAATAAACAGGGAGACTTTAAAAATGGATCTTCCAGAAATAAAAATATTTCTTTGAGTTTTAAAAAAGCTCCAGAGGATGGGTGAACAGCAGCAGATTTGACATAGACAGAGAGAATTAGTGAACTGGAAGGCAAATATACAGTAATCACCCAGAAAACAGCACAGAGTGACAAAAAGATAAAAATATGAAAGGGTAAGAGATATGAAGGATAGAATTAGAAAGTCTAACATGTCTATATTGAGTCCCAGAAGTAAAGAGAGCCTGAAGAAATGGTAATATTTGATAATGGCTGAGATAGTTTAAGAATCTCTAAGAATATATATACACAAAGCCAGGAATGATAACATATCCTAAACTGAATAAATAAAAAGAAATTCATGACCCAACTCACCTCAGTGTAAACATAGTACACCAAAACCAAGAAGGTCTTAAAAAGGGCAGAGAGAAAGGGTAGATCATTTATAAAGAAACAATTCGACTGAGGGGAGACATCTCAAAACAATGCAATCCAGGGGACAGGGGGAAAAACATCGTAAGAGAATTGAGAGGAAATAACTCTCAGCCTTTCCACCTGGAGAGCTCGGGTCACTCCTTCATCCTCGCAGGGTGACTGTGAACTATGAACGAGAAAATGTGAAAGCTGGTTGAGACCTGCTATGTGGAACACACTGAAGGACTAATTCCCATTTCTTTCACTGCCAACCATCTTTCCCATTCCGCCCCCCAAGCAGAAGCCACGCCCCCACTCGGTGTTAGAGGTGACTGAGGATGGTGAGGCGCTGAGGGCACCAGGGGAACCTCGTGGGGGAGGAGATAGTGGCTCCTGAGTCAGGCGTCCCTCTGTATCCAGCCGTCCTCCTTCCCCCAGCCATTCATTCATCTACGGGTCCAATACATATTTCCTGAGTGCCCGTGCCAGCAGCCTGCAAGCCCTCTGAGTCCATGGAGTTACATCTTCCCACCACGTTGTCAACATGTTCCTCAATCCTGGCATTTGCCCTGAAACCAAAGACTCTCGCAGTGGGCGAGTGCAGCTCCCATGTGACCAAACAATTCAACAGAGCCTCGTCGGGTAGCTTGGTTTGGAGCCGCTGAAGACAACTGGGCTGAGCCTCCAGGAAACCATGCTGGGGGTGTGAAAATGCCGACAGGGATTGGAAAAACCAAACCCACCCTAGTCATGGGCTTCCTCCGTCCAGTCTGAAACTCGGGTATAGACACAGGGCGGGTGCTGAGGAGGTAGACAGAGCAGGGCCGCAACTGGACAGGACTTTGCCATCCAACAAAAGGGATGTCTTTCTTCTTGGTCAGACCCGGGGACAGCCAGGCTTCCTGAATAGCCCTGCCAAGTTTAGGAAACAGGCAGGCTTTTCATCTTGGCTCCTCTTGCGTCCCCATGTCCAGACGTTTTCCTGGCGACACCATGGTAACCGTGATGCCACAATGGGACATTCTTCCCAAGGTGGTAGAAGGAATCCCTCTACTGGGCTCTGCTGTGTAAGGTCAGAGTGAGCTCATTTCTCCTTCAGCAGAAGCAGTTCACAGAAGAACTCGGAGAACCACCCGGACGGCAAGAAGCACCCGGTGTCATGAGTGGACCATGGTGACTGGGAATGGCACACATGGGCTCCTCAGGCTCTGTGCATTGTTTGAGGCAAGGGTAGGCCTGGAGGTATGGTGCATGGTGAAGACTTAGACCTGAGCTTGGATTCCAGCCTCACCACTTGGCAGCCTTGTGCCCTTGGGCAGGCATCTCAATGTCTCAGTGTCAGTTTCTGAATCTGTAAAATGGGGTAATGATAGCGTCTACTTCCTACTTCCTAGGGTTATTGTGTGAATGAATGGAGCGGAATGCCGGGGCTGTGTCTGTGTACAAGCATGAGCTGTCCCGGTTAAATGCAGCACTGTCGATGCCAGCAGTGTTTGGTAGGAGGGACAAAACCAGCATGAGCTCGCACTAAACCCATTTCTTTCTTTCGGCAGCATTTTATAGCTACAGAGTTAAGGCAAGGGTTGAATTCTACGAGTCAAAGGACACTTTTCTGAGACCCGACTCGGGGAAGCCAGGGACCCTGGCTAGATCGACAGGCGTGAGCAGCCTCCTCTCCTCGGGCCATCTCACAGGTCCCAACAGAATCTCGGTGCTGGGCAGCTGGTCCCTGCCTCTTGACTGCAGGGAACCGAGCCATAGGGACGTGGCAGGTCTGCTCTTCACAGCCTGGATGCTTTGTGGGTGGGAAGGAAAGGGCCTGGGCCTCCTGTGCTGGGGGATGTCACCACTTTGGGGGGAAAGGAAAAGTGCGTGCTGTTGTCTTCACAGCTGCCCATGGTGTCTGCTGCGGCTGTGCTTGGGGATGGCGGAGATGATGGGGATGCTCTTGGTGCTGCTCTGTGCCTCCCATGCTTCTGCCAGTGAGTGTGCCGCCCGCTTCCGTCACCACTTACCAATCCTGGAATACAGGGCAGGGGGCACCATCCCAGAGAAGCAAATGGTCCTTCTTGTTCAGAGAGGGGCCCTGGGGGAAGATGACTCAGAGCGCTTTGCTCTAGCAGCGGGCCTCATTGGTTGGAGCCAGCAAAGTGGACTGTGGGGTGTGGATGTAGGAAACTGGCTTCAGCCGTGCGGTGTCAGGGTTAATCCTCCAGGGAGAGTGCAGTTAGGAAAATAAACCTCAGGCTACGGGGAGGCCCACTGGACAGAGGGGTCAGTGTGAGGCCGGCCTCCCCACTCACAGTTCCCACCTTGCTCTTCCTGTGGCGTGTCCCCCAGGCACTGGCAGGTGGAGGTGTCCTCCCAGAGCCTGGTACGCATGGGAACCAGGCCTTTCCTGTGTTTCTACTTCAGCATTATCATTTTCATGAAGCCTTTTGTCATTAAATCAAAAGACTATGCTGCTAAATTCACCCCCAGTTGCAGAGTTGGGCCTGGGAGCAAGGAGGGGCTTGGAGGCTGCTGAGGCCTGTTGGCAGAAATGTCAGCTGCAGTGCCCTCCCTGACCTCCAGGTTGTCCAGGACTCAGATTCCCACCTAGACAGGGGCAGTGGTGGCTGGAACAGAGGCTGTGAGGTTCTGAGAGTATATGGAATTTGGATTCATCTGGACTGGCCCTGTGTCCCACCAGCTGTGTAACCAGGGCCGGTGCTCACCGCTCTAAGGCTGTTTCCTCACCCGTACACACACAGTGACGCCATCCACGGCCAGCTCTGTTGGAGGGACCGCATGAAGTAGTGCGTGTCAGCAGTTCTCAGACTTGGCGGCCTTGGAATCCCTTTATACTCTTAAAAATTATTGAGGACCCCCAAAGAGCTTTTGCTTATGGATTTGTATCTTTCCATAGTTATTGTATTAGAAATCAAAGCTGGGAGAAATTCAAAACACAAGGACATACATGTTCACACATGCTCTTAGCCATCAGAGCCATGACAGCATGGAGCCTCTGGAAAATTCCATTGAATGTTAGTGAGAGAGTGGAAGTGAAGAAAGAAAATACAGTCTTAGTATCCTTATGAAGATGGTTTTAATCCTAGAGACCCTGGAGAGGGCCTTGAGGACTCCCAGAGGTCCCAGGCTACACGCCAAGAACCGCTGATGTGGCTAAAGGTTTCAGATACTGCCTGGCGAGGGATTATCTGCAGCCTAACATTATTTCTGCATTCAAAGATGCCACCAAGAGTCTTTGATAGGGAAGGAGACCAACTAGAAAAAGAAACAGGGGTGGTAGGTAAAGTTAGTGGTGATCAATATGGAGAGCCAGAGTGAGATACCAACAGGAGGGGGTCCTGCGGTCCAATGCGGCCACCAACCCCTTGCCCCAGCAGTGAGTGTCGTCATCCCCCGCACACCCTCTCAGCAGGATGTGGCATCCAGAAATACCACGTTATAGAAGATTCCGAGGAGGGTTTGGTCAGCGAGATGGAGTTCCCATGGGTGGTGTCTCTGCAGAATTCCCGCCACACCCACCTGGCTTTCGGCAGCATCCTCAGTGAGTTCTGGATCCTCAGCGTCGCGTCCGCCTTTGAGCACAGGCCAGTACCCCTGTATTTGGGGCCTTCACAGCCACCCCTGGGGTGGGATGGGGGGCTCTGTGTCCCCACTCAGCTTGGGGAGGCCTGGAAGATGGGTTCCTGGTGACAGGGTGACAAGGCTTTTTATTGGCTCAGCACGGCCATCACAGAAAAAGCTTAAAAGAAATACGCAAATCCTTTAAGAGCATTTATCTCTGGATGCTCACAAGCACATGATCGTTGTTTTCTTCTTTGAACCTCTCTGTGTTTTCCAAGTTCTTTACAGTAAATGTGCACTCTTTTAAACCAGGAAAAAAACCCCAAACCTGCAAAAGTTATTAAAGGAATAACTCCTTTTGTAAAACATCTTACTTTTTGACCCAGTGATTTCACTTCTGGGAATCAACTTTAAGGAAATAATTTCAACCACTGGAAAAATTTTATGCACAGAGTTGTTCATAGGATGGTTAGTAAACAAAACACTGGAACATAATGTACAATTATCATGGATAAGTCATATTATTCTTTTATATATAATATATAGTGTATTATTAGTATATATTATGTAACATAATATATTACATAAATAGGGTTTTATTTATATGTTTGATAACATTATATATACTAATTATATGCTATACACACACACAGTATGGGGGAGAGAGTATAATTACTATGGCAAAACATTATAGTATAAGCTTTTGATGGAATATTGTGCAGCTGCTTAATTTTTTTATGTATGATTTATATTTTTTAATTGAAAATACATGTATTTAAATGAAAATACATGTACAAAGTACAATGTTCACGAGGAACCAAAGGATATACTAGGAAAGGCACTTCAGTTACTAGTATCCTTCCCTTCAGCTCTGTCACCAGTTTCTAGGGTATTCTTCCTTAAATACTCAATGCATTTATGGATATCTACATACCTATAGTTATCCACATAGCCTATATATCTATATGTCAGTAGGTCTATATCTACTGACAGAGGGAGAATTTCCTTCCCCCCCTTGTATCAGCCTGCTCTGGCTGCCATAACATAATATCACAGACAGGGTGGCTCAGATAACAGAAATTTATTTCCTACTGTTCTGGAGGCTGGAAGTCAAAGATCAAGGTGCTGGCAGGGATAGTTCTCCCGAGGGCTCTCTCCCTGGCTTGCAGACTGCCATCCCCTCAGGGTGTCCTCACATGGCCTTTCTTATGTGCACTCGCACTCCTGTTGTCTTCCTTGTCTTAAAAGGACACCAGTCCCATGGGATTAGAATCCTACCTTTACAACCTGATTTAATCTTAATTACCCCTTAAAGGCCCTGTCTGCAATACAGTCACATTTGGGGTTGGAGCTTCACAAATGAATTTTGGGGAACACAATTCAGTCTATAACACGCCCCCCTGCCCCCAATACAACTGGTAGCACACGGTGCACAGTATTTCCCTCAGCTCTTTCACTCTGTCGTGGATGCTGGGAGGTCTTGTCTTATCAACACGGAGAGAGGGATCGCAATCTTTTCACCAGCTGCACAGTATCCCCTGACGGGTGCACCAGACGGCCCTCTGATGACGGAAGTCTGCCTGGTTTTCCATCTTTCACCAGAACCAAAAATGCCGTGGTAGATAACAGCAGCGCACGTCATTTCACACCCATGCGGGTTTATTGTAGCAGGAAAAACCCAGGCGGCGAAAGACTGGGCTAGGTCTTTGTTAATGTCCCTTTCATTTTGGTTGCTTTTCTCAGTCCTACCTTCTGGTGTCCCTTATTGTGTTTTTTGTGCTCTCTCTTTTTTTTTTTTAAATCCTCACCCAAGAATATTTTTTCAATTGCTTTTCAGAGAGAGTGGAAGGGGGGGAGAGAGAAACATCAATGTGAGAGAGACACATTGGTTGCCTCCTGCACATGCCCCAGCTGGGGCCGGGGATGGAGCCTGCAACCGAAGTACGTGCCCTTGGTCAGAATCGAACCCGGGACCCTTCAGTCCGCAGGCCGACGCTCTAACCACTGAGCCAAACCGGCCAGGGCATGTGCTCTTTACCCTTCATGCTACTTTCCACTTAGCCTTTGTTTTGGTGATGGTTTATTTCTATTCTTTCTACTTTGTGGAGAAGCTTGTTAGGCAGCTTTCCCACCTCCGTGGCAGTAGGTACCATCTAGAACCCCTGCACACCTGCTGTCTTTCACAGCTTTTCTCAGCCCTTCCTCTGGTTCTGAGGTCTGGGTTCTCTAGTGTCTCTTGGTTTTAGGGTGTTTGCACTTGTTTTTCATTCTTGTTCATTTCTTGGGTGATTCCCAAGAGGAGAAAGGGAAAACTCTCAACTGAACTCCATCATCATTAAAATCAGAATTGCTTTGAAGTGTATATACAGAGTGTATAACACAGAAAGATGCTTGCATTAAAATTAAGATTACAACTTTGATATGACTACAACTATGTAAAAAAAACAACCATGCATAGAAAAAAAGATAATCAGCCATAACATAGCAGATTGTCCCGAGGCGGTGGGATAAAGAATGTTAAGATAGAAGACTCCCCAAGGTTCTATGGGCTCACAAGGGAGGGTGCAAGCCTAGGGGTTCAGGAAAGATTTCCTGGGACCAGGTCTAAAGGGTGAGTGAAACTTTGCCCGGGGAAGATGCGTTGGATGTGCTCCAGGCTGGAAAAATAGGAAACGTGAAAACGGGGAAGTATGAAGCTTGGCCTCTCAAGATTCCCCTGTCCTCTCTCTAGGACGGACGCCATTGCTATAGTCGGTATAGCGAAGATGAATGCCACAGTGATTTCTCACGAAGAGTATCCAGTTAATACCATCATCATCCATGAGGGCTTTGATAACGAAACAATGACCAATAACTTAGCCCTCCTGAAGACAGACACGGCGATGCATTTCAGCAGCCTGGTCGAATCCATCTGCTTCCTCCGCAACCAGCAGTACACGCCGCTGGCCTCGCGGAACTGCTGGGTGGCAGGATGGAATCCCACGTTTGCAGTTAATGCCTTCCTTCCCCTGGAGGCGGCTGTGTGTGACTTGGGTGGGCCACTCTAGGGCTTATCTTAATAATGCAGGTGGCTCGAGGTTCTAGGGTTGGGCTGCACCCCTCACCTAATCGGTCAAGGCTCCCAGTGCTTGCCCTTTCTTACATTCGGTCCTTTGTCCTTCTAGTCCTACACCAAATTGGAAGGACCTAGGCAGCTGACAGCCTGAAATGAGTATGAGGTTATTCGAGGGGCCGGGGACATCATTCCCTGAATTAGAGCAAATTGCTCTCTTGTCTAAGCTTGTTTCCTTGGGCAGTATTTCCTAGACATGTTGAGAAAGGATAAGTCTATTCTCTGCCTGTATTCACATTCAAGTTCAAAGTAAAAGTAGTTTTCAGTAAAACCGCAGACACAGGTTCTGATTTCTATGAGGAAAAGGGGTTTATCAGAACAGTACTCCCATCCGGGCAGGTGAGCTGCGGTTGTGTTGACTTAGGGGGTTCCTGTCTTCTTGTTAATAATTCTTGGGCTCTCCGTTGCATGGTCCAGACAGGAAATCAAATGACGATGAGTATCCTGAGAAAAATCTCCGTGCAAGACCTCGACCTGTGTCCCGCATATGAATCCCAGCAAATAGGATGCGGCAGTCACGTACAAGAGGAGACCCATACTGTCTGCCTGGTAAGGACATGATGGAGTGGGAGCTGAGTGCAGAGAGGGAACAGTGGTCGCTTCCAGAGATGGTGAACTCGTGAGGACGGGGACCATTCACCTGGGATTCGTGGCTGTTGGGACTGTCTATGGTGGGTGGCACTTAGCAGAGAGCAAGTGCTCAATGAAACACCTGCTGAATGGACCGCCCAGTCACCGTTCTCAGTGTAACATGATTAGACAATTCCACTTTCAAACTCAGGTAACTCGCCAGGGTCACGTATCTACCTAAGTGTGCCAAGCTTCTACCCAAGCACCTGAAGCGAGGTAAGGTCTGTGTGGCAGAATTCCCGAGTCCCTGAGGACTGCTGCCCTGGCGAAAGGCTGTGACTGTAGTCCAGTGCGTGTTCCCTGGGGAAGTGTGACCAGTGTGACTCTAGCAGGACTATGGGTGGGAGCGAGCAGCTTAAATAAAAGATGGAAATAAGAGAGAGAGGAGAGGGGAAAATGTGACCATTCCAGGCCAGAAAGGAGAGGAATGTCAACATTTGAAAAATGAGAAACCAAAAGAGGGAGAGGATTTAGTTCAAGTACTGGAAAGGAGCAAGACAGTGACATGCAAACCAGGAAGCTACAGGCACACTGCACAAGTCTATGGATAACTTGTATAATAGAAGGGAAAGTCATCTTGTTGAAGTTTGTGGTGGTGACTGCCTAGATCGGAAAGAGTATCCTATCATCTGCCCCATTCCCAGCTAGAACCAGTGTAAAACATTTCTAAAACAAACAGTAAATTGCACAAGGATATATTAAAATGTTTTTATTGATTTCAGAGAGAGGAAGGGAGAGGGATAGAGAGAGAGAGAAACATCAATGAGAGAGAAACCTTGATCAGCCGCCTCCTGCACGCCCCCTACTGGGGATCGAGCCCGCAACCCGGGCATGTGCCCTGACCGGGAATCGAACTGGTGACCTCTTGGTTCATGGGTTGATGCTCAAGCACTGAGCCACACCGGCCGGGCACGCAATGATATATTAAAAACAAAGTTTTTATAGACCTGAAGCCTTCTGTCCTTTGTCACAGGGGGACCCAGGAAACCCACTGATGTGCCAGCTACAGCAGTCGAATCTGTGGGTACTGAGAGGAATCCTGTCCCAGGGTGGTGAGAAGTGCCCTGGCCTATTTCTGTATATCAGGGTGGAAGACTACAGCGACTGGCTCACATTCAAGACTAAGGCGACCAGCCTTCCCCTGTCCGCCTTCCACCAACACCGGGAGATTTTCACTCCTTCCTACAGCTACTCAACACACACTACTGTGACACAGGAAAAATACTCTACGCCGGGCCAGGATTCATCAACCCAAACACAGTTCCAGGAACAAACAAACGTGACCATCTTCATGGCCATGTCTCCATGGGAAGAAACCAGCTCTACGGAGAGTGTAGAAGATGACGAAAAAGATGTAAGGGAGTTAGGCAATCCTGAGGATACTGTGCAGTCCTCGTACTATGACTATTATAAAGAGGGTGTCAAGCAGATTGCTGAGCCTGCTTCAGGTCAGAACAGGTTACATCAGCCCCAAGAAATGACCTGGCTTTCCTTTGTGTTTGTTTTCTTTTGTAATGGTATAGAGTCTAGGAGCTGACCCTCCAAGTGGAAGAGTGAGCTCAGAATTGCTGAGGGCTGGGCATTCCCCACACTGTTTCGGTGTCTATTTTTTATTGCTGCCCCGGCCCAGCCCGCGGGTCTCTCTTCTCTGTCCCACTGCCACATACGGGAAGGTCACTTCCATTTGTGCTTGTGAACTAAATGTGGCCTAACAAGTCAAACCATCAGAGTGGCCTGTGGTTCTTTCAGTGTCAAAGGTTCCAGGGGCCAGGCTGGGACAACATCCACCACAGGCAGATGTGGCCTGGGAGGGGACTGTCAGCCTGGCTGGAGAGTTGGGGACACCAGCCACCACAGGGAACAGTGAGCAAACCCTGCGACTGGAAAGGAGCTGATTGTTTTAATGGATCACATTTTAGTCTGCAGCCTCGGCCTCCATCTGGCTATTTCCCAGGGGGGAGGTTTTCCAGCAACTGCTCATGGGTGGTTTTCATCTTATTCCAATCCTTGCGGTAGCCTTTTAAGGACATCTGCAAAAGGAAAGGGAGTGTGGGGGGGGGAGAAGGTCACTTGGGAGAAACAGATTATGACTATCCAGAATACTGCCCTGGAGGTCGTGGCTACCTAGGGGCACCAGGACAGGACGAATCTTCTAAAGAGCTTGTTTCTGGTCCGTAAAGTGAGAGGTCGCAGGTTCCTGCTGTGATTCTCTGCTGCTTCTCAGATTCAGATCTGATGGGCCTAGGTTTGGACCCCGTTTTACTTCCTGTTGTGGGAAGTGGAGCTGGGGTCTAGGGTGAAGGTGCTCAGTACACATGCTCAGGGCACATCTGGCCCAGGGCAGTCTGCGACCCCTTTCTTCCCACGTCAGCACGTTTGCACGTTTCCCGTGCCACAGGGGGTGCGGTGCTTCTGTGTCACAAGAAAAGGCTGCAGGTTTAGTCAAAAGTGAAAAGACCCATGGCAACTGTGTAAATGCATGGAATCGAGTTCCAAGTGATATTAAAATTACATAATCATCTCATTTTTTAAAAAACTGGCTTCATGTATAAAGTAGTGATCACTAAACTATCCATGGTGGTGGGGGGTGCGGGTTAAGAAGCTTCCAGAATTTATTATGGAAACAAGCAACTAAAAACACACCATTACTACAGAGTCTCTTCCTGATGACCTGGAAGGACCCTGCCCCTAACCATGAGAAAGCAGCTTTAAAGGAAAGTCATCCTTAATTTCCGTATAAGACTTTCAGCCACCGTGGAGGTTTCTCACAGACGTTAGCGTCCAAACATCTGTATCCTTAGCTTGCAAACAAAACCCCAGACAAAAATGGGAAGGGCATGGAAGACAGCCCATCTGGGGCTGCTCTGTGGCCCACCTCTGCAATCTTCACTTTCCTTTCCCACATCCTGATGGTCTTCTCCAGGTCCCCGTTTAGGATCTTCTCCTTGACGTACAGCATCACTGGCGGCGCTCGGAACTCGGCCAGCTGCTTCCGCAGCTTCGTATTCAAAGCCTCGGCTCTGGCCCGGTCCTGGGTGGAAAAGGATCGAGTAAACCCGGGGTCCCTGGCACTTCTGGCCTGTCGGGACTTGCTGGCCCTCCCGTCTCTCCCCAGTTTCAGTGTAGTTCTAAACACAATGTTTAAATTTTTTACAGATTGTGATCTTTTCATCCTGTTCAGAAACACTAAGGACAGCCTAAAAGTCTCTTTTCCTTCCTTCCTTCTTCCCTCCCTCTCTCCCTTCCCTCCTTTATTAAGAAATATGTTTTACTTATTTTGATTTTTTAGGTTTGGCTTTTTTTCTCTTTTTTTGGATACCATTATGTATTTAAGTACATCACTTTGATTTAATCAATCTCAATTCACTTTTCTGTCTTTTTTTTTGTAACAAATCCATGTAAAAAAACAAATAGCACACGTAAAGGTAATTATGTAAAAATTATAAAAGACAGTATAACTGCATAGTCTCCTCTTAACTGATTTAGAGAGCACTTCATAAAATAATACACATATAATTGTATTGGGGGCCTAAAACATATAAAAATGTAATACATTTGACAATAACAGTGCAATGGAGACAGGCTGAAGCAAAGCTGTATTTGAGTAAGGAAATAATACCAGATGGTAACTCAAAGCCATGGGAAGAAATGGAGAGAACCACCTATAGTAACTAGGAAAGTTAATAATACAAACTCTACAAATATACCCCGCCCCCTTCTTTCAGTTTTTGGATCCCTTCCTCACACTGTTTACTAAACTGATTCAAAATGGATCATAAACCTAAATGTAGGACCTATAAAACTGTTAAAAGAAGACAAGGGTAAATCTTCATGATAATTGGGTTAGGTAATGGTTTCTCAGCTATAATACCAAAAGCACACGTGCAAAAGGAAAAAAATTAGATGAATTGCACTTCATCAGAATGAAAAACTTATGCTGCAATCGGCACCGCCAAGAGAGTGAAAAGAAAACCCAAAGAATGGTAGAAAATACAGGGTGGTACAAAAGTACGTTTACAGTTGTTCATACGGAAACTAATACAATAATTAAATCAAGAACAGCTGAACTCAAGAATAAATTCTGTGCTTTATGCACCCAAAGCTATAAGCCTACTTTTGCCCCACCCTGTATTTGCAAGTCATATATCCGATAAGGGATGTGAGTCCTTACAATTTACAACTCCATGACGAAAAGAAGACAATTAAAAACTGGGTAAAGGACTTGAATAGACATTACTCCAAAGAAGATAGACAAGTTGCCAATAGGCACATGAAAAGATGCTCAATGTCATTAGGGAAATTCAAATAAACCACGGTATCACTTCACACTCGCTAGGACAGCCATTTTTAAAAACCTGAAAATAGCAAGCGTTGGGGGAAGGTATATAGAAACTGGGACCCTCACACACAGCGTTGGTGGGAATGTAAAATGGTGCAGCCACTGCAAAACAGCTTGGCAGTTTCTGTAAATGTTAAACAGAGTTACCATATATATGTAACCCACAGTTCTACTTTTAGCTGTATGTTCAAGAGAAAAGAAAGCAAAACCTACATTCACACAAAAACTTGCATGTAAATGTCCACAGCGCTATTCACAATAGCCAAAAAGTGGAAATAGCCCAAATGTCCATCAACTGATAAACTGATAAAATGTGATCTATTCATGCAATAAAATATTATTCAGCTATAAAAAGAAACTAAGTGCTAATATGTGTTACAACATGAATATTGAAAATATTAAAATTAAAGAAGCCAGTCACATAAGACCACATAGTGTATGATTCCTTTTATAGGAAATGCCCAGAGTAGGCAAATTCAGTGGTTGCCTAGGGCTGGAGCGTAGGAGTGAGGTGAGGTGGGCAATGGAGAAGGATTTCTAATAGGCACAGGGGCTTTTTGGGGTGCCCAAAATGTACTCAAATTATTGTTCTGACAGTTATACAACTGTCAGAATATACTATTGGCCACTAAAATGTACATTAAAAAAATTTTTTTTTAATCTTCACCCAAGGATATTTTTTCCATTGCTTTTCAGAGAAAGTGGAAGGGAAAGAGAGAGAGAGGGAGAAACATCGATGTGAGTGGTTGCCCGACTGGGGCCAGGAATCGAGCCTGCAACTGAGGTATGTGCCCTTGGTCAGAATCGAACCCGTGACCCTTCAGTCCGAGGGCCGACACTTTATTCACTGAGCTAAACCAGCTAAGGGCTAAAATGTACATTTTAAATGGGTGAATTATATGGTATGTGAATTATGCCCCAATAGAGCTGTTGAAGCTTACAAGAAAGCTAAAATACACTGAGCAGTGAATGCCAGGCGGGAAGAGATTAACAAAGGACTTATATGCATACATGCATAACCCATGGACACAGACAATAGTGGGGGGGCGGGAGTGGGGAGGAGGGGGCCGATGGGGAAAAAGGACATCTGTAATACTTTCAACAATAATGATAAATTAGAAAAATAATAAAAATGGATTTCATGTTTTACTTGTAATCTAATAAATGTCAACCTCCCCCCCCCACCAAAATAAGTACCACAGAAATTCTGCAAAGAGAGAGCACGGACTTTTGCTTGAACTTTGTCATCTGCCACTCTGCTCCAAGACCATCTCTTTGCAGAGCCTGTTGGTTCTCCATCAAGGATATGATGGGGCTGCCGTCGCAAAGCTGTCTCATCCGTAGTAATGCTGTGGCTTTGGGGCCATTGTAGATAGGTCTGGGGCCACACATACTGCTGGGGACACTTCAGGCCCATTCACGACAACGACACTAATAAGTATACTCATGGCTTTAGAGGCTGATGAAACATTTCTATACGTGTTCCTATCTGATCGCCACAGGGGTTGTGATGGCTATTTGACAGATGTGGAGACTGAGTCCCATCTAATTCAAAGGCTAGAGACTGGCCACACCAAACCTGATGCCAGGCCTTCTGACTACAAGTCCAGTGCTCTTGAAGCCCCACTTTCCCAAAAAAGTCCTCTTCGAGTTCCATCCTAGGTGCATTTACCTGCAGAAATTCAACTTTATGCACCCAGCAAAACACCGAGCGCCCTAAATCACGGTGTAGACGATGCTGCATCTTTCCTCGCAGTGACCATGGGGCCTGGAGTGAGCCCAGGATGGAGGTCTACCGTCCAAGCATCCACTGCACTGAATGAGAGTTACGTGTCTAAAGAGCTTTCTCTCCTTTACCTGTATGTTGGTGTGTGTACTTTTTTTCATACCAGTTACATTATTACATGCGTGTTACATTTTTTGCAAGGTTGTACAGATGACACTTGAAGTATTTCACTTGATGGGCCATGTAAGGCATTCCCGAGGATTGTTTGGACTCCATGATTTCCACCTTATGAGCTGACTCTAGCACCTAACCCAGCAGTGAAAGGCAACTCCGCTAGACCGGGAGTCTCCAGGTACTACTTCCTCCTTTGACAGCCCACAGGTACTTTGATTTCTATGGTGTAGGTGTTTCTAGACAAAAATCAAGGTGGCTTGGATCTTGGTGGGCACAGGCTCAAGCCCTTGCAGACAAACACCAGAAATAGCACATGTAACCCTCTCTTACCTCCTCTACTTGTAGAGTTTCTCTTTCAATTTTTTCAAGTAGCTCGTTTCTCAGCAATATCTCCTTTTCCAGATTGATGGACATTTCCATTGCTCGGTGTAGCCTTGTCTGAAAAGTAACAACACAGCAAGTCTTGAGCAAGGTGATCACAGACAGGGCAGGAAAGGGAACTGCAAGGGGTGACTGGCTCTGGTGGGGCAGGGCCTCTGAGAAGATGTGATGGGAGCTATTTGTGATTCTGAGCATGATGTCAGTGTGGCATCTTGGCACAGTGTGGCTGGACTCTCTGCCTGGGGAGGGTCCCACGAGGCTGAAATCAAGGTATCGGTCAGGGCTGTGGCTCTCATTTGGTGCTGGGGTCATCTTCCAAGCTTATGGGTTGTTGGCAGAATGCATTTCCTTGAAGTTGCAAGACTTGGGTCCCTGTTTTCTTTTTGGCTGTCGGCAGGGGTGGCCCTCAGCTCCCCGAGGCCACCCTCAGACCCATGCTATGTGGTCCCCTCTATCTCCAAGCCAGCAATAGGGAACTTCTCGCCCAGCAAATCTCCTTCTTGCTTCGAGTTCATGGCTTCCTCTCCCAGAGAAAACTCCCTGCTTTCAGCTTCGTGTGATTAGTCCAGGCCCACCCAGATCATCCCCCTATTTCAAGGTCAACTGTGCTGTGTAATATAATCTAATGATAGAACAGAACAGAACAGAACCTAATAACAGAATCCACCCTGTCTGTAGTCCTGGGGAGTGGGCAGGGTGCATATACCAGGGGCCAGGGAGTCTTGGGGGACATCTTAGAATTCTCCTACCACAAGGCACCCCTCGCTTACAGTCGGTTAAGGGTGAAGAGGGTAAAGAGGGTCAAATATATGGTAACGAAAAGAAACTGGACTTCGAGTGGTGAGCACACAATAGAGTATATAGGTGTTGAATTATAATATACACCTGAAATTGATATAATGCTATTAACGAACATTACCCCAACAAATTAAAAAAAACAACCAGTTAATACCTACTAAATACTCTCAAATAATTAAACATATAAATTTTTTAAAAAGAGTGACCTATCACAGCTGTAGTCAATCAATGATAATATGCCAGAGTCCACTGCTCAGGGCTTGTTACTGAGGAAATGGTGCCCCCTTGACTGAGGCTCACTCATAAAACTCACAGAAAAGGAGAGACGTGCCCGCCTCCTTCCCGGCTGTACCCTCAGCGTGTGCCGGCGTGCCATGGGCCCTCAGTACATTTGGTAACAGAGGGAAAGTTAGTCTGCATGTTTTTAACAAGATCTTGCATTGGGTGTTTGACACTTATATGAAGTGGTCCCTCCTGCCACCCTCTGATCCCCTAAACACACACTTGAATCACTAACAGGTCGTTGGACAATAGTAGCCTAGCACATGCTTTGGCCGGGCACTGTCCTTGGTGCTGGGGACACAGCCCAGACCAGCCGGAGCCCTGAGGTACAAAACGCCCCCTCCAAGAGGTGAAGCCTTGTGCCTGGGGTCCCCATTGGAGCCCCCTTTCAAACTCAGGCCTGACTGCACAACTCATAGCTGTTCTGCCTTCCTTTCCCCCTGGGAGCCTGAGCACTGGGACATGGAGGAAGGGGGCCTGCCTCTCCCTCAGCCCCTCGCCGGGTCCTCCTTAGGACTCCTGGGGGCGGCTCCATCGGCTGCTTCCTATTGTTTGTAGCCGCCTACAAGCACAGTGGCCTCTGGGATTCGGGCTGAAACGGCTTCTATTCCGCCCACCGTGGCCTGTGTCCCTGCTGCTCAGCTATCCATCCATACCCAGAAACCTGGGTTGTGTGCTTACACCCGTCCCAACGAGCTCAGGCCCTGCCACCTGCCAGTTTCATTTTATAAACCAGTAGCTCCACTCCCAACCCCTGGTTTTCCCCCCGCAAGATCAGACAGGCCCTGTGTTATTTAGTTGGTTTTGCAGGATAAGATCAAGGTCCAATGTGATGTAACCTCTTGCTGCCCGGCTCTCGAGCCAGCAAGGGCCTGGGAGTCACGAGGATTGGCTTTGTCTGGAAATAGTAGGGATCAGATAAGCTAACTACTGACGAGATAAGCTCCGGGTGACGATCGGTAGCATGTTTACGACACTGTCACGGGTGCCAGCACAATACCGTCTACACACTTTGTGCCTGGGGAAGACAGCTGGGTTAGGTGGGACATGCACTGGACCAGGAGTCCCAGCCCGGTCACAGACTAGTTGTTTGAATCAGGCAATTACTCTCTGGGCCTCGGGTTTTTCATATGTGAAAGGAAAATACTGGACAAACAGCAGCCTGGCCTAAACACGTTCCAGTTCACATTTTAAAATGACACCGTGTGGGCCAAATTAAGCGCCTCTGTGAGCCACCAACCCCTGTAGCCACAGCTGCTGCCTGGGTCCCTGGCCGGGCCCGGGTCAGCAACCCTGCTCTGGAAAAAGCCAGACAGACAGTAAATATTTTCGGCTTTGCAGGCCAAGAGGCAAAATTGAGGATATTATGTAGTTACTTATATGAACAAGAGAAAAAAACCAAATTTCCACAATTGTTTTATTGATAAGGTTTCAAATATAATAGTTAAGTACAGTATTTTGGACCACGGTCTACTAAAGAGAAGCAATTTCTGAGGGAGAAACCAATTGTGCTTAATTGGGTTTCAGACGCAGTGTCTGCTGTGGAGCAGGCTGCAAATGCTCTGTAAAAACCATTCTTGGCTGGCCCACAGTTGGCTGACCACTGCGTTGGCCAGGCACTAACAGGGTGACCGGACAGCCCGGCCTGCTGGGGACAGGCCCTGTTCACGCCTATGGCCCTGCTTAATTATTGGCAATGCCTCTTTTTCTCCAAAAAGCGTTCGGTGTGGATGAGGAATTATTTAGCAGTTTTCTGATTTACAGCTAAGATGGTTTTCCTTTGCAGGGTTTTAAGCAGGGAAGTGCTTTTTATATGCCTACATAAAACAGGGACCTAAATGTGGTTGGCTCTCAAAACTCACTGTGCGTAAAAATCATCTGGGGAGTTAAAAATAAAGAGATGCACGGCCCTCACCCCCTAATTCAATTGGTCAGGGTGAGACTAGGGTGTTTTTGTATCTTTTTTTTTTTTTTTTAATTTGTTCTTATATCTCCCCTGGCCTGGCCCAGGGGCTTCCCTATGCTCTTGCCCATCCATTGACTTTTCCATTGATATTTTAGAGAGTGTGGAAGGGAGGGGGGGAGAGAGAGAGAGAGGAACATCTATGTGAGAGAAGCACATTGATTGGTTGCCTCCCACATGCACCCTGACTGGGCTAGGGATCGAACCTGCAACCCAGGTACGTGCCCTTGACCAGGAATCAAACCCACGACCCTTTGGTTCACAGGTCGATACTCCAACCGTTGAACCACACTGGCCAGGGGCTCCTTATGCCTTTTTAAAAAGTAGAAGCTCCCCGGATGGTTCCAATGAGGACATTCCAAGTATTTTAGGAGATGTGGCTTTCACAAGAGAGCTCAGGGAGCACTGGGAGACTGAAGGACACCCATCCACACCCTTGCGGGGAACCGCAGCGGCGCGTGGGAGCCTCACTGTGGCCGGAGAGGTGGGGGCAGGAAGCCCCGGGGACCTGGGCATTGGGGTGGACCTTACTTTGTAGGAGTTGAGGACCTGCAGGGTGGTTCCAGATGCCAGCTTCAGCTGGATCAGCTCTTGATTCCTCGTTTCAATGGTCTCTAAAAACTGAGCATTCTCGATCTTCAGCTGCTGGAAGTCCACGTCGTGGAGGGCCTCGCCCACCTCCTCCTTCTGCGGCGCAGGGGCGAGAAAGGCGTGCAGTGAGGTTGTGGCACCTGCGTGAGCGGCTCCCACCCTGGCACTCTGGGTGAGGTTTGGAAGTCGGGCATCAGTCAGTCACTCGACAATCATGGATGGTGTATCTACTTGGTGCCAGGCATGGTGCTAGGCCCTGGGGACAGAGATTTGAGCGAATAGGGTGCTCCCTGGCCTCAAGGTCATGAGGATTCATGGACAGGTCACAGCGGGGTGCAGTGGGGTGGGCAAGAGCATCGGGCACGTGGAAGCCCTTGGGCCGGGCCAGCAGAGGATGGGAGCTGGGTGAGGGGAGGCTTCCCGCAAAGGGCCAAAGGGTTGTGAGTTCGAGTCCCGATCAAGGGCACATACCTGAGTTGCAGGCTTGATCCTGGCCCCGGTTGGGGTGCATCGGGAAGGCAAGCAATCGATGTGTCTCTCTCACATTGATGTCCCTCTCTCTCCATCTCTCTCTCTCTTTCTCCCTCCTTTCCTCCCTCCCTTCCACTCTCTCTAAAAACCAATGGAAAAATATCCTTGGGTGATTATTAACAACAACAACAACAAAAAGTAGAGGATCTTACATTTGTCCTCAAGCCACTTTTTGTTGTTAAAGTTGTCCCAGTTTGTTGAGTCTTTCAGGATCCCAAGTCAATCAGGCAATAGTCCCTGACATGTTAATTCTCCTGCCCAAGGTTGTACATTGTTGGTGGCCACCTCTGATGTGCGTGCCGTCTGTGCCCAAATTCAAGCTAATAATAAAACCGTTGGGCTAGGAGAGGACAGAGCCATGTACCCACACTCTGGAGACCCTCTGCCATGCCTGCCTTACTGCCTTTAGGTCAGCTATTCAAAGACTCACCAAGGAACAGGACAACCATGCCACCCAGGCCACATCCCCCAAAACAATTAACAAGCATTGAAGCCAGCTCCGCCTACAGATTTACCAGTACAGTGACTGTATCAGTTTTCTATGGCTGCTGTAACAAATAACCCCAAACTGGCAGCTTAGAAAACAACACAGATCTACTATCTTACAGCTCATAAGGTCAGAGCCCGATACAGTTCTTTGGGCTAAAACCAAGGTGCTGGCAGGGCTGCATTCTTTTTGGAGGCTCTAGAGAAGACTGTTTCCTTGCCATCGCCAGCTTCTAGAGGTGCCTGCATTCCTTTGTCCATGAGGTCTTCCTCTGTCTTAAAAGCAGGTCACCCTGAGAGCCCTGGCAGGGTAGCTCAGCCGGTTAGAGCATCATCCTGATAAGCCAAGGTTATGGGTTTGATCCTCGGTCAGGGCACATACAAGAATCAGCCAATGAATGCATAAGTAAGTGGAACAGCAAATCGATGTTTCTCTCTCTAAATACCAATCAATCAGTACATTTTTTTTTTTAAAAAAAGGCACGCCACTCTGATCTCTGCTTCTGTTATCACATCTTCTCTCTTCCTCATAGGACTCTTGTGACTGCACTGAATCTACTCAGACAGCCCCAGGTTATCTCTCCGTCTCAACATCCTTGACTTAATCGCATCTGCAGAATCCTTTTGCCACGTGAGGTAGTATATTTAGATTCCAGGAATCGGGACACAGACATCTTCAGGTAGACATCGTTCTACCTACTACAAGTGACCTTAAAAAAATAAGAAGCCACATACCTGCCTCAGTTGTAGAAGCATCTGTTTCCTCAGGACTTTGAGAGAAACGTTTTTCAAACATAATTTATCTTTCATGTGATCCTAAAAAATAAAGGCACATTTAAATCCATTTCTCTTCTTCTTCCCTGTTGCTTGGAAACATTGGTAAGTCTGCAGCTACGCACCAAACCTTGAGCCCTAACAGTTGGTCACTTATTTGAAGGTCTTTTCCCATCTCCCCGAGCTGGTGTCGCTATAGCGTCTCATTCATAACCGAGAAGCAGAGGAAGCTGGGTCTGGCCCATGCAAATTTTCTATTGCTTTCAATTTCAAGATAATCGGGCCTTTCCTGACAAAAGGATCTTATGATTCTTGGGTCTTTTCTGCTCTTGGTAGTTTACGTAATTTTTATTACTTATAACATATTAGGGTTAGTAAGCCTACCTATCTCCAGGGTCCAAGGCGGATATGCTACATCATCTTTGGAAGTGAAGGAGCATTTTATATCTCATTCGTATTATAATGGAACGCAAAGAGCTTGAGATGTACCTGTCCCACTCCACACAGTCACCTGGCTAGACAGGCTCATACTTTTCTCAAGAAAACATCTCAGCCCTGGCCTGTGTGGCTCAGTTGGTTGGAGCATTGTTCGATTTCCAAGGTTGAGGGTTCGATTCCTGGTCAAGGCACATACCTAGGTTTTGGGTTTGATCCCTGGTCGGGGCATGTAGAGGAGGCAACTGATTAATGTTTCTTGCTCACATCGATGTTTCTCTCTCTCTAAAATCAATGCATGTCTTCAGGCGAGGATTTCAAAAAGAAAGAAAATATATCAGATCTTGAAACAAATAGCGACAACAAAAAAGAAGTCATCGATCTGAGATGAGATACTACTGATATTCATCCAGCCTGATTGATTTTAGCCTTGATAAACTTGCATTTTTGGACGCACACACTTTGGGAGATGTGAAAAATCTGCACATGTGAGCGACATTGATGGTGGGCCGAATGGAGTGGGGCTACCTCACGTGCCCCACTTTTTATGCCATCTTCCTACGAATCTCTCCTCCCTTTCTAAGCTCCAACCCCTGCCAGCTCACCCTCTGGTGGTTCATGTCCTCAAGGTACTTCATCACTTTCTGAGTGGCCAAAATACTCCCTTTCTTCTTGGATATGGTTTTTAGAATATCTCTTTCAAACTCTTGCATGGCTTTCCGAACTTCAGCCCATCGGATTTCCGCTTCCTCAATGATAGCCTGGGGGAGTCAGCACAAAGAGCGAGCAGAGTTTCCAAAAACTCTCAAGGATATATCCCTCTACGCTCTCAGGCCTCTTTGTGTCCCGATATACAATGTTTCTTCTTAGCCTTAGAAATATAGCCTTAAGATATAAATTTGACTATGTTAATGTTATTATTTAAAAGCATGCCTCAAAAAAGTTAATAGTAAACATAAAAAGGGGGCAAATAGAAATGGAGCCTTTAGGTATCTTTATAAATATGTCTTTTCATGTCTGAAATATTATTGACCAATTAAAAATTATAACATATAATATAATATAATATAATATAATATAATATAATATAATATAATATAATATAATATAATATAATATAAAAATATCTAGAAGGATATACACCAAAACATTAACCACAGTCACATCAGGAGAGATGGGTTAGTGGGGGGACAGAGAAGCACTCTTACTATATACTTCTGCAATTTGATAAAAGATGTTATAGATGAATATATATATCGACAGGGAAAGACATTGTTAAGTGATAATGCAGTTGATTAGATAACATGACATCTTTTTATAAAGCAATTCATATATGCATGTGAATGTGTTTTCAAATGTGCTTTTTTTAGCTTACCTATATGTTTAAGTTTTGCTACAACAAATAGAGTCTGTCTTAATCCACTTGTATTCCTTTAAAAGCAGCAACACTTACATGAACGTACCCCAGACACTTCTCGGAGCCCAGGCAGGGTGGCCCGCAGAGCCAAAGGTTTACCTCGTGATGCTGCAGGTCCCGCTCGGCATTTGCCCTCAGGCGCCTTATTTCCTCCTTCGTGTCTTCCAGCTCCTTTCGTACAAACTCAAATTTCTGGTCAACGCTGAGGGTTCCCACATGTTCCATACCTGAGCGGGATTTGGACCTGTGCCTGCCTCGTGCCTCAAAAAAACCAACACAAAGCCACTGTCAAGTAGGCATTGATAACAGGGCAGCCCAAGGGGGATGTCACAGTGACCTCTCAGACCTGCTGGAAATTGCTTGAATGACAGCCGGAGAGAACACACTCAATGCGAAAGGAATCTGGATATTAGGCCTGAGTTCATACCTATTTCACTTGTCATCCTAAGACCTGAGCTAAATACATCAAAGGCCTATGCCTGAAGTGAACTAAAAATAAATAAGTGGAAGTGTCTCAAGGGTGGAGAGACTGTGAACCTGCTGTAGACTAGCATTCAGGTCAGTGTCAGGGAAAGCCTGGAGCTCAGAGCTTCCTGAGCTGGACGCAGAAGAGAAACTGCATCCGGGGTACAGCACACAGCAAAAACAAAGAGACAAAAATTTTGGATTTCCTGTGCATTTAAGCCACAGGTCACAAGCAGGTGACCCAGGAAATATGTGGACCTCAAGATGGTATTGTTTGGCCCTCGAAGGATAGGCTTTCACTCAGTTTTAAATATAAAAAAATTTACCCACATTTGAAAAATCGGGAGATTCCACCAAAATAATTCTGATTTCCAGCTTCTCTTGAAAAGTCAACTACTCTGACAACACCAGGCCACCTGGATGGCCCTTGCAGATGAGGAAGGAGCTTTTCCAGTGCCCTCACCAGGCCCACTTCATCTCTTTATGTGGCTGGCTGGGCCCTGTAAACATTTTGAGTCTCTCAATTTAAGGGAATTATTTCAAACAAACTAAAATATTCTGGGAAGGGGGGAGGACCCTCGGGGGAGGGGAGGGGGACATCTGTAATACTTTCAACAATAAAGGTAAATTTAAAAATATATATGTTCTGGGAGAGTCAATCTGGTTCCTTCTACCCTGACTTAAAAGAGACATCTTGAGGGGCAAGGAAGGATCAGAATAAGAACACGAACAAAGTCATACGTCGCTTGGCCAAAGAGGGCACACCAAAGGCAGATGCACAAACGCCCCTTGTATCTAAGGGACAAACAGAATAAAGCAATCCTTTATCTCCGTTGTGTACCTGCGCAAACTCTGTTACTGACTTTTGAATTTCGGATAGTTGTAGAGGTCGCTGTTCCCTGGATTCCAGTTTATTGTAATATTTCTCAAACATCTCTGTCTCAATTTTAAGAGCAGAGTTTCCATAGCTGCAAGACAGAGTGTACCTGAGTAAGTTCTATTAATAGGAGTTTAAACACCAAATAAATAGTATTTAACCCTTACTAGCTATGTATGGCCTTCTGCAAGATACTTCACCTCTTGGTGCCTCAGTTTCCCCATCTGTAAAATGGGAATAATAACACCACCTATCTTTTAGGCTTGCAGTAAGGAATGCAAAGCCTTCAGGACAGTGCCTGGCACATAGCAAGTGCTACTCAAGTATTTGATATATATTTTTAATACATCTAATGAGCCACAGAATTCAAAGCACTGGTATTACATTGACAACTGTGGCTGAAGATGAAACTTGTCTTTTCTAACTCATTTGTGAAATTCCTCCTGAATTACTACATTCTTGAAGTTACATCCATAATCTTCAGATGTTTCCTTTGGTTTATGTTTCTCAGGGTTTTTTTTCCATTTCCAGCAACCAACAGATGAAGTATCCACTGGAAGTTTATTATAAATGATGGAGAAGCTTTGAACAAATGTTTTTTAAACAACTGGATATAACAAACCTAGTTTATCCTGTATATGTCAAGATTTTCACTCTAACTCTTTGACTTCATACATATATGTAACACACATGTAACACGTGTGTGTATTTGTAGAAGAGAGAGAACAGCTTTGATATCTTCGTACGTTCTTGAGTTAATTCCTGTTTGGCTGCATTTTGAGATTAGTGGAAAAGGCTCAGGGGAAAGTCCAATAAATCAAAACATCTGTGTTTCTCAGCATATGTCCGGTTCCCACTGTAGCTGTGGAGCCGCACCTGAGTCTGGATCCCAGCACTGCCACTGACTAGCTGTGTGACCTCGGGAAAGTGACTTAACCTCTGCGCCTGTGTTTCCTCACCCTCCTTCTAGAGTTCCTGCCCCACTATATAAGTTCATCTGTGCAAAATGCTTGGCACATAATCAGCACTGTTACAGAGCCGGGGGCTTCCGCGTGAGACAGCAGGGAACCTTGGTATCCGATTTACCTTCTACGGTAGATACAAAACAGGCTGCTACAAACGCAGAGCACCGGGCCCGTCGTTCTTTGCTGTCCAGCTCCGTGCACGGGTTGCCTCATGCTAAAAACATCCCAGCTGCCACCTTCGTTTTATCAAAGCCTCTTAGCTTTGCAAAGGGCCTTAGAGGTCACCCGGTCCCACCTGCCGCCGCCGAGCAGAGGATCGGCTAAGCACCCAGGTTCGGCACCAGGCAGACCCACCAGGTTGAAGTTCTGGCTTCGCCAAGGACCCCCTGGGCTTCCCCCGCCCACCCCGCGCCCTGGCGCCTCCGCGTTGTTCTGGCTCCATCCACCGCGTGGGGAGCTCAGTGGCGGGGGACACGCAGGGGTAAAGGGCAAAGGGCAAAGGCAAGGACTGTCCCCACTCTCGGGGCGCGGGAGGGGGTGTCTCAGCTCCCCCAGTGCTCAGTGCGGGCTCGATCGCCTCCGCAGCCGGCGGGTACCTGAGCTCCTCCACCAGGCTGCACAGCTGGATCACCGGCAGCTCCGACTCCTCCACCGCCGGCAGGTCGCTGCTGGCGGGCGTCTCGGTGTCGTCGTCAGACATCGCGCTAACCAAGCGGCCCCTGCCAACGCCAAGGGCGGCCAAGAGCGCGGGGTGCTGGCGGCCACGCGTCGCTCCGGCTGCCCCCAAGCGGTGCGTTGCCTGGCGACGGGACGCAGGGGGCGGGGCTTCCGGAGGCCCCGCCCATCGCCCCGCCCCGCCCCGCGCCACCCATCTCCGCGCTGACCCCAGCGAGGTCCTGGTCCAGCACCAGACACCTAAGCGCGCTCGCTTTTACTTCTTCAACAATAATTCTTTTCTTTTTTTAAAAAAATATACCTCTATTGATTTCAGAGAGAGGAAAGGAGGGAGAGGGAAATAGAAACATCAGCGATGAGAGAGTCATTGATGGAGCCCGCAACCCGGGCATGTGCCCTGACCCGGAGTCGAACCCCGATCGTCTGGATCCCAGGTCGAGGCTCAACCGCTGAGCCCCGCCCGGCCTGGCAACAATAATTCTTAAAATGATAATAATAGCAGCTATTGTTGATTGGCGCTTGCTGTGCCCTTGGCACCGTGTTAAGCAGCACAGTTCAGGAACAGCCTTGCAGCAGCCTTGTGAGAATACCCGTCGCGCTCTTTATTTTCCAAAAACTGAGGCACAGAAAAGTGGACTCGGTTTGTGGGGGCGTCTCCCTGTGAGGCCCCTTTGTTCACCTACCGGTGCTTCACGTATACTAACCGCGCTTTCTCTTAGATGCCGGTACCCAGCCTTCCTGAAAGGCAAAGGCCCAGCTGGTTATTAAATGAGCATAAACTCAAGAGCCATCTCTACACAGGCACCTGATGTGTCCTGAGCATCTTGGGGGGATGTATGCAGCAGACCACTCCTGCCCTCAAGGACTTCCCAGTTAAATGAGGGAAACGGCCCCTAAATGGACTGATGATAGTAACAGGTCGGGCCTCGCACCGTTTTGTTTCATCAACTCATTTAAGCCTCAAAAGCCTTAAGGAGTTGGGGTTTCTGTCTTCATCTTATGGATCAGGGAACTGAGGAACAGAGTAGCTAGATGAGTTGCCCACGGCCACACAGGAATGGAATCAAGCTCCAGCGGGCCCGAAGCCCATGCTGCTAGCTTCTGCGCTGACGTGGGTCATGGCAGGGATGCAGCGGGGTAGCTTTCTGTCTGCTCCCATTGGGATGGAAGAGGGCTGGGTGGGCAACCTTCTCTGAGGGGGCGGGAAGGGGCGCTGGGTGTGATTAGAAAGCAAGCTGGGATAAACTGCTTAGGATGAGGGTCGGCCACCTTCCCTCACAAGGACCATGTAGTCACTAAACTCCAAAGGACTTTTGTTTTGCTGCTTAGGGGACACAGGTTTGGATTACTGGAGAGGATGGCAGAGAGGCTGAACCCTGCCACCGCCTTCCTCTCCCTGCTGGTAGGCCTCTTCGGGCTCTGGGAGCAATGCAGACCACATTTAGAAATACTTAATATGCTCATGGACCAGGTGATACAAATGGATGCCAGTCCCAAGAGGGCCCCGAGAATGAAAGGGCCCTGCAGCAGGTCTCGGCTATGGTGCAAACAACCCTGTCACCTGGGCTGTGCGATACAGTGGGCCCAGTGGTGCAGGAGGTATCGGTGGTGGGAAAAGATGTCGTGTGACGCTCTAAGGAAGATCCAGTGGGGAATCACAATGCAATACCTGGAATTTTGGGGAAGGACCATGCAGTCCACAGCAAGCAATGTGGTGCCCTTTAGAAACAGCTCAGTCATTTGGCAGCAGTCCGTGGTAGATTATTATGTGAAAAACTGACTCAGCTCGCAAGCTTTAAATAATGATGACAATCGCCGTTGTTATTTCTTAATATATTTATTACCAATTAGGCAATATTATTGCTTCATAAAAAACTTATAACAATGATTGTTTCAGTTACTCTTTTGCCTTTGACTGCTGCCTACGTGCTGGACGCTGTGCTAAGCACCTTCGGTGCATCATCTCATTGCGACAGCTGGCTCTGTGCTGGTTCCGCGAGGCACGGGCGCCTTCTCAACCCCCATTTCACTCATGAGGAGACTGAGCCTTAGAGAAGTTTAGCAACTTTCTCGAGGTCACGTAGCTATTCTGGGTGGGGCTGAAATTCAAATCCAGAACTCTGCCCTCTCTTTTCATCATATCCACCCCTTTAGAGCAGGGGGTGGGGGTGGGGGGTAGGTGAGGGACTCTTTTGCCTTCCCAGGGGACATTTGAAAACATCTGCAGACATTTTTGTTTGTTACAATCAAGGGCAGAGGTGCTATTGTCATCTAAAGGACAGAAGCCGGAGACGGCACTTGTATTAGTTTCCCAAAGCTGCCGTAACAAATAATCTCAAATGAGGTGGCTTAAAACCACAGAAGTGTAGAGCCTTATGATTCTGGAGGCTAGGAGTCCAAAATCAAGGTTTTGGCAAGGCCACACTTTCTCTGAAGGTGCTATGGAAGAACCTTCCCAGCCTCCCGGGGCTTCTGGCAATCTTTGGCATTTCTTGACGTGTAGCCCTATCACTCCCTCTTCACATGGCCTTTTTCCTTGTGCCTTTGTGTAGCGTTGCCTCATCTTATAAGGACAGAAGTCATTTGATTCAAGGCCAAGCCTAAATCCAACATGAATTCATCTCCAGATCTTTAACTCATCACAGCTGCAAAGATCCTTATTTCCAACAAGGTCACGTTCTGAGGTTCCAGATGGACGTGAATTTGGGGGGACACTATTCAGCCCACTATACTGTTAAACACCCTCCCATGCACAGGACAACCCCCCACAACAAAGCATGAACTGTCCCCAAATGTCCATAGCACTGAGGTTGGGAAACTGCTCAAGAGGGAGGCACTTCTCTGGGAAGCAATGAGAACGTGCCTGTGCGAATCCAGACAGCTACGAACAGAAAGGGTCTTAGAGCAACTTGGAGTCTAGAGACCACCCCCGCTTCCACTTTTCTGGGACCACTTCCTCTGACAGCCTCTAGTATCTCCATGTGAATGCTGCTCCCTGCCTAGCATTATTTTTGTAGCACGCTGCATTTTGACTTCAGAAGGATATGGTCAGATCCACCCAAAGTATTAAGCTTCAACCATAAATAAGAAGTGCCCAGCTCCATCTTCTCCCAAAGGGAAGATGCTAAAAATCAGATAAAGGAACTTGGGCTTCTGGGCAAGTGACTACTTACATGTTATAGAAAAGAAACCAGTCCTGTGAGGTGGTCCATCGTCTGAGGGCTGCCAGAGCACTTTGCGCTATTCTTTCAATGAATACGTTGAGTTCCTGCTTTTGTGCTTGGCCCTGGGGATGCCCAGCAAGGCTGGTGTGCCTACTCCCAAGGAGCTTCCAGTCTGATGTGAAGAATTTCAGTGAGGTAGGTGCTATAAGAGAAATACAACATGCCCAGATTTCAAGGGGTCATGAAAGGCTGGGTCAAGTGAGGTCTAAGCTGAGATTTAAAGGCTAAGTAGGATTCAAACCCAGGTGAGTGAGACTCGTTAGTCCAAACTCAACCACAAGCTCAGGCCCCAAGCAGAGACCAAGGGAAGAGCAGAACTGGGAGAAGAGAGGGCTTGTGCAAAGGCCCAGAGGGCAGAGTGAGTGCGTTTGGGGAACTGAAGAAAGGTCAGCCCATGCTTCACCCCAAGACAGAGAAAGCCATTACTACCGTCCACCTCCTGGCTCCCCGCCCCCCTGTCCTCTGGAGGCTCCCTTTTGACCTCTTTTCTAACATGAGTTGTTTGGGTGCTTTCTCTTGGTGTCTACGTTCACCCCAACTTTCTTCTCCGTTTCAGAAAACCAGAATCCTCAGATGCTCAAGTCCCTCATAGAAAATGACATAGTTCTGGCATGTAACCTACACACTTTCTTCTGTGTATTTTAAATAATCTCTAGATTACTTCTACCATCTAGTACAAGGTACATGCTATGTAAACAGTTGTTATACTGTATTGTTTAGGAGATAACACAAGGAAAAAGTCGGTGTGTGCTCAGTGCAGAAGTAATCATTGTAGACCTAACTACATAGCACACGTCAGCAACGACATAACATTTTTTTCCAAATAATGTTGATCTTCAGAACCTACAGAAGGCCCATTGTAACTCATTACACTTATTCATTGCTCTTTGATGAGCTTTTGGGGCGTTTCCAGACTATTATTGCAGTAAGCTCTGATAAGAGCATTCTAGTAAATGTCTTCTGGGGAACATAGGTACACATGTCTGTTAAGTAGACACTTAGGGGCGCAACTGCCAGGTCATAGTATGTTCAACTTTAGTGGATACTGCTCAGTGGTTTTTATATCAGGTTTTCACATTTTAATAATCCTCACACGAGGATATTTTTTATTGATTTTTTAGGGTGGGGAGAGAGAGGAAAACATCCATCAGTTGCCTCCTGAATGCACCCTGATGGGGGATCGAGCCCACAACCTTTTGGGAGGACACTCCAACCAACTGAGCCACCTGGCCAGGGCCAGGCTTTCACTTTTTAAAACAATCAGTGACATGGGGCACTGTGCCCTCTTTCTGCAGCGGTCAGTCGTTTGTTCACACTCATTTTTGGAGCCCCGATCTGTGTCAGGCACCGTCCGAGCTATCGGAATGCCAAGGTGAAGAGGCCATGGGCCAGTCCTGGCCCCGTGTGCCCTGAGATCTATTCCTCTCCTTCCCTGTGTTGGGGGAAGGAAGGGGGTGGCAATGAGCCATTTAGGCTGCATTTCCCAGGCTCCTGGGTCAGCTGAAGGGCAGGAGAATGGAAGACATTTGGGTCGCAGTCCCCTCTCTGTGCCTTGGGCAATACCTCTGGTTGTGGCTGAATCTTTTCCATGGCTCCAGTTCCCCGAGCAGAGGCCTGTCGCCTGTTCCAACTTCTGCAGGTGACCTTAGCCCCTGGGCTCCAGCGACCTCACCTGCTCCCTTGCCCCTCTAGCTGACAGTGGCAGTGGCCTCCTACTCTTGGTGTCACCTGGGCCTCCCCAATTTTCCACCATGTGTGCATCCAATCCCTGTATACAAAAGGTCATTAATGAAGCTTAGAGATGATGAAACCTTTCACTACCCCAAACTCCAACCCCTCCCCCCAGGCCCAAGGGTCCCTAGATCTCCCCCCTCCACTCCACCAACCCCCCCCCCCCCCCGGGCTGGCTCCAAGGGAGCTTTGTGCAAGGTTGAAATGGTCCCTTGTTTCTACTGCCTTTGGAAAGGACCCTCCTCTAGGATTGCTGAGGGCGCCAGTCCCACTGGCAGCTCACCTGGAAGGAGCAGAGGGAGCTGTCTCCACCCCTCCTGAAAAGTGAGTCACTCTGTCAACATGCCCTTCTGAAGTCACAGCTGGTTCTACCAGGTCCCCTGGAGCTGGGCCACGTCCTTGCCAAGCCAGAGCCTTCTCCCTCCTCCCTCGTCAAAAGCAGGAGGCACATGCCAGCCAGAAATACCAGGAAGCCTGTTCTATTCAAGTCCTTCAGACTATCACAGTCTTTGTAAGTCAGTTATTGCTGAACGACATAGAGGGAAAGGAAAATTTTCCCTCCCTCCTTGGCCTCTGTCTCCATCCACACCCCAAAGGAAGCCATTATTAACAGCTCATTGTGGAACATTCTGATTCTGTATAATGCATAATTAATTTTATTTAGTAGGATTTTTTTTTTTTTTAGAGCAATCTTAGGTTCACAGCAAAATTGAGGGGAAAGTACAGAGGTTTCCCGTATACTCCCTGCCTCCCCCACATGCATAGTCTCCCCTATTCCACCATCCCCTCTAGAGCGGCACATTTCCTACACTGATGAATCTACACTGACATGTCATCATCACCCAGAGTCCGGAGTTTCCATGAGGATTCACTCTTGGTGTATATTCTATGGGTCTAGAGAAAATGTACGATGACATATATTCACCATTACGGTGTCCTGTTTCCACTGCCCTAAAAGTCCTCTCTGCTCTGCCTGCTCATCCCTCTGGCAGCCGCTGATCTTTTTCCTGTCTCCATAGTTCTGCCTTTTCCTGAGCGTCACCTAGTTGGAATCATACCGTCTGTAGCCTTTTCACACTGGCTTCTTTCACTTAGTAATATGCACTTAAGTTTCTCCCATATCTTTTCATGGCTTCATAGCTCATTTCTTTTTTAGTGCTGAGTAATATTCCATTATCTGGAAGTACCACAGGTTATTATTATTATTAATCCTCGCCTGAGGATATGTTTATTGATTTGAGAGAGAGAGAGAGAGATCTATTGCCTCCCATATGGGCCCCGACTGGGGATCGAACCCGAAATCTTTTTGGCGTACAGAGCGACACTCTAACTAACTGAGCCACCCAGCCGGGGCCATCACAGTTTCTATATCTGTTCACCTGCCGAAGGACACCTTGGTTGCTTACAAGTTTTGGCAATTATGAATAAAGCTGCTATAAACATCCATGTGCGGGTTTTGGTGTGGACATAAGTTTTGAACTCCTTTGGGTACATACCAAGGAATGGCATTGCTGGGGTTTATGGTGAGAGTATGCTCAGTTTTGCACGAAACTGCCAACTCTCTGCCATTTCGCATGCCCGCCAGCAATGAACGAGTTTCCTGTTCTCCATACTTTCGCCAGCGCTGGCTGGTGCCAGTGCTCAGAATTTCCCCCATCTGACAGGCGTATTGTGCTATCTCCCGGCTGCTTTAATTTGCAGTTCCCCATGACACGGGATGCAGAGCATCTTCTCATACGCTTATTTGCTGTCTGTACGTCTTCTTTGGTGCCGTGTCTATTAAGGTCTTTGACCATTTTAAAACCAGGTTGCTTCGTATTGTTTTATGAGTGTTAAGAGTTCTTTGTATATTTTGGATAACGGTGCTTGATCAGATATGTCCTTTGCAAATAGTTTCTCCCAGTCTGAGGCATGTCTTCTCCTTCTCTTCATGCATATTCGGTTTTTAAATTTTAATTTAATTTTACAAGTAATACAACATTTACCCTTTTGGGGGGAAAGAAATGAAACGAAACAAAATCCTCCCTGACTTTTACCCGCCACCTGAGCCTACCTTGCTCTATGTGTTTTTATTTGTACATATCTCTATTTCTATGGGAAATATATAGCTCTGTTTCATGGACATGTGTTTTATACAAATGCTGGCATATCACACATATTACTTTCCTGTCGTGATCATACTGAGTCTTGAAGATCACCTATGTTAGGACACATGCAGCCACCTCGTTTTAAGAATAGCATTATATCCCATTAAGTGAATTACCACAGTATATTTCACCTTTCCGTTTATAAAATTATTATTTTTAAATTTTTGATCAAATTCATGCCTCTTCATGGTATTTAAAAAATCAATTAATATTACAATATTTACAGCAAAAATCAGTAATGCATCCCCTGCCCCCCCACACACACTCTCACACTCACTCTCACTCTCACACTCACACTCACACTCACACACATGCATACATCCCCTCCGATCCTGCTCCTCTGAGAAACGATTTTCTCTTCAGCTGTTTCTACTGGCATTTTCCTCCATGTTTCAGAAGGTGATGCTTATGTGCTATTTCCAGATTTATCAACCTGAGACATGACGTACTGTCTTCCTATGGGAGTAGGTGTGGATTTAATGTTTTCTACTCGCCACCCCCACCCACTTGCTTCCCATCTCTCTGTCCCTCCCGTATAGTTACAGGATGATTTTCTGGTTAAATCAGTATCCTCTGTTTACATGATTGTGACCTGGAAGGATTCCCCGCCCCCCGCCAAGTAGCGGTTCTCAGCTTTAACTGCGCCCAGGGAGCTTTCCCTGATCCCGAAGCCCAGCCTGCACCCCAGACCAACAGGTCAAATTGCCTTCAACTTTTCCCTTCTCACCCTTCCTTGAATATTTCATTTCTGCTCTCACTTTTTTTTTATTGTCAAGACTCTTTCCTGTTTCTGACTGCTTCTTGTGGCAGACACTGTTGGCATTAGCCCTTGGCATTCACCCCTGCCTGCTTGGGGCCCAAGGCTGTTTACTGCAAATATCTGCAGAGCTCTGCCCAGGGGCTGTTCTCTTCCAAGTAGCGTTGGCAGCCAGGGCAGGGCCAACTGGAAGCAGTGAAGGTCACTTCCCCGGGAAGCAGCTGCGGGCCTTGCGCCGCCTGGGATGCCTCCGGGCCTGCTCTTACCGTGCCTGGGACGGGACTCTCGGCAAGATCAGGCTCCAGGTGTTCACAGTAGTAACTGGTTGGAACAACACACCTTTTATTGGCCTCTTTCCCTTCTCTGTCTCACTTTTCCACTCCTCAACCGGTATTTTCTGGGATTACCTGCCAACAATAGCTTGCACTGAAATTGTTTTCTCAGAGTCTGCTTCTGGGAAAACCCAAAAGAGACACTTTTTATTTAATTTTTTTTTCAATTACAGTTTACATTCGATATTATTCTGTATTAGTTTTAGGTGTATAGCATAGTGGTTAGACAATTATATACTATACCAAGCATTCCCCCAAATATTTCAAGTACCCTCCTGGCCCCATACATAGTTATAACAGCTTCCTCAGAGCCAAGCGGCAGGAGGGACTGGCGGTCTTCCGATACAACCCTGCTTTTAGTTTAATTTATTATTAGGCACAGTAAGAGATTCACAACAATAACTAATAATAAAATAGAAGAGTTATAACAATATACTGTAATAAAATGTGAATGTGGTTTCTCCCTCTCTTAAAATATCTTATTGGACTATATGTACTTCTTGTGACGATGTGAGATGACATGGTGTCTACGTGAGGAGATGAAGTGAGGCGGATGACACCGGCGTTGTGGCATGACGCTAGGCCACTAGAAGGGTGACCTGAACACGAGCACCGTTACACCGTGACGGTCCCTCTGGTAACCGAGACGGCCACTAAGGGACTAAGGGGTGTGTGGCATCTCCCTTGTGAACACATTGGACAAAGGGACAAATTGTGTCCCGGGCAGGATGGAGCAGGATGGCATGCAATTTACAACTCATGAATTGTTTCTTTCTGGAATTTTCCATGTAACATTTTCGGAACATGGTTGACCGCAGGTAATTGAAACCGTGGATAAGGGAAGCCTGCTGTCCGGCAAAAGCTCTCTGTTCTCTGTCAAAGAACATTAAAGACATGACTCCCATACAGAGGAGCATGCCCCTAAGATACACGTCACTTATTGATGAGGGAATCGCCAGCGTGGTAAAGGTACAGGAGATGAGAGGAAGGGGGTGTTTTGTCCGTCTGGAGAGGCATTCTAAAATCAGTTTGCTAGGTCGGAGACAAAACTAGTTAATCTCCCACACGGCAATAAAACTGTAACCTTTGGGGTTATCTTTCCTACTAGACAAAGCTCATTTGCATCTCTGCCCAATAAAATTGTATAAATTAGCGCACAGCTTTACAGAACCCAGGCCCTGATCAAAAGGAAAGTTCAAGTCAGAGGTGCATCCTGCAGATAACAAAACAACCCAGGCGGGGCCTGGTCAACAGTGTTCCAGCGTCAGCTCGAAGGACACGCGGCCTCCTCCTGCCTTATTTCCAAGTTTGGGATAATTTTTCTTAATATCTCCATTCTTTTCCTCCATTCCCCGAGCAAATTCTGCTGCATATTTTCCTAAGGGAAAGCAGCCGTATCTTCTGTGGTTCCATTGGCACCTCTCATCTTTGTCCCATCCACCCACATTCTGGGAAGGCGAGATCAGTTCCCACGGACCTGGGTATTTCCAGTTAGTCACTGTGCCTGGCCCTGTTTCCTCTTCCATGGCAGCCTGCTTCTGGCTTCCTTCCCCCCTTCCTTCCCCCCTTCCTTCCCCCCTTCCTTCCTTCCTTCCTTCCTTCCTTCCTTCCTTCCTTCCTTCCTTCCTTCCTTCCTTCCTTCCTTCCTTCCTTCCTTCCTTCCTTCCTTCCCTCTCCCTCTTTTTTCTTTTCTAGTTCCCTGCTTTCATTTTTTCAAATATGTAACCATTTTATTGAGATCTAACTCTCAAACCATACACCCACTTAAAGTGTACAATTCCATGGTTTTCGATATAGTCTCAGAGTTGTGCAATCAGTTTTAGAACATTTTCATCACCCCCCCCCAAAAAAATCCTATACCCATTGACAGTCACCCCCCATTTCCTCCCAGCCCCTGGCGACCAGTAATCTACATTCTGTCTCTATGTATTTGTCTACCCTGGACATTTTCTATATGTGCAATGATACAACATGTGAATCTTTTGTGTCTGGTTTCTTTCATTTAGCATAATGTGTTCATGGTCCACCTATGGTGCAGCACATATTTCATTTCTTTTTATTGCTAAATAAAATCCCATTGGCTAGATATACCACATTTTAATCAGTTGATGCATATATGAGTTGCTTCCACTTTTTGGCTATTAGGAAAGTCGCTGCTATAAACATGAGTTACAAGTTTTTTGTGTGGCTGTGTTTTCATTTCTCTTGGGTATATACTAAGAGTGGAATTTCTGGATCATATGTTGACTTTATAGCTCACTCCTTTGGAAGCTGCCAAGCTGTTTTGCAAAGTGGCTGCACCATTTGACAGTGTAGGAAGGTTCTAATTTCGCCATATCCTTGTCAACACTTGTTATTATTGGTCTTTTTTATTACCACCATCCTAGGGGGTGTGAAGTGGTATCTCATTGTGTTTTCAGAGACCTGGCTTCTTAAACCTGTCTTGTACAGAAAGGAGTTTTGCACACAATCGAGGCACTGAGTGCAGTGACTCAAGGTTGTAAGCCTCTATTAGTGGGTGGAGTCTGATGGATGGATGAAGGCTGCCCTGCTGAGCCATCCCCCAGATGGGGGCTCCCAAAGGGACAGGATGGCTACACCACGCCCTGCCCACCTTGGGGAAAGCATCTAGGATGTGTGACCTTCTGACCAAACATGGACCCAATTTTGGTGATAGATAGACAGGAAACGCCCGGGATTGCTGTGCAAGGCTGGGGAGAGGAGGAATGCAGCCTGGCTGGGCCCCTTCGGTCCCCGACCTCTGGAAGGTGTCATTTGAATGTTGCCCATAATCAAATGACCTCCTCCACCACCCTGCCACGCTGCCCGAGATTCCCCCACACTCCCAGAGCGAAGTAAATAAGTTGCCGCCTTTTAAAAAATGTGGATGCCTCTGGGAGGGGTAGGCCTCTTGCAAGAAGTCATTAGCTTATTGTGATGAAGTTATCAGATGCCGACCCACACCCTGCAGACGGGGCTCAGCGAAAGTGGGAGTTTTGACTCAGTGGGAGGGGTGGGGAAGGGGTGGGAGGGAGCTCTGGCTGAAAAGCGGTAGCTCTGCTCCAGGGGGATTGTTCCAGAATGGCAGGATGGCCAGAACTGAATAGGTGGGAAAAAGGAGCCTGCTAGGGAAGTTTCCACCTTCATTCATCAATTGATTAGTCTATTACATGTCACCTGCTGTGCTAAGTGTTTCGCATTTATTCTTTTCTATTTTATTTACCTAACAAACACTTACGTAGGACCACGTGCAGCCACCTAATTCTCACAGACTACAGGCCACCTCTGATTTATCAGAGATCCCCCCACCCGACCATTTGTCACCACCTGCCCAGCCACGCCCCTCTCCCTGGTTTACTGCAGGTCTCCCCACTGGTCTTCAGGCTACCGTATTTGTAGTCAGAGCGAGTCTTCATAAGACAACATCTCTCCTGTATTTGAGATGCTCCAGTGGCTTTCTATCTTTGTCACTAGAAGGACCAAATTCTTTACAATGATCTACAGGCTGCTACCTTAACTCTCCCCCTACCTGGCTGGCATCACCTGTCCACTGGCTCAACCACAGGACTCCTGCTGCTCCTCACACACACCAGTGGTGCTTCTGCTGGGGTGGGGGTGGGGGCAGTGTCCTGCCCAGAACATTCTCTGCCAGAACCTGCGTGGCTTCTACACCTCACATCCTTCAAGTCTCAGGTTAAATGTCACCTCTTCAGAGAGCTCTTTCTTAACACTCTCTCCTCCATCTAAAAGAGCCCTGCATGTGCCAGATCGCTCACCGTCAGAAAAGATGATTACAAACATAGTAAGGGAGAAACGAGCATGGATTCTATGGTGTTGGGTTGGAATTGGGTATAGAGAGTGAACTCGTGGTTTTCAATAGACACAGATATATATAGGAATGGATGCAGATGGGTGTGTGTGTGTGTGTGTGTGTGTGTACACACACATACTTCTCTAGCTCAGTCCACTGGAGAAGGCCTGGGAGCAGCATTTGTCCAAGAACTGTGAGCATACTGTGTGCCCAGATCCTGGCGTCTAAATACTCTCCTCCACGAAAAGGAACCAGGACCCCTTGGGGAACTGGTTGATTCCAGGCCCGGGGCAGGAAAGGTACAAGATGAACCTGGGACACCTTTAGTGCCAAAATACATAAGGAAGTGCCCAAAGGATTATGGAGCACGTTAAAAGGATACAGGAGCCGTCTAGAAGAGTCAGATAAGGGGCTGTCTGAACATCGAAATATCTAATGACAATAATTGGTTATAGCTCACTGAACAAAATAGGAGTCAATGAGCCCATATCAATGTAAATAAATAAATGGAAGGTTTGACCATGGCCAGGATAATTGCACAATTTCCAAAATGCCTCCCCATAGAATACATATTCCTTAAGAAGGGGAAAAAAAGTAACTTTATGGTGGAGAAACCTGGCAGGCACTACCTTGATAGTCAAAGTGATTGAAGTTCATACCTCAAGTATAATGGGACAACTAGAAATTGTACATATGTACCTGACAAGATGTGAGGAGAACACAGCATCATGTCTGTGATATTTCTGTCAAAGATACATAATCTGAATCAGATCTTGAAGAAACATCAGGCCTAGCATGATCCAGGAGATCCCAGTTTTATACCTGGTCAGGCCACATGCCCGGGTTGAGGGCTCCATCCCCAGTAGGGAGGCCTGCAGGAGGCAGCGGATCAGTGACTCTCTCGTCATTGATGTCTCTGTCTCTCTCTTCCTCTCCCTTCCTTCCTCTCTCTGAAATTAATAAAATATATTTTTTAAAAACCCATCAGATAACCCCAAATTGAGGAACAGACTGCAAAACACTAGCTTATAATCTTCAGAAAGAAACTGAGGAACTGTTCTAAACTGAAAGAGATGAAAGAAACACAGCAACTGCAACTTTGTGTGTCGATGGATGTTCACTCAACTTAATGTGGTGATCATTTCACAATATATATACATATCGAATCATGTCCACTTGAAACTAATATAATGTTTTATGTCAATTATATCTCAATTGGAAAAACACACACATGACAACTAAATGCCACAGGTGGTTCTGGAGGAGATTCTTTTGCTCTAAAGGACAATGTTGGGGCAAATGGTAACATTTAGAATGGGGTCTAAGGACTCCAGTGTTGGCAGAATAACACAGTTCTTGTGCTAATTGGGGCAAGTCCTGCTTGACTTCATGATGGTTCCAGCAAGGCCACTGATGTCTGTGGTGCTTGCAACCAGGCCTGTCTTCTCCCAAACATCTCTCTCACTGCCTCTGTGTCATCTCCTCCACTTCTTCTATGAAGGGATTGGTCCCCACCTTGGAGTGTGGAGTTTTGATTTTCTTTTCGGGCTTGGACTGTACTGTCCAGGGCTGGATGGTCCGCCACGGGAACCCACGTCATTCTCTGTGCTCTTGTGGGCAGCAGAGCTGCCAGGCACCCACACTCTCAGGGCCCATTGCTAGCATCTGGGCTCTCCATGACATCTTGCAGTACAGCAGGAAGCCCTGCAAGCATCCAGAAGTGATGCATTTCCCAAAACAAGGAGTAGAGCTTACAGGTACAACAACTTTTAGTTCCTTCATGGTTTTGTATATGTCTGTTTTTTTGTTGTTTTTTTTTAAAACATCTTTAATGATTTCAGAGAGAGGAAAGGAAGGGGAGAGAGAGAGATAGAAACATCAATGATGAGAGAGTCATTGATCGGCTGCCTAGCCCGCAACCCAGGCATGTGCCCTGACAGGGAATCGAACCCCAATCTCCTGGATCATAGGTCAATGCTCAACCACTGTGCCACGCCTGGCTGGGCGTGTCTGTGTTGTTGTTTTTTAAATTCTCGCCCAAAGACATGTTTTTATTGATTTTAGAGGGAGAGGAAAAGAGAGAGAGAAACATTGATGTGAGAGAGAAACATCAATTGGTTGCCTCCAATACATGGCCTGACCAGGGATGGAACCAGAAATCTTTTGGTGTTGAGACCACTCTCCAACCAGATGAGCCACCGGGCCGGGCCATGTGTGTCTTTTTAATTCTCAAGGTATAGCCGCTGGTATCTATTGGACTAAAAAGCTATTAAATCTCCGTTTCAGAGTCTTCTAAACACAAGCCCTAACGCGAGGGAGAGTGGGGGCTGGAGCACAGGGGGGAAGCCCAAGGTCAGGAGGATTCCTCCATTCATTTGCTTCCAACAATCGCAGCAGCTGATCCTTCTGAAGAGAAACCTTTCCTGCTTTAAAATAACACCAACGGTACAGTGACAACATATCTGTGATTTTTACTGGTGACAATACTCACAGGTACCGCGAACGCGTTTGTGCTTCGCTTTTGTCTGTTTCCTACATTTAAATGGAAGGAAATGCCACATTTTGTTTAGAGGTTAGTGGATAGAGGTGTAATCTTTTTCTTGCAAGCTTATGAACCCGCCGACCCAGGTTAAGGACCCCTGGGTGAGCACATGGCAAGTCTGCCGGCCCAGAGAGCCCTGCAGGGAAGGACCCACAGAAAGCCCGTGTCCAAGGAGACAACGCGGGCTGATAGCAGAACAAAAGCTCCGGGCATCCAGACAGAAGGGTGGCAGTGAGCTGCCATCTGGAGACGGAGCCAGATGGACTTAGTGATGGCTGGGACGTGGGAGTTGGTGGCGATTCTGAACAATTCCCAGGAGTGGGTTAGCAGGAAGACGATGAACGTTGGCAAAGCGCAGTGGCTGTGCCAGGGGCGCGGTGCCTGCTGCGGCCCATTGCAGCCCGCTCCCCTCCGAATGCCCACTGACCTTCCGAGCGGGCATGGCCCTCAGGGGGGTGCGGCCTGCCCTCCTAAACACCCCTCCACTCCACCGTCCCAGCGCTGGCCACTCCAGCACTGCAGATCCATTCGGCAAGACGTCCTAGTCCTGCCCCTCAAAATGCAAATCCCTCTTAAAGAGCTTCTATTTACATTTTGGTCTGAATAAGTGTATCCATCCTTCTCAGAGAATTGGCCCCCATTCCCCATACCCGCCTCTTCCCAGAAGCTCAGGGGACTCAAACTCTTCCAGTCAGACAAGGCTAAATAATAATTTTTTTAAAAAAGGAGACCCACCAATGGAAAATTTCTGTTTCTATTGCTTCAACCTTGGAAGGCTGTGCCCCACCCCTTCCTGCCCACTCCCCACCCGGGGGCACTTTCTGGGTGATGGGCGGAGTGGGTCACACTGTAAGGATGAATGGGGGAAAGTCAGTGAGTGATATTCCTAAACAAGTTATGTGCGAATGTACCCAGGTGGCGTGCAGCCAGTGGGGCCCCCATGGACACGTTTTATTGACCCGTCTGGAGCATCACAGACACCCAGAGTGGGAGTCCAGCATTCCCTGAGGACTCCTGGGGTTACAGAGATAACAGAAGAGCTTCCTTCCTCTTGGTCCCGCTGCAGGAGGGGGGGGGGGTGATAGTCAACAGCCTGTAAATATTGGTTATTTTCTGACTATACAAGTAAAACCAAATGATCCCAAGACCCAAAGGCACATTTGTTACAGGCCTGAGAACTTCCCTAGTAGTAGAGTAGAAGGCACTTTGGTGTCCTGCTTTGAAACAAAACAAAGCAAGACAAAAGACCACCATTGGGCCCTGGCCAGTTTGGCTCAGTGGTTAGAGCGTCGGCCTGTGGAATGAAGGGTCCCAGGTTCGATTCTGGCCAAGGTCAGGGCTCGTGCTGGAGGCAACCAATCAATGTGTATCTCTCACATCAATGTTTCTTTTCTCCTTTTCTCTCCCACTCTCTCTGAAAAGCAATGGAAAAATATCCTCAGATGAAAATTAAAAAAAAAAAAAAAAAAGACTATAGTTGGTATTATACATTCTAATTGTGTAGAAAAGGCAGGGAGGGTGGTATTATACTGCTTACCACAATTCCTTGTGTAACTTATAAAAATACTTATTAAAAACCCTTATATAATAAATTTTTCTCATCACTAAAAATTCCTGATACTCATAATTTTTAGTGATGCCTAATACTTCACTGTAGGGGCATACCACAATTTACTGAACCAATCCCCCAATTTGGTATATTTAAATTGTTTTACATTTTTATGATTAAAGATAATGATTTTTATGATGTCTTTGGGTCTTTGGGGGGTATATTGAATCATAAGATAGTTAAGGAAATGGACTGGGTGGACAGAAAGACCTAAGTTCAAATCTGCTTGCCTCAGTTATCTGTGTCCTTAGAATCTTAATTTCCTAGACTGCAAAAGGGAGTCCTCACAACAAACCCAATCTCACAGAATTTTTTAACAGTTTTCTTGAGATACAATTCACATGCTGTACAATTCACCCATTTAAAGTGTAAATTCAATGGTTTTTAGCCTCAGGATTTTTGCAGAATTCAATGATATTGAACATACACATTGTCACTACTATTAGTAATTCTTTGATCATAATTTACTTTACTTTCTTAGGCTAGATTCTTAAAATCAACAACACAGGATAAAAACCTATAATGTTTGGGAAATAGGCCTTGTGGAGATAGGAGGTGTTCTGAGGATTTAACATTTGTTTGTTTTTCTTTGGGTTTGGTTTTTTGGACAGTTGTTTGGATAGAATTTGGAGTCAGGGGAGAAGTTGGTATAAAATTGTTGGGCTATTTGACTCATGATGCCTTCTTTCACCCTTACCACGTAACCTGAATTATACTCACTCCCACCCCCTCCCCCAGAGTATTTAGGGGAAGTCGGTTCTGGTTCACTGAATCACCCTGCCCTGTCTCACACAGACAGACAGACACACACACACACACCCGCCCCCTGCAGAGCCACCTTGACTTATTCCCTGAGTGAGGGTTCCCAGGGTACCATCTCTAATCGCCCATCTTAATTCACATCAAGCACACTGATGGTTGGCTGGTAGGAAGGAGAGGTGGTGGGTGTCCGGCAAGTCCATGAGGTGACCATCCCACCTCCCAATAAACCATAAGAACATACTCCATTTGGCTGTGGGAGGACTGACTGCAGGTTTCAGGGCTGAGTTAGCGAAGTGCCGGCCCAGTCCAGGAGCGCGTTGCACCAGAGCGGTGTGTGGGTGAGCCCTCGGGCACGGCTGCAGGCGTGGGAGCAGGTTACGTGAGATGGGTGTGGGTTAGGTGGTGAGGGTGAGAGGAAGGTGCAGGGAGGGCGGACGGAGTCAGAGGTGGGCGAGGGCGGAGACGAGGAATGGGGCCCCAGCTGGGGTTGGACCTGGTGGTTAGACCAGTGGCTTGGAACCATTTTTGGGTCATGGCCTCCTTTGAGAATCTCATGGATGCTAAGGAAAGAGGACAGACACACACACACACACACACACACACACACACACTGACCCACAAATTTTGCACATGATGTCGGGGGTTCCTGGAACCCAGGGTTCAGGATTAAGAACCTCTGGTCTTGACTAGTTCTCAGGGACTTATCAGGAAGAAATACTAAGGCTGCATTAAGAGATTGAGAATGGCCCTGGCCAGGCAGTTCGGTTGGTTAGAGCATCGTCCTGATTTGCCAAGGTTGCAAGTTCAATCCCCAGTCAGGACACAGCCAAGAATCAACCAATGAATGCATAAATAAGTGGAACAACAAATCGATGTTTCTCCCTCTTTCTCTCAAAACAAAATTTTTTTTTAAATAAATAAAAGAGATTGAGAATGTTGTGTCTTCCTATGTGACAGAGATTTACCAAGGTTTGCAGGTTTGGGAATTAAATTCCAAAATCCATTTATTTCACAAATGCTTTCTTGTCTTCCAGTTCTTATTTTGAAAATGTTCAAATCTGCAAAATGTCGCAAGGTCAAATAGTCCAACTGCATTCTCCAACTGTCAACATCTCTCCTAATTGCTTCCCTCTCCCTGTGTATGCTTGTGCTCACAGGAACCCAAGCTTTTCTGGAGAACCATTGCAGGGTGAGATCTAGATACTATGATACTTGTTTCCTAAACACTTTGCACGTAACTTCTAAGATCAAGAGATTCTCCTGCACCCTGCAGCATAATCCTCACACTCACAACATTGACCAACACCATTGTGTAATGTATACTCCTTATTCAAATTTCTCCAGTAGGCCTTAGCCAGTGTGGCTCAGTGGTTAGAGAGTCAGCCTGCAGACTGAAGGGTCTCAGGTTTGATTCCGGCCAAGGCCAGGTACTCTTCCCTTCCACTCTTTCTGAAAAGCAATGGGAAAAATATCCCCAGTAGTCCTAATAGTGTTCCTTTAGCTGTATTCTTTTTCCTTCCCTTCCTTCCTCCCACCTTCCTTCCCTGCCTGCCTTTTTCATCCAGGATCAATCCATATACATTCATTTCATTTAGTTGTCTCTCTCAGGCTCCTTTAATGAAGGATGCTACTTCAGAGTCATTTCGTTTTCTTGTGACATTGACATTTTTGAAGAGTTCGGGCCAGCTGTTTTGTAGCATGTCCCCCAGTTTGGATTTGTCTGATTGTGTCCTTGTGATTAGATTCAAGTTAAGCAAGTTTGGCAGATAGCATGTCTCTTCTCGGCGCACCCTGTCAGAGCGCCAGTTGGTCCCTTATTGAAGATAAGTTTGATTCATGGTTAAATTGATGACCTTCAGGTTCCCCGTTGGAATTAATAGGCGAGCTGTGGGTTACACTGTGTTCATTGACAGTCTCCAACTGTGAAGAATGCTGGGTGAGCCAGGGGTGAGCATACGGACTCAGTCCTTGCTCAGCTAGCCTGAACTCTTCAAAAATGCTGTTTTTACAGTGGAGGAGACAGACAATAACCTAGGAGACAAATAAATATACCGTTTTCTGAAGGATGTGGATAGGGTGCTGAGGTAGAGAAGTGTCAACTCTAACACTGAAAGTGCACTTAACGGTAAGACTTCAGGACTAAGGAGTCGGGTATGGGAAGATGCAGGTGGGGGAGGGGGAGGTGGCCAAGCTTGCAGGGTGCAAGGAGCTGAAAGATAGACGTGGGTATGGTGGTCTCGGGGAGGGAAAAGGGATAGGAGAAAAGCCCTGGATGCAGTAATAATAACATTGAGCACTTAATATCTGCTAGACAGTGTTCTAAGTATTTTACATGGTTTACCTTGTCTAATTCTCCCCATAGACCTGTGAAGTAGGTGCCATGACTGTTTTTATGCTGTAAAATCTGCAGCACAGAGAGGTTAAGTTATCGGCCCAAGGTCACACAGCTTGTAAGTAGCAGAGCTGGGATTCAAACCTGGAAGGATCTGATTCCACAGTCTGTGCTCTTAATTAATTTCAAGAGAGAGAAGGCAGGGTTTCATCTAGAAAACAGATTGTGAAAAACGATTGGAGTCAGAGCATCCTGGGCTGAGTGAGGAAGTTCTATGGATAAAGGATGTGGGATAGGAACACAAGAGGAAAGAAAGGCCCAGAAGATCAAAGACAGAAGAGTGTTAAGAGCTAGAAGATAGCATACTAACATAGGCCCAAGTGGCTGGCCCGGCCGCCCTGGGTCCACCGCCAACCCCTGGCCTGTCCCTTCAGGGCCAGTCCCTTCAGGCAGGACTCACAATCCTCCTGCTTTCCATGTTTCCAAACAAAACCAGGGGATATACCTAGTCTCTAAGTGCCTCCCCCAAATTACAAAGGGAAAAACTGGAGCAACAGTGAGCAACAGTGGCTGACTGCAGCTGCACCAAGCGAGCATTCATAGGGCTCCCAGGCAAGGGCCTGGGAGGAAGAGAGAAGGCGAAGTCCTGTGATAGACGAGTCTATAGGCCGCAGGGCAGGCGCCGTCGGGGAAGAGGGGGTGTCTCCGGGAGGGATGGAGACACCTTGAGGTGGGGGAGGTTCTGAGCGAGAAGAGCGAGTCATTGGAGAAGGACTTGATGGGAGCAGCTCGGGCGACAGGAGGTCAGACTAGGGTCCTTATGTGCAGGAGGTCGGGCTGGGTCAACTCGGGACGAACAGAGGGTGGAGCGCCTGGGGTGGGCATCTCCAGGGCCGTCGCGAAAGGGCACCCGAGGGGTACGGCTCTGCAGCAGCAGCCTGCGGGTGGGGAGGCCCCGTGAGCCCCTCCCGCCCGCCCGAGGCCGGGGGGCGTTGGAAGCGGGGCTCTGGGCGGCGGGGCGGGGCCGGGCGGGCGCCGCCTGCGGGTCCCCCCGCGCTGCAGGGGGCGCTGTGAGCCGGGGCGGTGCCGGGCCGGGCCGCGGCCGCTCCTAGAGAGAGCGGCCCTTTTTCCGGGTTTCCTCCTCCTCCTCCTCCTCCTTCGCCGCCGTCGCCGCCGCCGCTGCCCCTTTCCCGGCCGGCGGCCGCCGCTGCTGGTGCCGCCGTCGCCGTCGCCGCCGCCTCGGGGCCGCGAGCCGAGCGGAGGCCGCCGCGGAGCGCGAGAGCCGCCCGCCCCGCCGCCCCGCCGGCCGCTCCAGGGCCCGGCCGCCCGGCCGGCGCCCCCCGCGCCCCCCGCCCGCCCGCCCCCGCGGGCCCGGCCTGGCGTGGCCGCCCGCCGCCGCGCTCCTCCTCCTCCTCCGGGGGCCCGCGGCCCGCCGCCTCCTCCGCTCGCCGCCCCGCGCCCCGCGCCGCGCCGCCGCCCTCGGCGCCCCGCGGCGCCCCCCGGTCCCGCCCGCCATGCCCGGCCCGGCCGCGGGCAGCAGGGCCCGGGTCTACGCCGAGGTGAACAGCCTGAGGAGCCGCGACTACTGGGACTACGAGTCTCACGTCCCGAGCTGGGGGTAAAGCCGCAGCCGCCCCCCGCCCGGCCCTCACCCACCGCGCCCCGCGCCCCCGCGCCCGCGCCCGCCGGCCCCCGGCTGGGCCCGCGCCGCCCGGCCCGCGGTGGGAGGCAGAGGCGCGCCCGCGTCTCCCTGGGCCCTGGCCCCCCGCCGCGCGCCCCCTCCCCTGGGCCCGAGGAGTGCTTTCTGCCTGGGGGAAGGGGCTCGGGGACCAGGGCCTGGTGGGGGGAGCGAGCGGCCCCTTCGCACGCTTTGGGTGTCTGTGGGGTGGGAAAGCCACAGCTGTCCCCCGGAGCTGCTACAGTGCTCTGCCTTTGTAGTTTTTGGAGATGAGGCTGGGTGGCAGGAAATTTTTAAAAGCCGTCCCGATGCTCCGAGCAGGCGCGGTGTACTTCGGGGTGCGAAATCCGGGGCAGGTGCTGTGGCGCCCCGGGCAGAGGGGCGCACCCTCCGAGCCTGCGGGGGCGGGGGGTGCTCTGCTCACCCGTCTAGGTGGGCTCAGAGCAGGGCCTTCCTGCCACCTCTCCCCCAGTTATGAGGGAACCATCAGGTTAGGAGCCGAGCTTGTGTTGTGGTCTTCATTTAGGGAATGCGTTGTGGCTGATGGGTAGACACTTCCAAGGGCTTGAATAGTGGAAGTGGCCGGGTGGGGGGGTGTATAATGGTCCTAGGCTTGGTTAAAACACAAACCCTGGCATTTATGTTTATCTCCTGTCTTTCACAGAAATCAAGACGATTACCAACTGGTTCGAAAACTTGGTCGGGGAAAGTATAGTGAAGTCTTTGAGGCCATTAACATCACCAACAATGAGAGAGTGGTGGTAAAAATTCTCAAGGTGAGTGTCTGATGAGTGGCCTTATATTTTACCCCCCCACACAGGTCAGAAGGATACAAACTACCCCAACCACATTCTAGAATGAGCAGTCCAAGCTCTCATTTGTACATCACTTGGATCTGACGGTCCCCCACTCTTTATCCCACCCCATTTTCCTGTAACCTTTGAAGAAAATAGGCAGACCTGTTTCAAAACTGAGCATGATAGTTCAGGCACGTCCTTGTTTTGAAATACAGTTACGGACTTCCCAAAGTGAAGATTCCAAAGGGGCTCCATTTGTTACAAGATAAATAGATATTCAGAAGAAAGAAAAGCCTATTCGAAAAGATCCCATCATTCCAAGGGCTCCTGGAGTTTGTTACTCTTGATGCTCTAAGTTATTCCAGAAAGAAAGTTGGAAAAAGGAAGCAGCTTCAAAGATGAGTTTTCACCTGTGTGGGTGATTGCTTATTTCTTCTCCTTTGTTGATAAAAGTTTCAGGTGGGGTGGATGCAGTGAGCCAGTCCTGCGGGAAGACTCACTGTTTCTTATCAGCCAGTAAAGTGAAATTGGGAGCAATAGATGAGTACACTCATAATCGCTAAGATGATAATTGGAGCAGCACAGGCTGTGTTTGGTTTTGCAGCCTAAATTTTACCTTTTGTCATCTCTTGGATGAAAGCGTGGTCTTCATGAGCATGACAAGTTGGCTAAATTCTCCTTTAGGTAACTGCTGGTGTCGCTCTAACGGTGTTTTATAGAATTTACTAAAAAGTAATTCTTAGAATCGGTGAGGGTTCAGTTATTATTGCCATGTCATTCGATGTGTGTGCATATAACTTAGTGAACTATTAAGAAGACCAAAGAGTAATTAATCTAAGTACTTTTACAGATGCAAAATTTCCAGTGTGGCCATTTTGCAGAGGCTCTGTGAATAAGAATGTGGGGCTTAAAAAACTATTTTTGTGTCTGAAGGACAGTTAAGGCACCTGTGTCCTTATTTAATGTGAGGGGTCAGGCTTACACTTTCTGAAAATCACCTTTCAGAAAAGTGATCAGCTCTTATCCAGTACCATCCTAGCCTATTGATGAAGCAGCGGAGTTGCAGAAGAGAGAAATAAGCAGTTATTCGTGCTGTCAGAAACACGGGGTGAGAAGGGAGAAATGGATGTTGAAAATGTGGAGTTTGACTCCCCTCCTCCCTAAATTGGAATTGTACCTACAAAGTCACATGGCCCTTTTATTTTCTTCACAAGCATAAATGTTTAAAGAAAGGTTCCTTTCGGAGAGGTCACCTGGGGAAGCCATACAGTTTTCTCCTTTATACACAAACATAAATGTTTTTAATATAAGTTGCTTGAACTCTTTCTAGGAAGTAAACAAGGCATAAATTGAAATTAGGAATATCTGTATTCCGCTGCTGTGCATTCAGAAGAGTGAACTGCTGACTCGAGAGCAAATCCAGAAAAATGTCTAAACTTTTGAGTGATGGTAGCAGTTTTTGAATAAGCACAACTTCCTGTGGGGGCTTTTTTGAAAGGAACAGCATTCTGGTGTATGCATACATAACATTACACTCATTTAGGAAAGCGTCACATTGCTCTTTAGTCATTCTAGAGAGCTTTATAGCATCAATTGCTGCGTAGTTTTCCCCATTGTAAAGATTTGCAGGATACATTGTTTAGGGAACCCAGTGAGGAAGCTGAAGGTTATTTGTACAGATGAGAAACCTAAGCACAAAAAAGAACTCATCTAACATCACTATGTTGAAATGACCCTTAGCCAGAACTCTCGTTTCTTATTTCTTCCTGTCTCTTGTTGCTCATTGTAGCATCGTAACATTGAGCGCAGAATAAGTTCCCGTGTTCAGGAATAAGACTTGGGAGGCCTTTGATGCTCTAGTTAATGAAGTGTTGTTTCTTGTTTGTTTTCGATGCAAATTCTTTTTAGGGTGCAGCATGAACCACCTTCCGCTGGTGAAAACTACGTTCACTTCTTTATGTTTTTCAGAGCCCTGTGGTATTTCTGTCCAGATTTTGTTCTATCTGGAGGATGGGTTAAGAAACTACTAATGGTATTATTGTGGTTTTTCTCATTGTTCTGACAGGCTAGATTAAAGTAGATTTCAATTAAAAATTTATTTATTTATTTTTTAAGAATAGTCTTTATCCAAAGTTGCGCTGCTCCTCTACTCAGAGAAGTTGAAATTTTGGCTGATAACTACTCTTGTGTTTAGTCATAGGAAATTAGGTCTTTAACAGAGTACCAGCTGCTCATAATTTGCACAAATCTGGAAAAAGTTTCCTCTTCATATAGGCTTATTGTATTTCAGCTGCAGGAAGGAATTTATGTGTTAGTGTGCACTTAGCAACCGAGATGGAAGGTACATTCCTTGAGTACTAGGGGTGTCTTCCTTTTCAGTCATTAACATTTCCAGTCAATGCTTTCCAATATATGAGAATGGCCGGATGATGAATGACCACAGAGGAATTTTATATCATTTAATTTGCATCAGTAGTAGATTTCTAAGTATTTTATTGATCAAAACATTGATTATTAAGAGGCATTAGGAATTTAGAAATTGGTGAGCAGCCCTGGCTGGTGTGGCTCAGTTGGTAGTTTGAGTATTGTCCAGTGCACCTGAGTCGCCGGTTCCATTCCTGGTTGGGGCACGTGCCTGGGTTGCGGGCTCAATCCCTGGTAGGGGGGAGTGTAGGAGGCAGCCAATTGATGTTTCACTCTCACATCAGTGTTTCTCCCTTTTCCTTCCTCTTTATCTTTTTTTTTTTTTTTTTAAATCAATAATAAAAAAAAAGGAATTGGTACGCACAATTTTACTGTCTTATCCTGAAGTGAAATTTTGAGGCCGAAATCTCAAAAGAAAACTTTCAAGTCAGTAGGATGGTTATGTCTTTTTTTTTTTTTTTAAGAGAGACATCAATTTGTTCTACTTATCTCTGCATTCATTGGTTGATTCATTGGTTGATTTTTGTATGTGCCCTGACTGGGGATCCAACTCACAACCTTGGTGTCTCAGGATGATGCTCTAACCAACTGAGTTACCCAGCCAGGGCTGGTTACATCTTTTTTGACAGAAATTGTTCTGAGGAGAAAAGAGAGAAATGGGGGAGGGGGATAGTAAGGGTTGATTTTAGCAGGGCAGAAATCCGCTTTAGTGCCTGAAGTTTCGACTTTTGATTCTGAAACATCAGTTTTTCATTTCCTTTGTAGTGCCCCTTAGGAAGGAGTACACAAAGATACAAGCATTGGCCATTTTGGACAACTTCGAGCATTTTGTGAGCACCACTTGTTTGTGCATTTTAGCCCTTCTTGGGGATCCTTTAAATTTAGCTGTTTCCTGAATAGAAGTTAAGGGCAATAACATTTTTAAAAGCAAGACCCAGAGAGAGCATGCTGTTTGCGCAGGGTCACGTAGTTGAGGTGGAAGCGGTAGGTTTGGGACTCTTTTCCTCTGATGGGAGATATGAGGAGCACAGTTAGGACATTTGCTGGATATTTTACTTCTTGATGTACTGGAAGGATTGATGAACACTCACTAGAAGTCAGATTAACTTGTTGCTAGTAATTTTGGGAGTTATTCTTCTGAAAGGAAATACTTGACTTTGCCGAGTTGCTGGGTGAAGTGTGGGTTGGATGGATGCTCAGAGAGTTCTGTGGATGCAGACGGGTTCTGATTTGTTTTCACAGCAGCACATGTATTGCACAAGTGAAATGTTACTTTACTTTCTTGGTTTGAAGCCTCAGTAAATAGCGTTTCTACATTTTTTAATCCACACAGTTTCTCCAAGTCTCATAATCACTTGCCAGATTTTTTGGTTAACAGTTTTATCCCTTTAATACAGGGGTGGGGAACCTTTTTTCTGCTAAGGGCCATTCGGATATTTATAACATCATTCTCGGGCCACACAAAATTATTGTTGCTGTGAAAAAAGCTCCTAGATTTACTGAATTTTGAGTCCCGCCTACGGGTGCCTTGGCAGGGCCAGACCAAATACGGCCTGCAGGCCAGACGTTTCCCACCCCTGCTTTAATGCGAGGTTTTGGGGAGTGAACCATGTGTGAAAATAGTATCTTTATACAAAGTACCCATTTTTACATATAGAGCATGGCTCCAGATAGTTCCTAAAACCTAATTTTAGGATCTGCCACCTCAAAATCAGGGTGGTATAGTGTGAGAAGTGCTATAAATGGAGGGCAGAAGACTGGCCTTCTAGAAGCAGCTTAGTTTATACCCACTTGACTGTTTTCTCATCTGTAAAATGGGTATGCCTTTCTTGTTTAACTCACAGGGTTGTTGGGAGAATCGAATGAGATATAGATAGATGGGTAGGTAGGTAGAGGATAATGTTTTAGTCATCTGCGAAGTGGTTTTCTTTCCTGAGAGAGAGAGGCTTGGGAAACAGACTGCCTGGATTCAGGTGTTAATTCCAAAACTTAGAAGCTCTATGATCTTCAATAGTTATTTAAACTCTGTGCCTCAGTGCCCTCTAAGGCTATGTTAAAAATACTCTTCTCAGAGTGCTGTTAAATGTTGATGAAAATGTGCTTAAAACAGTGCCTGGCACTTACAAAGCAATAAATATAATAAGAGTTTGTCATTTGGGCCAAGTGAATGGTTTTAGGGGACAGAACCAGTAGTAAAAAGGACTACCATTCTCTCGATGAGATTCAGAAGGCCTGCTGTATGCCTCGCCTTTTTAAATTAAAAGGAATTTAAATCCCAAGAATAAACAGTTACCCTCAAGGAGTTGATAATGTAATTGGAAAGATGAGACTTGAAAGATTAGGGGCGAAGTTGCTGTGAAGAAATCCCATTGCTCAGATAATCTTTATATTTAGGTCAATTCCAGTAGATTTTAGAGATGCTACCAAGATAAAGTAAATGCCATCACCCTGACTGAACTTTCCTCCTTTCTTTATCTTACATTCCTGGCAACTAATGTTCATAATTCTTTGTTACGGATGATGAAATTTGTATCTTAGTGGGGCAATCGTTGCTTTGGTAGTGGAATAAAAGTAAATCCAGACTTGGAAGTTTGGAGCTATAGTCCTGTCTGTCTTGAATTTATCAATTAATTTGAAATGCAAAGAAGTTCAAATGGGACTTCGCTGGGATTTGTTCTTATACCTTTGGTGGTAGATGTTAGTTTACATATTCAATCATAATTAAATACTAGTAGTTGAAATCGTTCTCAGATCTGGCTTTTTTTTAATCCTCACCTGATGATATTTTTCCATTGGTTTTTAGAAAGTAGAAGGGAAGAAGGGATGGAGTGAGAGGGAGGGAGGGAGGGAGGGAGGGAGGGAAGGAGAGGGGGGGGAGGGAGAGAGAGAGAGAGAGGGAGGAGTCTATGTGAGAGAGACACGTGGATTGATTGCCTCCTGCGTGTGCTCCCGCATGTGCAGTGGATTGAACCTGCAACCAAGGTACGTGCCCTTGACCAGGAATCAAGGGGGGGGTGGGGGGTGGCGGCGATGATGCTCTAACCATTGAGCCACACCATACAGGGCAGATCTGGCTTTTTGTATAGCAGATCTGAGTAAATAAACAGGACAAGCTACTGACTTTATCAACTTTTGTGTTTCCAGGCATGCCATAACTAAGTTTGTGTTTTTGTTTTAAAATTTGGAAATGTTGCTAATAGGGAAAGAGAAAAGGTACCTTAGTATTGGATTACATTGAATACAACTCTCCTAAATAGCTGGGACTCTTCACTGTGTGGACAGAAACCTTCTGAAAAGGCCCTCCCTCTCTCCCTCCCTCCTTAGAGTTTATACACAGAAAATTTTAAATGAGTTTTTTCCCTTAAATATTCTAAGTGTGTGCCAGAATTCATTTATTTTGAAACTTGATTTAATACTTTATTTCTTTTTAAAAGCTATTTGCCATTTTCTCTACTAAACTTTGAGTTAAGAAAAATTGTGTTTTTGTTGTTTGAAAAACAGCTAAGCTGATTCAGTTAGAACCTTTTAAACAGATAATCTCTGAATTGTGATAAATGAACCTTAGTTGGAAGAGACTTTTCCTAGCATTCGAGATGAAATTATGAGATTGTCATGGAAACATATATGTGTTCTCCACATTTGTTACTGGTGGTGAGTGAGTGCAAACACTGGCCTAGAGAGTCAGAGCATCCTTGTTTCTGTAAAATTCATGATCTGTTTTCCTTCAGATATGAGGGTCCCCCATTTTAAATCCTAACTTTTTCTCTCCAGTTCCATTTGTAGCATTAAAGTGATCACTTTTGATTGGTTTTGTAGCTTCTGAAGCATCTCCCAGGTTTAGGGGAATAAGCTGAGGCTAAAGGGAGTTACGTAGCTTGTTTCCTATAGAGAATAGTGCCCATGCTTTGGATGGGCATGGCCTGGGCTGTAGGTCACTTTCCTTTTTTACAGTCTCTCGGGTGTTTGTCAGTATGCTAGGACTCCAGCTGTTGCGTGACTCTGCCCTGCTGTCCCCAATCTCTGGTTTGGGAAGTTGTTGGACAGGTGACAGTTGAGCAGCAAAATATGTTTGCTTGCTCTGTAAGTTACCTTTAGACATAATGAAAGATATCTTAACTGGGTTGTCCAGGAACAGTGTGCCTGTCTGACCTGTTGCTGAGTAACAGGAGAGCAGAGCAAAGCCTTATATGGCACCATCATAAAAGCAACTTATTTCATGGGTTACCCCACACGAATTCACTGTTAGTGGAGAGGAGAGCTTTTGGTTTATCACATAGGCTTCTGGCTATGGGGTGTTTGTTTGTTTGTTTGTTTTTAACCCTCACCAGAGGATATGATTTTATTTTTTAATTTAATTTTATTATTTTATTTTATTGATTTTAGAGAGAAACCTTGATCCATTGCTTCCCGTGTGCACCCTGACTGGGAATCAAGCCCAGAACCTTTTGGTACAGGAGACAGCACTCCAGCCAACTGAGCCACCAGCCAGGGCTGTGGTTGTCCTTTTATTGTTTGTTTGGGTTTTCCTCGGTTACCACTCCCACAGATCTGTAATTGCTTTCCTATAATGGGTGACAGAGCCTAGAATTTTCTTACATCGAATATACTGGTAGCATTGGCTGAGTTGATAGATATGATAGCCAGCTTTTCTTTTTCTTTGAACTTTTTGACATAATTTCAGACTTCTAGAAGAGTTGCAGGAGTTCCCATACATGTTCTACCCAGGTTTCTCAAGCATTAGCGTTTGCTTTGTCCCTCTCTTGTTCTCTTTCACATAATACCCACACATCTGTGCGCACACGCGCGTGTGTGTGTGTATTTTACATATTTTTTAAGTGCTTGACAGTAAATTGCAGCCATCCCTACTTTAGTGTGTATTTCCTAAAAACGAGGTCAGTTTCTTATACAACCCACAGTGCCAGGATCAAAAATCAGAAATTAGCATTGATATGGTGCTATTAGCTAATCTATAGTCCCCATTCACATTTGTCAATTGTCTTTATAATGTTCTTTCTATAAAAGAAAATCCCAGATCAGGTGTTATATTCAGTTGTCCAATCTGTGTGCTTCGTTGACTTTTGAAGCTTATAGGCTACGTATTTTGTAGTGTGTCCTTCTCTGGCTTCATTTTCCCAAAGCACTGAGCCTCCCTATTTAGAAAAGGGGTAAGGAGTAAGATTGCTAAGTGGAGAAGGGGAGGGGACACAGTGCTCAGATCTGCTCTCCTGGGAACCTGACAGACTGGAGTGGGCCTGGTCATCGGCAGCTGGCGTGCAAGGATGCAGCTAGATTCCAGCCTCTCAGTTGAGAGCCCGTTTATAGGTGATGCAGATGCTCTGTGTTTCATAATCTTCTCCCTCTCTGTTTTGTTGTGTGTTCAAAGTTGTAGCTTAGTGACCAACAACGGATGAAGGTTTCTCTGGTATATGTATTTGTTACACCCTCCCCTCCCATCACACACACACACACACACACACACACACTTCTCAATCTTGTTTCATGGCAATCTGGTATATGTATTTGTTACACCCTCCCATCACACACACACACACACACACACACTTTTCAATCTTGTTTCATGGCAATCTGGTATATGTATTTGTTACACCCTCCCATCACACACACACACACACACACACACACACACACACTTTTCAATCTTGTTTCATGGCAATCCACTGGCCTCTCTGTGCTACTGTAACAGTGTCTCAGTGATGGAATACTCCTTTCCCTTAGTTATGCTACTTCCGTAGCCACACTTGGGAAATGAAAGCACAGTGGCTACCAGTGAGACCTGCAGGGTCAGACTGTCTAGAGTTGAGTCCTGCCCCCACTTTTTACTATTTGCTGTGTGAACCTTGAGCAAATAGCTCAACTTGGCTGAATCTATTATATAAGAATTTTGTGATGATGAAACGTGACCTGTTACTAACTACATATTTGAAAATAATAAAGCTGACACTTATTGGGTACTTAGTATGTGCCAGTACTGTGCTGAGTGCTTTAGAAAACACCATTGATTGTGATAACGCTTATTTTCCTTCAGACTCAAGCCCACTTAAGATAAGAAACAACACACGTAATGCTCGTATTTCTGATTAAGGTCTTTAATTTTTCTGTCAAGCAGATTGGAAGATTAGCAGGTAGCAGAGGTTTTCAGTCACTGCTGAATCAGAGATCAGTTTTCTCCTTTGCTGATCTGTCACCTCTTTCTTTGGGAATGGGATCTGTTGGGAAGTTTCACTGGCTCTGTGCTGATTTCAGACTCTAGATATTAAGGAAATGGGAGTGGTGACAGGAAATGGGAGCCAGCAGCTGGGGAACAAGTTTGTAACTTGATGTCAGTGAACCGGTCTTCACTCCTGGAAGACAAAATTACATGTAACTCGTTGGAAGAGCAGGTGTCTCACCATTTTGTTTAAGTTTTTCCATTTGTGGGTGCATAATATACAGCTGTTCAGAGCTATAACATTTTCCACTTGGCAGTTAACCCAGTAAGCATTTTATTTTTAAAGTATGACATGGTGTTCAAAATTTTTTAGTGCCCTACTTAAAGATCTGACACATAAGCTGTAAGTCTGTAAATTATTTAACTTAATCTTATAAGTTCTTAGGGGCTAGCCCATTTTATCTTGATTTTTTTTTTTCCCTCTTCTAGTTTAGACAAGCTCTTTGACATAACCCCAGTGTACAAGATAGTGCAATATCCATTTGATTAGCTAACGTCGTTTTAAAGTTTTATTAATTTCAAATGGAGTCTTACTTCTGATTACTCTTGTGTATTTAAGCCAGTGAAGAAAAAGAAGATTAAACGAGAGGTTAAGATTCTGGAGAACCTTCGCGGTGGAACAAATATCATTAAGCTGATTGACACTGTGAAGGACCCTGTGGTAGGTGCCTGATGGTTCGGGAAGAGTGAGAGAGAGAGAGAGAGAGAGAGAGAGTGTGTGTGTGTGTGTGTGTGAGAGAGAGAGAGAGAACCTAAAATACTGAGAAATACTATATAGTGGGGATTATTGTGTTTGTCTTTACTACTGAATGATTTTGAAAACCAGAAAAAATCATGGTGGCCCAATGAGAAAATAGCAATCACCACTTTTGTAGACCCTAAAAAAGTATGATATAGACAAATCCCTGTCCCAGGTTTGTTACCTCATTATTTTGATTGAGCTCACAAATGTTTGCTGAATATCTCCTTTTAGGCCCTGCTTTTCTCTCAGTTTCGAAGCTAATTACTGCCAGTTGGCATTATTTTACCTCTCCTTGAAAATCTGGGTGTACGGGAAGCAGTACTGAATAGCTCCGTGTGGACACCTGACATAGAGAGCTGAGCTGGTCACAGGCCCGCTGACTTTTGAGGAAGCGAGTTTGCTGTTTCTCATACTGGCCTTTAATTCAGCATCCACCATTAGGGGTCACGTATATGCTGAAACCTCTGAAATATTTTTGTTAAAATGCTTAAATTTTAGCCATTTTAGTAGAGCTGTTTAATTTTTTTCCCTTCTTGGGGCTAACTTAACCTTAAGTGTTTATGATTGACTTAAGGCTTTTTTGGCACCACTTTTATACCACTTCCCATCCCATTTCTGTTCTTTGCCTGCTGTACCTCAAGTATTTCTCTGTTCCCCCATGATAGCTTTTGTTTATTTAAGAAGTAGGTCTTTGCTTCTGTCTGCTAAAGACATCTTTCTAAGTATGTGGTGGCTAACATGCATTGGGCACTTCCTGTGTGCCAGGCACTATTCTGAGTGTTTAGCCGTGTCGCATCATGGGATCCTCACAACAGTCCAGTGGGGCTGGTGCTGTTATGGTCTGCATTATCACATTGCACAGATAAGAAAACCAAAGTCCGCAGAAGTGAAGTAATTTGCCTGAGATAACACACGGTCGTTGAACTGAAGAATAAGGGAGGTTCTTTATTTTGGTCCCTGAAAAGACCAAAAAGGATGATTATGTTCTAGATTCCATCTAATTGGCATTACACATTTATCCCAGGGTGATCAGCGTAGATTGACCTTACACTGACATGGAACTTGGTGATAGCTGTTTACTGTTTTTCTAATATGTTACTTAAAGTGCAAGTGTGTTTTACATGATACTGTAAATTGAAGTGGAGGAAACCACTTTTAGAGGAATGAGCTTCCTCCCAGCCTCTGGAGAGAACTGGTGATCTCAAAACCCTTTCAGCTTGGGCTAGTGAGGAACCCCCTAACCAGAACTGGTGATCTCAAAACCCTTTCAGCTTGGGCTAGTGAGGAACCCCCTAACCAAGGCCTGTGTGCACACACTGTGGCCTGTTTCCTAGGTAACTTTCATCTGCTTCCTTCAGCAAAACTTCTCAGCCATAAAGATTTCTAAGATGATTTTTTCTTTCTATAATGCTTTTAAGCCCCTGCTTTTCTCCCAATTTTGAAAGCTTATTACTGCAATTAACATTATTTTACCTCACTTAAGTAAACTTGGCATTTGAAAATCTGTATTTATAAAAAGAAAGGGTGACTGTTTTGTACTCATTGCATTAAAGACTATAGTGCTTTAAAAATACTTGAGGAAGCAATTTCACATTGTGGCTTACTGATAATCATAGTTTCCTTTTGGATCCTGAAAAGACCTATGCTAGATTCCCAGTACCTGTGACACTTCTATAACATGCACCTGGCTTGCTAAACCCAGATGAAAACATGTTGCTCCTTTTGTAGTTGGCAGACGGGAACACTCAGAGTATACATCTTCATATCATAGTGTGCCAGGCCCACTGGACAGGTTGGTCAGAGAATACGTCTCTTTTAAAAACAAACAAAAAACTTTATGGTGAAAAAATCCACCAATTTACAAAAGTAAAGTGGATAGTACCATGAACCTGCCTGCACACAGCACTGACTCCTAGCAGTTAGTCAGCTCCTGGCCAACTTTGTTTCATCTGTGCCTCACCCACGTCCCCACCGCTACCATTGCCCAGCGTCCTGTTATTTTGAAGCAAATTCCAGACATAAAATTTCTAGAGAATACTTTCTTACTAGTCTCTCCCTGGTGGGTAAATCTTTTTCATCTAGTGGGATCTGAGGATGGGCAGGTGCCACAGAAGAAATTATGTTTATTGTTTGAATACATATTAAGCATTCATATTCTCTCTTGCAGTCAAAGACACCAGCTTTGGTATTTGAATATATCAATAATACAGATTTTAAGGTGCGTATATACTTTTTCTTTCTGGTATGGGGGGATTAAAGGGGCATGGGGAGGTGGCAATAGGTGCTGTTGATACCCTAGAACACAAGAGGAGCAGAAAGGTCATTGGTGAGAGTGGGAAATAACAAATTGGATTCCTTCTAGCATGAGTACAGGATGTAGAAAGTGGTTAGGGTTCTTGAATTTGGTGTAATTACTCAACACCCTTTGCCTCGCTTACTCTGGGAATAGCTGCTGGCCTGGGTTAAGCTCATGCCTCATCTGTAACACTCCTGTTTTAGACAACAGATTTAGGTAGATGTTAACTTTGACAGATTGCTGATGGGAAGTGAAAGGAAGCAATACATTGGATTCACACTCTCAGAGGGTGTGTTTTATGTACGCTGTATACAAAGCAAATGACAGAGAAAAGCCCTATCCTGGGTTATTTACATGTCTTATATTTATAATGCATATAAGTTTAGATTATGAAGTGCTCTTTTAAAAGCAGGTCTTTAAGCTGGTTTGTCATGAATTTGTTTTTACTGTTTTTCAAATAGTAATCTTAACTCATGGTAAGGTTTTGAGGCCAGGCATACTGGACATGGTAGAGCACAGTATGAAAACCAAAATAAGAAGAAAACGTTTTTAAAAAATTAAAAGTGGTGTTGATTTTTAGGGGCATTTAGAGAACTTTTAGGTGATTACAACTCTGTCAGTGAATAAAAGGCTTGTGCTTTTGTTGCGATGGGAGTTGGCGACAGATCCATATCAGCATTTGGTTTTGGGAGTGGTGCTTTTGGTGGAAATAAAACAACCTTATCCTCACATTTAATTTTTCTTAATCACTCTAAAATGTCTCTGGTTAATTAGTGAAAAATAAGCAAAAGGGGATTTTGACTTACAAAACAGTAAGCAAGTTTTATATACAGTGTTGCATTCCCCATATGTAACAAGTTTCCTTGTTAATCCAGTAGTGAATTCTAAAAAGTGGGGTCTTGCCCTGGCCTGTGTGGCTCAGTGGTTAGAGCATCGGCCCAAGCACTGAAGGGTCATGGGTTCAATTGCAGGGTAAGGGCATGTACCTGGGTTGCGGGTTTGATCCCTGCCCCAGTCCGGGCATGTGTAGGAAGCAACCCATCGATGTGTGTCTTTCACATCGATCTTTCTCCCTCCCTCTCCCTCTCCTCTCTTCCCTTCCCTCCCTTCCACTCTCTCTAAAAATCAATGGAAAAATTATCCTTGGGTGAGGATTACAATCAATAAATAAATAAAAAGTAAAAAGTGGGGGGTCTACATTTTTTCATTAGCATAGTAGCACTTCACTGGTAAAATGCTGTGCTGATACGTGCGCTGACCTCACTTTTGCTGTGAATGACCCAGGGTCATCAGGGTGTATATATGTGTGTGTTTCTTAAGAAGTAGGCACACTTTAATGAAACCAAACATTTTCTTAATGCCAAAATTCCATAGCCAGTCTTCATGGAACTTTATAGTGAAATCCCTCAGTTTTAAATGCCTCTGCTTCCTAATGAGTTATTACCAATTGTCCAGCCACACATGTAAAATTTCACTTCAGCATTTTCTGTTTCCTGAATTGACGGGTTGTTTTAACAACAGGCAGAAGATCAGTTTTTAATTCCCCAGAGAAATCTGACTTCTTACAAAGGGAGTGTTTAAAAGAGTCACGGGATTTAATGTTTTTAGAGGCTTGGGTATCTGAAAACATCTTTACTTTAGCCTCCCAACTAATGTATTTGCCGTAGTACAGAATTTCAGTTGCAGCTAACAATTTCCTCAGGATTTGAAGGAGAGCGTTCTGTTCTTTGCCACTGAAGCGTTCTGGTTTCCTCCTGCGCGGTCTGGCTTTTGCAGTTGCCCAGGGACTGCTTTCATGTGGGGGTCGCTTTCATCCTTCCGTCTGGATCCTCACTGGGCGTTTTCAGTCGAGAAACTTGTGTCCTTCCGTTTTGGAAAAGTATTTTTAATATTCTTTGATTTTCTTCCCTTCTTTGTTCTCACTTTCTCGAACTCATGCAGATGTTAGACTGCCTATCTTCGAGCTCTCTTTTGTTCTCGGAACCTTTTATAATAGTATCCTGTTCTTTTATGTTTTACGTAATATCTTCTATTTTCTCACTGAGAAGATGTGGCTTTTTCCCCATTATGTTTTCTTCTTCATGCCTTTTCTCTGTTTTTCTTTCAGATTCCTTTTCTGGTGTGTGTTTGGTTTTGTTCTCTTACCTTCCTCTGAAATGTCATGGTTTTTGAATGCCTGCTCATATTCTAGAGCATTGGAGTTACTGGTTGTCGGCTCCTGTCTCGAGGATGCAAGCCTGGCTGCTGGCGTCTTACAGCCACAAGTGAGCAGAGCTGCAGGAGTGTCATGTAGATTTTCCCTTAATTCCCTTTTAAGTGTGATGTTTTCAGTTCAGTCTGTGTGTCCTTTTTAGTGATACCAGGGCCACCGATTCCTGGGCCTTCTATAGTTCTTCAGTTTGAATTGTGTGCTTCTGGGTCCCCTCCACTGCTGGCAGAATTTTCACCTTTTTTGTTCTGCTAAGTTGGACATTGGCTTTCTAGCTTCAGGATGTCCTCTCTTTCATTCTCTTGGTTATTGTAGAGTTAATCCCCCTCCTCCTTTTACTGTTACTTCAGAGGAACTTTGGGAAAACAGGCAGAATGTATTTGATCTGCCATGTTAAACTGGGGGTCCCCTTTGAATGTTCAAGTCATGCCATTTTAGTCATCTTAAAAGATCATTAAATACCAAGTAGCAGTTGTGTATTTTGGAAGAGCAAATCATGACAGGAAAGTTATTTTCTTTTCCAGCTAGAATGACAGGTCACAAACAGAAACCAGTTGGTTTAATGTCCTCGTGTCCTTTGGGCTTTTGATTTGGTTCTGTGGCCATCTTATTAGGAAAGTTTGTTTAAATTTTTTCATTTTAGTGTTAAGTGTATTAATAACTGATTTTAGGGTGTCACCCAGAAAGCGTTTGTCCCTGGTTTAATATCGGGAGTGAATCAACAGTGATGTAGCCTGTAGTCCATTCTTTTTAGTACTTTTTATTGATACTAAATTATGATCTATAATTTCCTTTTATTGTAGAGTCCTTCTGATTTTGGTATCAGGGTTAACATCACAAAATAAGTCAGGCAGCCCTTTCTGTTCTCTTTAAGTTTATATGAAATAGGGATTATCTAGGTAAGTGTGTTTTTAGAGGGGAGGAGAGGCTTTGGGCTATACTCCCCTTTTTTAATTGAATTTATTGGGGTGATATTGGTTAATAAAATTACATAGATTTCAAGTGTACAATTCTGTAATACATCATCTGTATATTGTATTGTGTGTTCACCAAGTCAAGTCTCCTTCGTCACCTTTTTTCCCCGTTTACCCTCCTCTGTCTCCCCCCTTTCCCTCTGGTGATCACCATGCTGTCATCTGCGTCTTTGAGGGTGTTTTGTTGTTGTTTTTGCTTAACTCGTCTACTTTTTCCACCCTGCCCCCAATCCATCTTACACTTTTCTTTTTAAAACACATTACAGGTTAGAGGTTTATCCGGGTTTTCTATCTTTTCTTGAGTCTATTTGGATAATACCTATTTTTAAAGTTGTCTTTTTAATTTTATTCACATAAAATTATTGATAGGATTCTCTTAGGACTTAAAAACTTCAGTATGTCCGTAATTATGCTTTTCTTTACCTTTAACATTACAACCTTTGTCTTTTTTTTTTTAATTAGTATTGGTAGGGATTTCTTACTGATATTCTCGGAACCAGCTTTGGTTTTATTGCTCAGATGTTGTTTTTCTATTTCATTCTGTTTCTCCTCCTATCTTTTATTATTTATTTATGATTTTCTTCCTTAATTTCTTTCTTGTATTTTCAGTTTTTCCCTCTAACTTCTTGAGTTGAAGTCAACTTACTTGTCTCTTGATGGCTAGTAAGTCTGTAAACCCTAAGCACTGTTTTCGCTGCATTCCATGGTTATGAAACTCACTTATGTGTCATTTTTAAAGTAGAAGTACAAATTCCAAACTTGTGGATTTGGGTTTTTCCCCCCCAAACTTTTTACTTGGAAAATTTTTAGACCTACTGAAAATTAGAAAGTGTAGCAGTCAGTACCCTTATGTTACTCACCTAGATTTACCAGTTAATATTTTGCCACATTTGCAGTTATTTCTCCCCATCCCCCCACACTCCCCTCTTTATCTCTTTTTGCTGAAGTCATCTTAGCGTAAATTGCAGACATCACAGTACCTCACTGCTAAGTGTGCTAGCACTGAAACTAAGGTATTTTCCTCTACAGAGTACTACTAGTACACTTAAGAAACCTAATATTTAATAATATAGAGTCCATATAAAAAAGTTTCCCAGTAATTACTGTCCTGGGAATGTCCTTTATAGCTCTATGGTTGTGAATATATGATCCAGGATCCACTTGGTTTTTTAATATATATTTGATTGCTAATCAAATATATTTAATATATTATTGATTCCTAATTTGGTTGCACTATGTCCAGAGAACCCGGTCAATATAATGTGGATTATTTGGAATTTGTTGATGATTGATCCTTCTGTCTTTAGTCCATGGTCAGTTTTTATATTAAGCTTATTAATTTAGTTCAGGTCTTTTATGGCCTTACTCATTTTTTCCCTTAATATTTCATTTTATAGTAGAGGTACTGTTTTAGTCAATTTCTCCTTGAAACCATTAGTTACAACACTTCGTATATGTCAAAGCGATATAAAGATACATGATAGTACTTAGAACATATTCAACCTAAACAGTGTATTCAACTAGTATCTTTTGTACCACATAAAATTGGTACTGGTTGGAGTAGCTGAAAATACTGTGTTGACAGTCAAAAGGACATTCATTTACACAGATGCTTGGTATAGTTACCACATGATATGAGAGGAAAGGAAAGCTTTCCACAGATAGAAGTCCAGCTAGTAAAATAGCCCATATTTGTTTTCTGGAAATAAAATATCCCAGGCCTTTGAGGGTTAGAAAATGCTGTTTTCACTTTCATGGCCTATGTATTGACTTGAGGTTCAACTTGGCATTGTCTCTGGGAGTAATCTCCTTAACTCTTACGGCAGGAGCTGATCGGACATGCACAGAGATGGTATCTTTGGCATGGTCTATACACACAGGTTGGGGGTGTGCTGGGGAGAACTAAAAACTTGGGTATTGGGCTGTTACACTGTTGAATCTCCCGAGCACAAGTGGTGGGTGTTTGCGCCTGAGTGCAGTTCAGTCCCTTCCCAGGTCAGCCTCCGGTGGGCAGCAGCTCCAGCACACCCGTATGTATTCTGGGATGTAAGTTTTCATTCCCTGTGGTGCCTGAGCTGGCTGCTGCCTGAGCGTGATGAAATCAGATAGTCTTACTAAGCCAAAAGGAGAGTTACTGTCATTTAAAAGTGGACATTTGAGAAATGTCCTGGCGTTCTTAGAAAATGTTAAATTTTATTTTTAACAAATTTAAAAAATTTTTTTGAATAGGTAATGTGTTTACACAGATCTAAAATATGAAATGGTATGCAGGAGAAGTCTCCTTTATTCCCCTGTGCCCCAACTATCCATTCCCCCCCACGTATATATGATACCACTTTAATCTCATACCATTTTCACAGATACAAACAAATAGGAATGTGTAGTTTACCTCCCCCCGCTTTACACAGACACTCGTCTCTGCTCCTTGGAGAGATTCTCTATTGCCTGAGTCTTCCAATAAAGAGAAAAAATATATTTCATAAAGATGTGCTAATTAATTTTATAAGAAGTGTTGCTTGTACTGATGGGAAAGGAGATTTACTTGGAATTATCAAAAGTAATAGTGTGTAGTTTCTGACAAGGGTTTGTGGTTTTAATGAACCCGGATTCATAAACGCTACTCTGCCTCTTAGAAATAAATTTTTAAAAAAATGTCCCAGTGGGTGGGTCTTTGGATTATCAATAATGGAAACTTTCATTTGTGAGTCAGTTTTGTAACATTTCCCTCCACCCCTCCTTTTTTCTTCTCCCTAAAACATTTCACTTCTTTAGTTCCCATCCAAACTGCCTGTGAAGTGTTCTTTTTTTCACCTGGAATTGGTTTTGGGAGAGTGGAGGGTATAGATTCTTTAAAGTTTTTTGCCATGCCCAAGTGCTGTAGCAGTTCATTTTTCGGTGTTTCTTTCACAAGCTCACCCGCCACTGTTTTACCACGTGGGCTGATGCGGGTTTTCGGGTTCTTCTTTCCCCAGAACTCGGTTCTCTAAAGTGCACGTGGTGCTGCAGTGGGGCGAGTTTGTTTGAAGTGCAGTTGGACAGCTGGGACATTATCTCCCTAATAGTGCAGTTGTGGGGGTTGGAATCAGGGAGCATTAAACAGGTTTTTAAAGGACCAAGTTGGAGTAAATGTCTTCCCTGGAATTCCTTCCTTTTTTTCTTTTGAAGACTGAAGTATTAGACCCTCATCTTTAGACTGTGTCCCCATTTGTTTCAGGTCCGATAGTAAAAGTTCTGGGGTTCTTTAGTGACTCAAGCACGAAGTTTACAGAATAATGACCAGCATTTGGGGTGACAGGATGCAATGACACTAAATTAACTTTCTCTTCTGAAATCTGTTTCAGCAACTTTACCAGATCCTGACAGACTTTGATATCCGGTTTTATATGTATGAACTACTTAAAGTAAGTGGCATTCATAAATGATGAATTTTTTTCAGGCTCACTCATTAAAGGAGAAGTATTTTGAGAGAACAGAGGACTCGCGCAGGATAGTGCCTGATACCCAGAGTATTTAGTGAGGTTTTGTTTGTTTTTGTTTTGATGGTTTTTTGTTTTTCCCTTATCTTGAGGCCCCCATCGTGAGATCTTCACATAGATAGTTTCCAGTGGAACTGGGAATCACGGCCAAGTCAAGGCGTACCAGGGACGTTACAGCAGGGATTAGAACCTGCCTCTTCAAAGTTCTTGTTGTCCCTTGGATTTTCCTTTTGGTGCTTAATTGATACTATTAATTTTTTAAAAAGAAATAATTTCTTATTTCTCACAATTCTGTCAGTTGGCTGCGTGAGTCTTTTGGTCTGGGAACACTTAACTGGGGCCGGTTGGTCAAGATGGTCCAGGGTGGCCTCATTCACGTGTCTGGGGTGGCAGCCGGAGTAGCTGAGGCCTCGTCCTCCAGGAGGTTGGTCTGGGCTGCTTCCCGTGCTGGCTTCAGGGTTCCTGGCAGCAGGAATGTAAGTGGCGTGTAAGCACTTTTCAGGCCTCTGCTGTGTCATGTTTGCTAATTGTTGACCAGAGCAAGTCTCATGGTCAAGCCTAGACTCAAAGGGTGGGGGGTAGACCCCAGCTCTCGATGGGCAGAGCATTGAAGTCGAATCGTGGAAGAGCGTGCACAGTACGATGGCAGGCACAGGGGGCCGTCTTTTTCTTGCCGTCTCTTGTAATTCCCTTCTTATATGAGACCGCCTAACCTCAGGCCTGCCCCTTTCAAGCGTTACTGATTGATGGAGAAATCACCTTTTTTAGTTTGTATAGGTAAACACTTACATAAAGAATTCTAAAAAGGTTTGTAAAATGGAATAGATCAGTGAATGGTTCCTAAGATTTTTAGTGTCATGGAGCAATAAGAATCTAATGAAAACAGTGAACTCACCCCAAAATGCATGTGTAAATATACAGTATTATTTAAAGTTTTAAAGGGGGTTGTGGATCTCAATTTAAGAACCTCTGAAAGAATATAGAAGTGACTAAGGTGTTGGCATTAGTGAAGAAAATTGCCAAGATGGAGTTTCGATGTGATTGTGAATCATCACTTGGACAAAATACCAAGTTAAATTAAGGCTGAGCTTTAGGGAATGGGAATTTGAAGAACTAGCTCTGAGAAGTGAATGTATTTTCTTACAAGCAGTTGCACAAACCACTTGTCATTAGAGCCAAGGTGGTGGGGTTAAGGGTTTACTCTTCTATCTAATGGGTCTTTTTTGTGTGTCGTTAAGATCAGAAAAATGAAGATAGAGCTTGACTTATCCCACTTTTCTTCATGTCCTGTCTAGACTGGAATTGAAGGCCTCTGTGGGGAGAGATTTGCAGTGCTGGGGTAGACACTGGTAGACATCCCAGTGGTGCACGCCTTCACAGGCTGCTCATTCAGGTGGCACTTGGTGTCTGATATCTGTTTTCTAAAGATAGCAGCTAGGCGATAAAGGCATACTTTCTGCTAACGAGGGAGGCATGGAACCCCAGATGAAACTCAAAAAACATCTTCCATGCTTAGTGGTCAGAAACTATGAGATTTTAAAACTGAAAGAATTCCCCAAGGAATTTAAAAGCAAGTCAGTAGCTCTACAGGGAGTCTGACTAGTAAACTTGGCAAAAGGAATTAATTCCCTTACTGAATTTCCTTTCCTCAGATGTTTTGCACATCCCAGGTATGTAGTCCTAATTCATTTGGGCAAATATTAGGCAAAATAGCAGAGTCAACACTTGATAGATTTTCTCTTTGGGGATGAGTGGGCAGGGGATGGAGAAGAGGAAATATTTAACTTCATTGAAAATGTAGAAACTGAGGTTGATGGCTACAGAGTGATTGCTCGGTGACTCACTGAGTTGCCCAGGGTCTAATCTGATTCAGATTCAGGGAAGACTGTCCTCAGGGGCCCTGGTTTCATAAGGCACTGCCACAGAGCCACTGTGGAGTCTTGCTACAGCTTTGTTGTAAAATAAAACAAAGAGAATTAAATTGAAGTAGAACCTACATAAATGAAGTCAATAAATCTTAAGTGTACAGTTTTTTAAATTTTACCTAAGTGAAACCTTTACCCACATCTACTCAGAACTATGCTGTCCAATATAGTAGCTACTGCCCGCATGTAGGTATTTAAATTAAGTAAAACTTAAAAATTCGGTTCCTTAGCTACACTATTCACATTTCAAGTATCCAGTGGCCTCATGTGGCTAGTGGCTACCATATTAGACAGTGCAGATATATTTCTGTCATTGCAGGGAGTTCTGTTGGATAAAGCTGGTGGGGAATGTTATGAATACCCCAAAAGGCTCTCTTGTGCCCTTTCTCTTGAGTAGCCCCTTCTCTGAAGATTATATTCTCACCTCTACTACCATGGTTTAGTTTTTATTTTTATTTTTAAAAATTTATTTATTTATTTTTAGAGAGAGAAAAACATTGATTTTTGTTGTTCCACCTATTTATACATTCATTGGTTGATTCTTGTATGTGCCCTGACCAGGGATTGAACCCACAACTTTGGTGTATCGGGACAGCACTCTGAGTTACCCGGCCAGGGCAACCACCATAGTTTAGTTTTGCCTGTTCGGGACCTTCATATAAAAAGCATCAGGCACTGTATAGTCTTTCATGTCTAGAGAAAGCAAAATTTGCTTATTTCTTGAATGCTAATGCCAGGGATAATTCCCTGGTTTATGTCTTCCCTCCCACGTAAAGATGCCTAGTACAGTGCCCTTGCTAGTCTAGTCCAGTGGTTCTCAATCAAGTCAGCTTTGTCTCCCAGAGGACATTTGGCAGTGGGGAACTATTTTTGGTTGTCACAGTTAGAAGGCTGCTATTGCAGCCTGGTACGTAGTGGCCAGGGATTCTGCTAAACATCGTGTAGTGTGCAGGACAGTTCCCCACAGCGAAGAAATAGCCAATCTAAAATGTCAACACCAATGTTGAGAAACCCTAACCTTGTCCCATGGAAAACTCCATCAAGACCACTCAGTGCCAAGCACATAGTAAGTACCCCAAGATTCTGGGTTGCTATTATTATTACTCAGGGAGTATATTGTGGGACTCATGTAGGCTTCAGTGCTTTTTAAGACTAGCCAAAGGGCCTAACATTGAAATTTATGAAAATAGCTATATTGTGTAAGAAAAGGGAAATTTAGGAGCAAATTTTTTAATTATTTAAAATAAAAACAACCCTTCTCTTCTTGGCGGGGGTCTGGTGTGTGGTCCTGGTCACTGTAATGCACAGAGGCAGAAGGAAAGGGCTCCTGCCCCCTCGGCGTCATGTCTTCAGTGCTGACGGTTTCTAGTCCGTCAGTTCTGTCCTCAAGCGCCGGGACACAAGGAAAATAAATAATAACAAAAACAACCCAAATAAAAAATGAGTGGAAGATTTGAATCAACATTTGTCCAGAAAAGATTAAGGCTAATGAATAAACACAAGAAAAGATGTTCAACTTGATCACTCATCAGGGAAATACAAATCAAAACTGCAGTGAGAGACTGCCCCACACCCACTAGAACAGCTGTAACCACAAAGTGAACAGTGACAAGTGCTGGCGAGGATGTAGGGGAGCTGAGACCCTGGTACATTGCTCACGGGAATGTGAAATGGTGCGGCTGCTTTGGAAACGAGGAAGATTTTTTTAAAAGCTTAATGTAAACCTGCATGTGATCCAACATTTCCAGTTTTAGGAATCTACCCAAGAGAAATGAAAGCATATCTCATCTCAGAGACTTTACATGAACACAAGCAGCTTATTCATGGAGCCAAAAAGTGGAAACAACCCAAATGTCCACCAACTAGTACGTTCATACAGTGGAATTCTACTCAGCAAGAAAAAAGCAACATGGGTGAAACTTAGAAACATGTTGAGTGAATGAAGAAAGAGTCCTATATGTTTTATTATTTCACTTTATGAATGTCTGAAAGGCTCATCATAGCGACAGATAACAGACCAGTGGCTGGGAATGGAGGGCAGACAGGAGTGGGGATTGAGTGCAGGCAGACTTAAGGGAAATTCTTAGGATGATGGAAAAACTCCAAAACTGGATCGTGGTAGTGGTTGCACAACTCTATAAAGTTACTAAAAAACAAATCATTGACTTGTACACTTAAAAATCTTATCTGCAGATCAACTATCTTACAGGAAGCAATTTCCTCCCTTAGAGTAATAAGATGATCATAATCCTTAAAGACCAACTGGCCCACGAGGTTTTTTTTAAGGACAACACTAATATTAGAATGTGTGCTAATCTAGAAAACCCACATGGAACACTTATCTAAAAAACAAACCACGTTGAAAGATATATTTGGATGTCATTCTTCATGTCCACATGGACTTCTGCATGTCATTTGAACCACTATGAGAGGTGACTGCAGTGAGGTTCCCAGATCTGGTTTTAAACACAAAATTTGAACAGATTAATGTATGATTTCTAAATCCAGGTGGCCAGCTGCAAGTAGGAGAGGAATGCTGAAAGAAGCGTATCATTTCCCCCTTCATCAGAGCCTTTATGTTCCCTCCATAGCCCCCCTTCTCCCAGTTGCCAGCATGGTGTGCAGAGAGCAAGGGGTGCCTTCCGAAGCATGTTTTTTCTCGTTTGTTACAGACAGTAAGCTGGCTCTTGGGAGACTTCAAGTCAAGCTGTCACAAACAAATAATATGATTGCATTGGGGAGGGTGGTAGAGGGTTTGCTTACTTGTCTCTGTGCTTTCTTATCTATTAGGCTCTGGATTACTGCCACAGCAAGGGAATCATGCACAGGGATGTGAAACCTCACAATGTCATGATCGATCACCAACAGAAAAAGGTACCATAACAGCTAGGCAGCAACAAGCCTTTCATTGAAAGGCTTAGACCAACACTCTGACCAATACATAGGTGATTTCTGAAGACCCATGCTTCTTTATTTCCCAGGCTCCAATGTTGCTTTCTTTGCATAAGCATAGTACACAAGGGAAGTATACAGCTGAGCTTGACTGTAGTCACTTGTTTATTGCAGTCACGGTTTTCTTGAGGCCTCAAGAAACAAATTACAGCTGATAATTTCTACTGTTCAATGACCCCCAGACCAATCTTCCTGGCCTTTAAAAGTACACTTGGGTCCCTCCTATTTTCGATATCCAATTCTGGTTGTCCCCAATTGGAGAGTAAATGAATCAACTAGTAGTAGATTAATGAGAAGCTAGAGCAGTGCCTCAATCCTGGAGTGCGGCGTATATCCCCACCCTTTCTGTTATGACTACAGCTTATAATGAAAGTTGTCAATGATGGGGGAATGTTACACGTACAAGTGGTATGGAGCCAGTAAAAAGCTCAAGCTCTATTAATCTCCAGAGAATAAGCCAGGGTAATTTAAGTTTAAAAAGGAAAAAGCAAGTAAGACCCTGAGTGCTCTGCCCTAGAAACAATCTCTTACGCAGTTGCTAAAAGTATAATTTCTTAGCCAGCATACTTGCTAACATTTTTTTACGTGGCCAAATAATTATCTAATGTGGCGTGCTACCTTGTTCTAAGGCACAGGTATCTAGAAACACTTCTTTCACATGTTTTATTTGTCGTATTTGTAGCTGCGACTGATAGACTGGGGTCTGGCAGAGTTCTACCATCCTGCTCAGGAGTACAATGTACGCGTGGCCTCCAGGTACTTCAAGGGACCTGAGCTCCTTGTGGACTACCAGGTAAAATTAGTGAAGCACCTCTGGGCTCTTCTTATTTCTCCTTAGGGCTTTGCTTTTTCCTTGTTTTTATTTAGTCAATTTGGATACATTCAAAACCTAGTCTTTATTCCACCTCAGAATGATCATTTCAGATTTTCCACAGCTACCCCTTTTTGGGGGGTGGGAGGGTGGCTCAGGAAAATGTAACACTGTTGACTGGCTGGTTGTCTTGCATTTCCTTAGATGTATGATTATAGCTTGGACATGTGGAGTTTGGGCTGTATGTTAGCGAGCATGATTTTTCGAAAGGAACCCTTCTTCCATGGACAGGACAACTATGACCAGGTGAGCAAACACCATTGGGCTCATACCCATTTGGGGCCAGATGCCAAGAAAGTCGCATTTCTTGATAGGGTGCTATCCTTGAGCCACTGCCTGTCACCCGATGTCCACATATAAGCCTTCCTTCAGGGTGAAGAATTTCACAAAATTTTGCCTGCTGTTACCAGGTCCCCAAAGATAGCGCTCTCTCATACCCAACTTCAAAGTTAGATTGTGATGTCCCCATAATCATCAGCTTCTAGAAGAACCTTGTTATAAGATGCGTTATCGCTTTAAAGGCAGTTTGGAAATCTTCATTCAGGTGAGCTTCAAGTCCTTGGGTCTGCTGCCCGTCTGCCCCAGGCTTGAATCTCTATCTGGTCCCTGGAGATACAGTGAGGTGGAAGTCCTCTGATTGCTTGTCACAGCGTCCTCACGGGCTTGCAGCAAGTTCTGTGCTCAGAGATTTGGTCAGTTTGTTTTGTGTTTCAGCTGGTTCGCATTGCCAAGGTCCTGGGTACAGATGAGCTGTATGGGTATCTGAAGAAGTATCACATAGACCTAGACCCACACTTCAATGATATCCTGGGACAGTAAGTAAGAGGGATCCTGAAAGAAGGAGAGGAGGTATTAACTTACCCATTGCAGAAATGGAAAGGTTAACCGAGATCACGTTCTTTTTAAAGTATTTTTTTATTGATTCCAAAGAGAGAGACGTTAATGTGAGAGAGAGACATTGATGGCCTTCCGTACGCACTCCGACTGGGACCAGACCTGTAACCTGGGCATGTTCCCTGACTGGGAATCGAACCAGCAACTTTTTGGTGCATGGACGATGCTCAGCCAACTGAGCCGCACCCACCACGGCTGAAATCACTTTCTAAAGCCCTTCCCCCTTCTAATAGTTTCAAAATTGAAGTAGCCTCTTTTCCCCATGTGTATTTTTAACTTCTTTTGAGATATTTGGGCATTGTTGACATGTGTCTTCTAATAATTTACTTTTCTAAGAGCTTGTTTATTAGTAGAAAATGTAATACAAAATTATAATGTTACAGAAAAGCTTTCTGGTATAGCATATGCTTATTTTAATGGAAAAACCTTAGAAAGCTGTGGTTTTTTGAATAAGAAACAATTTCTTCTGTGTGATGGATTTTCTATAAGGTAGCAAATTTTAAAGCATATTTTAAACATTTACTGTTGAAAAGTAAATGTGTTGAAAATTTTCAAATAGTATTTTATGAAACCTCCATGTTTCTAAGGCCAGTTGCTCTCTAAATATAATGGCTGAATAATAACAATTAGTCGCCACCGTGCCTCACCCAGAATTGAATAAAAACCGCCTAAAACTTTTACATCCAAATCAGATGTAAAAGTTTTAGTTCTGTTTATCAGTCACTGAATACTGTTTTGTTTTGAGGATCATATTAATGTTACCGAGTGTGCTGGATGCGGCTAGGGCAGGTAGCAGCAAGAATGAGATTTAACAAGCTTGTAATTGGTGCAGTATTCTAAGATTTTGTTGATTTTCACCCTGCTACATAAGGATTCTTGTTGAATTTAGTCTCAGAATACTTATGCTCCCCTTTTCTTCTCAGACATTCACGGAAACGCTGGGAAAACTTTATCCATAGTGAGAACAGACACCTTGTCAGCCCTGAGGCCCTAGATCTTCTGGACAAACTTCTGCGATACGACCATCAACAGAGACTGACTGCCAAAGAGGCCATGGAACATCCATACTTCTGTGAGTCTCTAGGGGCTCTTTTCAGAGGCCTCATTTATTAAAGGAAAAATTATTTTACTCTTCATCTTTGAGGCCAGTCAAGAGAAGTCTAGGTATTTGGAATTTGAATTCCATTGGAATTTGGCCTTGTTATTTCTAGACTATTGAGACAACTGGGCAGATCTGCCTCTTGATCCCCAAAGGTGTTTGCTTGTTCACTGCCGTGGCTCCCTTTACATGCATCTGTAAACCGTTCCCAGTGGCCCTGAGTTGATAGATCACAAGTATCTAAAATTTTTCAAATATATACATTTATGTGGAAACCTAATCAAGGATTAACCCCTGCCCCTCACCCCCCCACAGAAAACAAGTAGTTGAAAATAATGTGACCAGTGGTATAATTTTAAAGAAGGAAATAAGTTAAATAAATAAAAGGAATTTGAGGAAAGGAAAACAGGTATGGAAAGACCTCACTAAAATTCTGTCTGAATGAATTCTAAGCTCTTCAGAGGATGTGTATAAATTCCATTTGTGTGGCTGCTTATTCTGCATGTATGCAGTTCTCGCCACTGATGAAGCACGTCTCTCCCTTTTTTTTTTAAGGTTTTTTATTTATTGATTTTTTTAGAGACAGAGGAAGGGAGAGGGGGAGAGAGAAACATGGATGTGAGAGCAAAACATCACTCATCGGCTGCCTCCTACAGGCCCCCTACTGGGGATCGAGCCTGCAGCCTGGGCGTGTGCCCTGCCCGGGAACTGAACCAGCAACCTTCCAGTGCACAGGGTGGCGACGCCCAACCACCTGAGCCACACCAGCCAGGATACATCTCACATTTTTATTAGCAGCAGCATGGGGGGGTCAGAGGAGACACAATAAGGGTGATTATGTGGCCTGTCTCAATTTACTGTCTGAATCAAGATGAAAACTTCCAACCTGCCTGTTACTTGACCAGTGTGCTCTCTTTCCTCCTCCTTTCTCTCCTCTGGAGATTAACTGAGACTTGCCTGAAGATAGCAGTGCTCTGTGGTCTTGAACCTGTCGGCCCGTAAGCATTAGTCTACAGCAAATTTTAAAAGTCTCACCCTTCAGTGTTCAGATGGCAGACAAGTGCAACTCGTGTCCTCCTTCCAATTTCTGGCACAGAAAGCCATTTGTGCCCTTTGAGTTAGATTGAATTAAGAGCACTCATATTTACAATGTGTGATTCTTGGTCTGTCTACTTGTCTTCTTACACTTCATACTCCTGTTTTAAAAGTTTTCTTTAATTACTGTTGCTTAAAATGGCTAGGTCTTCTAATGGCTTTTTATTCACCCTTTCCTCTGAAGGGCTGCTTATTGCACATGCTTTGAAGAAATTGGGGGTTGGGCATGGTGTTAGCATTCAAGGAAAGTAACATGTAAGAAAATTCGTAGAAGTTTTGGGCAGTGGGAAATGAGTGTCTCTGTCTGCTCTTTCCCTGAGTCTCAGTAGTTGCACTCGTACTCTGAGGAAGTATAGGAGCACTTCCCTGATCTGTAATATCTGTTGCCTTCCTGGGCCTGCCTTCCCCGGGAGAGAGAGAGACAGAGAGAGAGAGAGAGACTGTCTGTCTCTCTCTCTGTCTCTCTGTCTCTCTCTCTGTGGAAGGGCTGGGTTCGGCGTACTGTTCCTCCCACTGCCCAGCCCACCTGCTGACTGCACCCTGTTCTCTTGCAGACCCCGTGGTGAAGGAGCAGTCCCAGCCCTGTGCGGATAATGCTGTACTTTCCAGTGGTCTCACGGCAGCCCGATGAAGACTGGAAAGCGACGGGTAATGCGGCATTGATGCTTGCCAATAAAACCAACCAACCAAACACAAATCTTGAAGGAAAACTACAGTGTGATAAAAAGAAATTCTAGTCATTCCTTCTAAGCGCAAAGAAGAGTAAAGATCTAAAAGTCTGTCAAAAAGAAACTCCCCAGTACTAGTCTACAGGGAGCTGCCGCTCTGGCAGCGAGCGAGACGCTGCACATAGTTCAGGATCTGAGGGACCTCTCCCTGTGGAATGCATGGGAGACGAGAGACTCGGAGTTGTTGTACAGTTACCTTTATTTAACAGGAGACCACTGTTGAATTAACCCGATCGGTCAACAAGCTCTGAATATCTGACTTCCTATCTATTCCACTGTGGTCTGTGTTTCCTTGGGTGAGATTCAGGCTCAAGTTTTAGCAACACGTCAGCAGTCTGTACTGACACACCAGCCTCACTTACAAAAGGAGATATTAAAACAGTGACAGTATTTTTTTTAAACTCTTTTACAAATTCATGTTTTATGTATTTTTTTATGACATGAGCTCTCTAGGAAATGTACCTCATCCCTGCAGTTTCCTCTAAGTGAATTAATTTGGGAGCAAACTGCAGTCAGTCATGAGTCCCCTTGGATGTCAGCAGACGTCACTTTAAACCTTGTGATGCCCAGAACAGGTCCATCTGTCTCATCAGAAGTTAGATGCTAGGTGCATAACTTGGAGCTCACTGTAACCTTTGTTGATTTCCTAATCATAAAATCTTGTTGCTATTTTTTTTGTGTAGCGCTTTTTTTTTTTTTTTTTTTTTTTGCAGCCTTGTAAGGCAACTGCACCATTTCCCAGCACATCCCTGTGTATGTACCTATTTTAATGCATCTCTCTGAAACAAAGACTTTTTGTTCACAACCACAACTAAAGCTGGAAGGTCAGTCTTCAGGCAGGTTGGGGAGGGAGAGGGAGAAAAAGATTCTATGAGAATTGATTCAGGAATGACCTCTTGGGTGAGGAAAATACACTTCCCCTCCCCCACCCCTTTCTGCCTTTTTTTTATCCCCATGAGAAATGATTTCCCGCTGTAATCAGGGTATTCCTCTGTGTTTCAAAGCTCTGATGCGCAGTACATGAACGTGATGGCAAAGATAGTCCATCTCGTGTGCAGGGCCTGGAGTTGTGTGGGCAGGGCCGCCCCACAACACAAGCCACTATAGAGAGCAACATACAAGGGGCTTGGGGGAGTAAGCGAAGCTCCCGGAGCAAGTATCAAAGCTTGGGATCCATTGTGCTAGCCTTCACGTTAGCAAAGGAAGCTAGATTTTGTTTTAAAAAGTAAAAAAAATAGGGCTGATTTCATTTGGGGGACTGGTCACCAACATAATTTGCAGCAGTCCCCTTACCCCAGCTACACCACAGCTGTGGGAACTTCCACACCTCGGCTAGAGGGTCTGCCACCACGTCATATTTAGGATTTCTTAATTAACTATTTAATAATGCCATACGTTTTTATAAAGTTAGACTGTTTGTTTAAAAGCATCTGTTTACATTCCATATTCCAATAAAACATTGGTATTGGTAGCAGGTCCTATCTCTAAATGTAGATTCTAGTTTTGTCATCTGGTTGGTGGGAACTTAAGATACAAATAAAACTCTTAATTATAGGGTTGATCTTATGGATTAAAAAAATAAAAAGATCCCAAAGCCAGGAAATGAATTCAGTTAAGGTTTTTATACCTATACTACCTGCCTGCATTGCACATTCTGTATATAAACGTATACATTTGTTTTACCTAAAAATTAAAGACAAGACACGAGCTCTTGGCTGAACCTATGTTGCTGTGTCAGGCAGTAAAACACAGTGTTTGGGATTGTCAGAAGCCTTCTAATATGCCCGTGGAGGCAACACTGAACTGTTGGTTGTTATCAGGGAGATGTGCCACTGTGTGTCTTTCCTGCTTCCACCTACTTTGTACCCATACCCTCCTCCCACACCTTTAGGTTGCCTGTCTGGAGCAGGCAGGGGAGACTACAGGAGGGTCTTGGTGAAATAATACCCTCTTCCTTTCCCGTAGGTCCCCAGAGGCAGTAAAAGCACCTGGAGAAGAGTTGGTGGTTAACTTGGGCCTCTCCTCTCTCCTTTGCTCGTGGTGTAGTAGGTGCGGACAGCCCTCCTGCCTGTCCTGGCTCTGCAGCCGCAGCTTTGACACAGGAGCAGTGCCTCCTTCCATGCATACAGTTTACTTTCCTACCACCTATACTTTACCTCTCCTCATGCCTTAGACATACAGCAGAACTGAGTTTAAAACCTCACTCATTTCCGAGTCTGGTCTTTACACCAGCTTGCTGGCTGACTGCGACTGTAGGTTGTTTTTTCCCCCAAACAAGTGAGTCCAGTCCAAACCTTTTCTCTCTTACCTATCTCCACACCGTTGTGTGTCCAGATGGACCTAGCTCCCCTGAGATTATACAGCATCTGCCGGGGTTAGGAGATGGTCATAGTTCCGCAAGAGAGGGATGAGCGCTCACGTGCGCGTGTGTGTGCGCGTGTGAGAGGGAGAGAGAGTGTCTCTAATATTTAGACTAAGCTAAGGTAGATTTACCCACCCAATATCCTTTTCAGTTAGCATATTTCTTAAATTCATCTCAGTAATTTTCATTAGGTATTTTGTTTGCTTCATTACCTTATAACAGATTAAAAGTGCCTATGATAGGGACTTATTATTTCCTAAAGAAAAGCAAAAACTGTGGGGAACAGGGTAGTATTACACTATCATCTCAGGTACTGCCTATGTTTGAGAACATAGACCTGGTGTGGTGAGAACAAAGGTTCCTATGCCAAATACAGATGGTGTATCCTAGTCTGTCGACCACAGTAAGGTAACTACTGCAGGGATCTGCCTCAGCTGAGAAATCCATGGTGAGAGCAGGACTGCCGATATTTTCATCTGTAGTTTACTTGCAGTTCGCTCTCCCCAGGGCCATAGCAGCTGGCCTGCGCCTGTCCTGTCCCTGTGGTAGATGTCTGGGTGGGAGAAGCCATCAACTGTATAACGCAGACCAAGCGTTCCTGGGCCTTCTTACCAGTTACACGTGTGCCGATGCCAGTTCTGCGGGGCACTCAAGCATCACTCACTCAGCTGGGTCTCCTAACAGACATTCTCCGGCACATCGGTACTCATGAGGCTCAAAGCAAATGTATTCCCTTGCACAGAAAAGGAAGGTGCTCTCAGACAGATTCATTAGAGAAGATAGCAGCGTTTGTAATCCTTGGGGGCTGGGAGAGAGGCTGGGGCAGCAGACTGTTACGAGGAGAAAGGGGACCAATAAGACAGTCAAAAGGTAGATCTTGAGAATGGAATGTGACTTCCTGAGGAGAGAGAACCTAGGGGGCACAAAGGTCATGTTCTGGAGTGTGCCCTGAGATGGACACTGCCCCCGGGATTGGGTCCAGTGGGACCAAAAGGTGCTCTCAAGGCAGATACCGAGTCCCAGAGAGCGCTGGTAGCCATGGGGCTCAGTCTGGGCCTACTCAGGGAAATGACTTAGGTTCTCCTGGGTGCTGCATTGCTGAGGATGGAAGCAGAATTATTCTGGGACACAAGCAACAATTGGAGGAATTTTTATATATGCATTGAAATGGATCTAAGAGCCCAGTTAATAGTTTCCTTTAATGTCAGTTCAGATAAAATAGTTTAGAAACCTGTGGCACTGCATGAGCACCCACAGGAAGAAGCAAACTTCCCCTCCTACCAGTGGAGGGGAGCGGGTAACAGCCGATCAGAGTCAGGGCCATTGAGATGTAAACCCTTTCGAAAGCAAAAGCAGGGTCCACATGAGCACACAGGAAACCAGAATTTGTCAGTGAGCTTAAATCTAAGAGTGAATGTCCTGCCTTTAAAACTAACCCCAGGGTGGGAAAGGGGCAGTGGGAAAACATCAGCTAAGAAAACGCGCTTTTGAGCTACATGGATGTGTTGAAAGCAACACCACGCAGGAACTGTAGAGGCTGGGGAGGTGATGGGATGGGGCATACTTTTGTGTAGAGACTCAACAATGTGCTACAAATGTGATACTTAATCCTGAACTACATGTATTGAGGATTGTTTAAAAAAAAACAAAAACAACTTTCATTGACTCAATAAATTAACAGTTTTTCACTTGCTGGCTTTTCTTGCTGTAAATGGTGACTAAGAGGTTGGGACAGAAATCTCGGCACCCAGTGTAAAGCTTGGGTAAATCTTCAAGAACCGCAGAGCCGACTTGCCTTCTGTTTGCAGAAAAGCAACACTGCCCGACTGGTGATCCTTTACAAATGACCACGTCAGACACAAGTGACCACCTCTGTGTATCACTGGATGACTGGTGTACGATTTCTGTGCTGCTGCCCTTAAGAGGGAAGAAAACTGCCATGTGAAATCCTGTTTGCTTAAATAAAAATGTTGATCCCCACCAGCCTTTCCAGGAGGGCAACAAGCCACTGCTATGAGGACCTTAAACTTGTGTTTCCTGTCTCTTGGGGGAGAGGAGGGATAAACCTTGAACTGCAGATGTGTGGTGGTTGCAGCAACCACTGTGGTGTGCAGACTTAGCGGGAGAGGTGGGACTGGAATGTCGTGATGGGAATGGCTGTCTCTTGGTACTTTGCTTATGAATTGCACCCCCTCAGACACCTGCTTCTTGGGATTGACCTGTTTTTTTGCACGACTTGGGCCTTTGCGGCAGTGCTCTTTGCATTTATGAAAGTCCCCACCTGGTTCCTTGCAGCACTAGCAGGCACATGCTGTTTGGCAGATGGTGGTGTCTTTAATTAATGTTCTTCTTCCCGACTGGTCCCTCTGGAGTTGGATGCTTGGAAATCAGTGTCTGAAGTGCTTACAGGCAAACAGCCATTTTCTAACCTTACACCATGAGGCCTTTCTCAGATATTAAGCAGCAGAATCCATCCTTTACCCCAAGTTTTCTGTGTGACAGCCTCCCAGGTGCACAGTCCTTTCCCTTGCTGCTGTAGTGCCTTTCTGAGTCTGCTGCTAGAATTCTGGGCTGGCATCTCACCACCTACTCCACTGTGCCAGGAGAAACAGGTTTCAGGCGATGCCAGACAGCCACTTCCAGGGGACACTAGAAAATACAGGAGTGGGCAAAAGTAGGTTTATAGTTGTGAGCACACTGCCACTGTGACACACTTCTGAGCTAATACAGCTGTAACAATCATAACTTGCATGTCTTTTTCAATACGAACAACTGTAAATGTACTTTTGCCCACCCCTGTAAGTGCTGTCCTTTTTGCTCTTTGTTAGTGGACTTGGCCCTTTCCCTCTGTAAATACAGTCATCTAATTCTTAGTCCCAAGCTGTCTTCAGTAAATTGGATCAGGTCTGATAGGGATCTAGAGTGGACTGTGGAACTTGTAGCTTGGTTTGCACCGAAGGGTCAGTGTCCTGGACCTGAGAGGGGAAGAGATGTGGTCATCCAGGCAGTGTCCCAAACTTTCCCCTTGCTCTCAAAGAAGGCTGTGCAAAGACTGCCTGTGTTAATGGTGATCAGGAGAGGAAGTTTGGAAAGGGTACCATTTGAAACCCGATACGGTTCTTACTAGGTTTTCCACAAAGTGGCCTGGGAAAGGCAAGCTTCCTACCTTCCCAGCCCTTTTCAGGAGAAGGAAGCCACGCCCGCCCGAGGGAGGCCCGTCCTCACTCCCGGTCAGATCGATTAATGCCGTCTTTCCCCTCCTCCCATCTCTCTCCCCAGGTCTGTTGCGGTTCCTCTCACTTTTCCATAAGCAGAGCAAGAACCAAATCAAACGTCTTAACGTGTGTAGAGAGATCACGTTCCGTGAGCAGACACAAACGGTGGCAGGTTTGGCGAGCACGAACTAGACCAGCTGAAGGGCAGCCCACCACCGTATATCAAACCTCACTTCCGAATGTAAAAGGTTCACACGCCTTTGGCTTCCGGTTGACTTCCTCCTGACCCAGAAAGCATGGGAAATGTGAAGGGTATGCAAAATGGTTGTTGGTTACTGTTGCTTCCCCGCGCCCCTCAACGTGTCCCGTGGCCGCCTGTTTTCCAGCAGACCACAGACTCCGCAGCAGGGGAACGGGGGCATATATGGCATGATGGGCAGTTACATATTATAATTTTAAAAGTATATATTATTGAATAAAAGGTTTTAAAAGAAATGTATGGAGAGTTTTCAGTATGGAAGGGCCATGAACTGAGACCCGTGGCCACAGATGACTGAGTGACAGAGGAGCATTTGTGGCAGGTTCTAGGCACAGGACGGGGGAAGTCCCGGAGGTGAAGAGGGCGGGTTTTAAGGACACAACAGAGATGAGACGTTGAGGAAGAATGGTGAGCTCATCCCGGGAAGAGGCAGGCGACTCAAGGAGACTCGGTGAGCCCGGAAAGCCAGGCTATGCCTTGGACACGAATTTGCCCTTCCCTGACTCGTCCTTCCAAAACAGGTGAGTCACCCAGTGGTGTAGGTGGCAAGTGTCACTTCAGTGAACTCAGGAAGATGCCTTAGCCCCCTTGCTTTCCCTTTGCTCCTGTCTCCTTATCTATTCCACCTCCCAGTCCCATCCCCTGTCCTCACCCCAAGCCCCCTTCTACAGAAGCATCTTACCTTGGAGGATGGTTGAGTCTGCTGTCCTGAGGCAGGGCAGGGTTCCAGGCTCGGGTCCAAATCCCGGGCCTGGAACCCTGATCGCATTGAAAGGATGGGATGGAAGCACTGGCTGTATTTGTCATGAGGACACGCTCAACCTGTTTTAAAAACAAGCCTTCCCCGGCTCCTGCAGTCCTCCCCTTCTAGGACAGCTCTGTCATGGGGAAGTGAAAGCAGTGACAACCTGGTGGCTGCCCGGCCTCGTTTCTGGCGGTGGCCTGCGTCCTCTCATTGCCTGTAGAGAGCAGAAGCGATAGGCAGAGCCCAACACCCGGACAGCTGGATGGGGCCCCCACTTGTCCACAAAAACCATGTGGTCCGCACATTCTCTCCTGTCTTTTCTGCTGCTTGTCCGGAACAGGTGACCGGCAATCCAGGTGTGGACACTCCTGGATTTGAATTGCTTCAGTTTCTGAAGCAATTATGGGGAGAAAGCAAAGAGGCCCCTCAGCCACCACAGTGTCACAGTGTCCCTTGAACCAGCTTCTGTCATATATAAGCAGTTCCTCGGGTGTGGGAGCTCAAGACCATGCGTGCCCCTGGACACCAGTGAGTGAGGGCCCGCAGGCCCACCGCCAGCAGACTGTAAGGCCAGGGCGCCGAATGGATGGACTTAATACTTTCCAGCTCCATCGCCCACCTAGTGTCCTCAAGCGGTCTCTCTCACAAGGCCCTTTTTGACTTACAATTCTGCAAATTTCTGTTGGTCTTCCAGATCTCTGGGACGGCATCTCAATACCTCATAATGAGCATGAAAAGCCTATGGACATGGTGCTTTGTGTGTGCATGTCTGTCTACATAGCAGGTTTTCGCCGTGTTGACACGCCGATGTTTGAGGGTCTTCAGACAGAAAGGGTCTCTTCGGAGAAGATACACAGTCGTTGGCATGGGAGTTCTTTAGATGCAGAATTTGAACACTAGCTTCATCTTCCAATTTCCTTCCTCAGAATGAATGTCTTGTTTTCCAGAAACCTCTCAACCAAGATAATCTTGTTTTTTGTGGATGATCACTGCTCAGTGGGAGATTGGTTGTAGAAAGAAGGGGAAGGGGAGGGTTTTTTTAGGTGGTTTTGGCCTTTAGAGAAAGGGACAAGAGACCTGCTAACTCAAGACCAGTCTAACACTTATCCACCACATGCTTGGAAATTCAGAACAAGTCACATCTTTCAGTAGTCCTGCTTGTGTTTGGGTTGTTTAAAGTAATATTGAATTTTCTTGATTACCAAAGTAATATGTGCTCATGGTAAAAATGTCACGTTATATCAAAGTAATAAAAGCCTCCCCACCAACCACATACACATGCACACAGAAACTTGGAGGTAACCACAGTTAAATTTGTTATATACCTTCCAATTTATTTCCTATGCGTTTACTAACATTTTAAAGCTATAATGACTTATTTTTCCAGAAATGTAATCAGACTCTCCATTCTTTTTCTGCAACTTGTGTTTTCACTTGTGAAAATCTTACTGTTAGAACATATAGATCTACCTCATCCTTTTTCATGGCTGCATAATATTCCATTATGTGATGTACCACAGTGGAAGCCATCCCTTGTTGATAGACTCCTATCCATCCATTATTGATAGACTCTTCAATACTATTACCAGTATTGCTATGATTTGCACATACATTTTTTTTTTACACAGTATGTTTGTAAGATAAACTCAAAAATTTTGAGCTACTGTACCATATAATTTTTTTTTAAGAAAGGGCATTGTTATGATTCAGAGAAAGCAGTCTTCCATTCCCTTCTCTCTCAAGTGTGGGTTGGAACTGTGATGCCTTTAGTCATGGAATTCTCGTGGGACTCTGTCAGGCACTTGGGGCATGGTGTCCAGGGCCTGTGACTTTCCAGGGGCCTACAGAAATGTTTGCAACCTGAAAAATAAGGTGTTGGCTCTAACATAAAGTTGCAAAATAAAAATAAACATGATCAAATGTCTTTCCAATCCTGTGAACTTCATTATTGCTTAGGTTCAATATTTGCTTTTAAAAATATTTTTTTCATGATGATTAGTAAGAGTGAGACAACCACAAAACCAAATAATTTCAAAAGCAAATTCTAAAGATCTTTTCAAAATTACAGAAAAACTCTCATCTTAAATATGAAAAATGGCTGCCTTTTAATGTTTAAAATGCCATGGAGAAGACTTCAAAGGTAAGCATGCAGAGAGCTGACAAACTTTTTATTTTTTTATGTTGTTTTTATTTTTTAATCCTCGACCAAGGATCCTTTTTCCATTGCTTTTCAGAGAGAGTAGAAGGGGGGGAGAGAGAAAGAGAAACATCGATGTGAGAGAGACACATTGACTGGCTGCCTCCCACACGTGCGCAGACCAGGGCCAGGGATCAAGCCTGCAACCAAGGTACGTGCCCTTGGTCAGAATCGAACCCGGGACCTTTCAGTCCACAGGCCAACACTCTAACCACTGAGCCAAACCAGCTAGGGCCTGATAAACTTTTTAAAACATCCCTGGCTGTTGGGGGCTGAGTGCTGGCATGGATGAGCAACCCTTTACAGAATATCCCACGATCTTAAAATAATGTGCATCTCAAACACATTGTGCTGAGAAGCCAGATTTAAAAGTCTGTCTACTGAATGATTCCATCTATATTACGTTCTGGAAAAGGCAAAACTGTAGGGATAGAGAGCAGATCTGTGGTTACCAGGGGTGAAGGGGGCAATGGAAGGGGGGGAAGGGCCTGACAACAAAGGTAGCATGAGGGAATTTGGGGGTGATGGAATTGTTCTGTATCCTAAATATGGCAATGGTTATATGATTTGTTGCCTTTGTTAAAACTGTACAGCAAAAAGAGTGCCTATTAATGTGTGTAAGTTTAAAAATCAATTTTAAAAATAACTATAATGTGCAAGGGCCCAACAGAGTCCCATTTGAACTCCACCCTCACAATAGAAGGAGCCTCATCTGCCCACCACTGGCTCTTGATGTTGTCAGGGCTGATGGACTTGGGATATAACTACTGGATTCAGTGCTCCTCCATGTGCCAGCTGAATGCCCTACTCATTGCTGCTCTTTCCCATCTCCATCAGCAAGGAGGGGCGAAGAATAAACTCTGCCTTACAGTGTGTATCAAGTCTCTCGGAGGCCAGGTACTCTGAGTTTCTGGGTTTGGATGGACATGAACAGATGCTGCCCACTGGGTTTTAGCATCTCACCAGGGCTTTGTGCACTGAAAAGGATTTTTAAAGTTCCTGGAGTTTTAAATAATATCTTGGTTATTAAAGCTGTACATTTAAAAATCTAATTTGCCTCCTGTCTTTAAAATCAATTTACAAACCTTGTTATAGCTACAAACTAGTTGGTTTTGTATATAAGTATGAACACTTACTTTGGCTTAATCTTTGATCAATGCTGAATTAATTTAAAACTTAATGGGTTAAACCATAAACATTGCTCACACACAACCCAATTTCCTTAGACACTTAAAAGCCACCCACTTGCCCCGCCAGATGTGGCTCAGCGGTTGAGCATGGACCTAGGATTCAGGAGATTGAAGCATGATCCCCAATCAGGGTACACCCCTGGGTTTCAGGCTCGGTCCCCAGCAGGGGGCGAGCAGGAGGCAGCTGATCTATGACTTTCATCATTGATGTTTTTATCTTTCTCTCTCTCCCTCTCCTTTCCTCTCTCTGAAATCAATAAAGAGATATTAAAAAAAAAGTCACCCACTTATTTAATCTGATTTGCACAAACACTTCCAATAGCTAACATGAAAGACCAAAAATCTGATGAAATATTCCTAAGCATGCAAATGCTAACATATCTAAGGCTTAAACTCATAGGTGTAATAAATGAAAAAATTTTAAACATCCGTTGTTTACAAACTTAATTAAATTTTCTTAGGCATTTTTAAATTAAAAATCACAGAACCAATTTCAAATTCCTTGAAGCATTCCAATTAAATTTAAAGTACCAGCTCCTCTAATACATTTTAAATATTTCAAATATCTTAAATTACAAACAAAATGTCGCAATAATCAGAAATTTATCCCTCATTTTGACATGAACTGATAGGGGTTTGATTTACTTGCTGTAATCTTTTTGTGTCTTTTGACACTTTCCCCCACCAAGGCGACATATGCAATCTAAATGCAGGACTGTATTTGTTCATGATCAGAGATCCTGGGCTGGGCACAGGACTGGTTGCTACTTCTGTGATGGTTCTGCCCAAACTTCAGGCTAGCAAACTACGCCCCTCTCTTGCAGTCATGTGAGTTTCAAGACCACCCTTATCTTGCACTTCACGCAATTACTTTACCTTTTCTGCAACTTTTCAAGGCCTGATTTGTATCATTCATTCATTCCTTTATTCATTCATCCCTCGTGCCTGTCATGATGGTGATGCTGTGCTGGGTGCTGTGACACATGCACAGAAGACAGTCTGCATCTGGAAGAAGCATGCCAAAATCAAGTCTACCACAGGAGCAAAACATGTTCGATAAACATTGATTCATGCTCTCCAAATCTTTAATCAACTAATCTTTACTGTGGCCAAGGCTGTGATCACAATAAGTTGTGAACCCTAAAAGAAGGAAGAACACAACTGTGGACACTCACTGAGGGTGAGTAGTTAGGAGAAGCATACGCTTTCAAATCCTCCCATCAGCTGGCTCATTCAAGGGCTGTCTGTTCAGGTCACTTAAGCCCATTTCCCCCAGGATAATTTGAGAAATTTAATATCGAGGGATAAATTGTTCACTGGCCTAAAGTATACAGCGTCCCCAGAAATCATTCAAAAATAACAGTTTCATATAAATAAAAAGTTTTAACTTTGTACTAGAATACAATCCATATATTCCCCTGCCCCCCTCCCAAGTCTGGAAATTCTGGCTTAATTGTTCACGGGGTTGCTGTGAGGATTAAATGATTTAATAAAGGCTAAGGCGCTTAGTATAGTGCCTGACACATAATAAATGCTCAATTGATGCTATTATTAGCTGTTAAGAAGATGAAGTTGAGCTGCAAACTCCCTGTCAGCCACAATACCCAGCACAGGCCTGGGCACGGAGTAGAATATTTAAGTAGATGCTCAGTGAGTGGTCTCCAACATTTCGGATTTCTTCCACACATGAAATATTATAGCTTATTTTATGTCTTTTTAAAAAATGTTCTAAGTATTAATTGATTTTTAAAAGTCAGCTGTTATTCAACTCAACCAGTTCGATTTTATTTTGTTTACTTTTATTAACTTCTGCTCTTATGTGAATGTTCAGGCTTTCACGTTTGCTAAGAATGCATTTAAGGCGATACATTTTCCTCAGAGTCTTGCTTTGACTGCATCCCACATATCCACTTAGATGTGGCGTATTCATAGCAACCCTGTTATTAAAGCAATGATGCATATAAGGCGCTTAGTTCAGTGGCTGCTCAGTACAGGTCAGCTGCTTTAACCTTATCTTGTACTCGCCCAACAAGCATGTTTGACGTTCGCAGGATTCCAGGTAAGCACCTGCTCAGCCACATCACCTCAAGCGCCTTTCCCCGCTTTCCTTTTGCGCCGGTAACGCCTCCACGCCCCTCGGGGGCGGGGCCTGGTCCTCGCACCGCCTGGCCCCACCCCCTGCAGGTTCCCATGACACCACGCAAGTGCCCACGCCACGCAAGTTCTAACAACACGTTCTATAATCTTCTGTCTCCTTCCGCTTTCAAAAGCAGCTCTGAGACGACTGAGACAGGTAGTCCCTTGGCAAAGGAGTTCTTCTCGCGAGGAGGCGGGACTAGGGCGGGGCTTCAAGGAGGAAGGAACAGGAAGTCCATGATCCCCTCGACGGAATTGGTCCCCGCGCCCTCAGGGGGCGGGCTCAAGTGGGCGGAGGAATCCATCTTGAGCTACGGGTGGCTCGCCGCCTCCATTTAAGGCAGGGAGAGCAGCGCGGGCGGCAGTTGCTGTGGTTTCCGTCCTGAGCTGGCTGGGGTCGTCTGAGAGGAGAAAACTCCTGGACGTAGCTTCCCCGCGTCCCGCGTCCCACGTCCGGGTGTTGGTGGCTGCCGACCCGGAGGTCAGCCGCGCCGGGGCCGGCCCCGTTTTACCTTCGCCGCTTGGTGTCCATATCTAGGTCGCTGCGGCGCGGCCGAGGAGAAGGCCGCCTGCGAGATGTTCAAAAACACGTTCCAGAGCGGCTTCCTCTCCATCCTCTACAGCATCGGCAGCAAGCCGCTGCAGATCTGGGACAAAAAGGTCAGGGGCTGGGGGCGCGCCCTCTCCTGGCCCCCGGCCTGGGGACCGGGTGGCGGGTACTCGGGTACTTGTGTGGAGTTGGCGCCTGGGGGAGGGAGGCCCGGCGGGGGCGGGGGGAGGCGGCGGCGTGTGAGCAGCGGGGGTCCGTGCGGGGTGGGAGTGGCTGGGGCTGAAGTGTCCAGGGGCCGGGGTGTGGGTAGGTCCGCGGTCCCTGGCGGCAGACCTGACTTGGTCCGTGAGTTCGTCAGAGCTTCGGTTTCCCCATCTATCGAGTGGAGCGGATAGCGCGTCTCTCAGAGCACGAAAGGCATCCACTTGTTTGAGGTTGTTTCGGAGACGTACAGATGAAAGCAACTGCTGTTCGCTGATTTCACAAATACTGAGCGCCTCGTCCTGTGCCAGGCGCTGTGCGGGGCGCCAGACACCGAGCCTTTGTTCCGGGCACCCGTGCAGAGGCGCGGCCGGAGCCAGTTATGTCTGAGTTTCATTGGCTTGCTCCCTTCCTGTTACTGATTCCAGACAGGTCAGACGTGGGTGGCCTCTGGCACCTGTTCCACGCCCTTCCTGTGCCTGGGGGTCTGTGTACTGTGCCTTCCTTCAGGGCCTGATTTCTCCATCAGGAAGACAGCAGAATGGTGATAAAGTCTTGTCCGGATTCATAAACTCACAGCCGTGTACAAGCCTCCTTCCTTCAGGCATCCCCGCAGGTTGGTTCTTTCACCGACCCCAGGAGATGATGACCCTGTGCACTTCTTGGAGACGTTGAGTAGGGGGGAGATGTGTGTGCCTCACAGCCTGTGAGTTAGTCGGCATTTTATTTTACTTTGATACTTCTTTTCTCGTGCAAATTCCCTGACAGTCGGCTGTAGCCTTTTTTGAATAGGAGTCAAGGTTGGCGCTCTACTGTGGACCGCTGGTCGTTTAGGACCTAACAGTACTGCTCTCCTCGGGGGAGAGTGAAGGGAGGTGGTAATGTCGAATGGTGTTTTTAACAGAGATGAATGTGCAATAATGTGAGTAAGAAGTTTATTGGTAATGAAGCCAAGAGCTTTGATTTCATCTCAGAACGACTTTCTGTCTTCTGTTACCCACGGATGAGAGTGCTGGGCCTCACAGAGACTGGGAGAGGACATGGACAGCCTTCTGCCTGTTACCACTGGGGAATTCTGCATGCTGAAAGCAGCTTCGAGGGTGGTGGGCTCATCATGTCATTTTTATAAGACAGTTGAAAGATTTGGACATAATGAGCTTGGGCCTTTTGCATAAGTGAAAAATCTGTCCAACTCTCACAATGATGCTATCCACAATCTAGAGCTAATGCTGAGAGCACTGCATAGGAAAGCAGTTTTAGTCTTTTTCTTACATCACTGAGGTTTTCAGGTGCATACTTTTGTTCACATTTGAAGAGAACATCGTAAACTCTGAAACTGCACCTCTACCAAGAGAACCTGCAGTGAATGTACCAGGAAACCTCTGTGAGAACTTTAAGGTGTCTCAGCTGTGGCTTGACTTAGTTACAGGGTGTCAAAGGGCCTGGAGTGAGTGGTCTTGTGTACCAGTTTAACTTGGAATTGTAACAAAGTGTCCATATAAGGCAACTGAAATGGAGAATGGGACTTGATCTAAAAGGAAAGGTTTTCAGAGCAGGTCAGAGAACTTAACACTGAAAGAATTTAGTGTTCTGGAGGCCTCAGCATTTCTATTAGGTAGAACTTTGATCAGAGTTGCCCATTTTAACCCTTCTGGGCTGGATCTTCTGTAGTTATTTTTCTAATGCAGCTTTTTGACTAGTCAACATGTTTACACATGAAATATAAAAGCAAAGTAACCATGGTGCGCTGTGTCCCTTAACAACGCCACTAGAGGTCAGATGGTACCCTAATGACATAAACACGTGTGAAAACATTGTTAAATCGACTGGCAGGTTATGTGGAGTAAATTTTGGTAAAGAAAACTTTAGAAGAACACTCATTTTAAGCAAAATTCTTTCCCTCAGTATAGATTCACAGGCTTTGTTGTATGTGTTCCTCTTCCTGGTTATATTATCAAGTCCTCAGGAGGTGTTGCGGATCCAGTGTGGCCGGGGAAACATTGGGAATTGATATACTTATCAAAGATTTATTGAACAGCAGCTAAGTGACAGGCACTGTGTAGATTTGGAGAGCCACAGAATTAAAGGTGTTATCCCTGCTCCTGGTAATGAGGGCAGAGCTTGATGGAGAAAGGAAGGGACTGTCCACATTTATCAAGAAATGACCCTGACCTTTGCTGGTAGGTATGAATTGGCTGTAGTGCGTATTTTCAGTTATTATTTTGATTTCACAAAACTTTACTATTTTCTTTCCTGAGTTTATGGAGAGGGAATTTCTGAGTTTTGTGTTCTGTGAAGAATAATCTTGGAAAAATTTGGTTTGGTTTCTGTTTAGGAGCAAATGTTATATTCAAAATACCCATGAATTTGCAACTCCATATTTGTGGGTGTGGTTACATTTGTAACACCTGTGTTTATGGGACTCTGAGGTTCACGGCCCCTCTCCCTTCCTCATTCTTCAGATTCCAACTTACACATTATTTCATTGAGAGCTTAAGTGAAGTATCTCCCACTAGACTACAAGTTCCTTAAGGGGCAGGATAGTCTCTCACCTTGAAACCCAAGTGCTGGAGTGTAACCGGGGCAAGTATTGACTCAGTTTTCTCGCCTTGTAGTGATGTCTTGGCTTTTCTTGTACAAACCCTCAGCATGGTCCAGGGCCTGCTTGCCTAGTTCTCCAGGAGTTCTCCAGGCTTACCTGCCCTAGCAGGCCCCCCCCCCTCACTGAACTGATAAGAGTCCTGTTCTCTCTCACCTCAGTCAGGCCTTTGTACTGGCTGGTGCCTCTGCTGGGACCCCCCCTCCCCCTCTACTTTAGTCTCTAGGTCACAGCTTAAAGGCACTTCCTCAGGTTAATATCTGTCAGCTTGCAGAATCTCTCCTTCCTTTTCATTGTACTTAATCACACTTGATTTTTTATTTTATTTATTTATTGATTTTAGAGAGAGAGAGAGGAAAGAACACACATTGATTTGTTGCTCCACTTACACATTCATCGGTTGCTGCTTATATGTGCCTTGACCGGAGATCAAACCTGGTCTTATCAGAAGGACACTCTAATCAACTAAGTTACCCGGCCAGGGCCCTCAATCACATTTGAAACTAGTTTTTTAAGATCTGTATTCCTAGCTAGCCTGTAAGCTTTCTAATAGAGACCTCTGCAGTTTTTCAAAACAAGAGCTTAGGAGAAATTAGAGGTTTCTTAATGTTTCCTTAATTTCTGGGCCCAGCAAGTATTCCATTGATTACAGGACTCTTGTGTGTAATGTGAACATTACTTCTGGTTTATAAAGAAAGCACCAGGGGGTTCGGTTTCCACTTAATACCTGTGTAAAACATCATTCTCAGTCTTTGCTGGTAATATCCTAAAAGTCTTTTAGGTGAGGATGGTAATTCACACAAGCTTCTCTGTATTTTTTCTCACCTCGTCTTTCTCTCAGCTGCTGCTCCTCCCCATTCCCAAACTAAATATTAGAACCAGAGTTTCTGTGCTTGTTGCTGGATAGTATTAGATTCCCATTTCCTGTTCCTAATTTCAAAAGTGAACAAAGTCTCCAGAAAGAAGCTCCCATGCCCTAGCTTCTAATGAGTAAAACCTTGGGCCATGTTGAACTGATGCAGCTTCCAGTAGTAGAATTGAGAGCATTTGGACATGAAGTTAGTAAAACTATTTTTTCAGCTTTCCCTGGTTCAGTGTGATGCTAGCGTTCATTACTCAGAGTAAGGGCTTCTCCTATAATTGGGCGAGGGCCTGAGTTTTAGTTTACTTGTCCTTTCAAGTGTAACTGGGAAGAGACTGGTTAGCAATGCACATGGCTCCCCTTATTTAACTAAGGGTTTGCTGTGTGTGGGCAGAGCTGCCTGGCTGCTGCCTGGATAGCTCCTGCTAAGTGTAGCAAGGGAGAGGAGCCTTTGACCCATTGGCTGCAAGGCCAAGGCCTTGGAGTCAGAGCTATGCCCGGTTCTCCCCACAGAGGTCTCCCTCTGCCTGTTTTCTGACAGAGTCCAGCCTCCAGCGGAACCAGTTTTGCTGAAATGGACAGCTCTAATGGCTTAATGTAAATTGGAACATGTGTCATTAAGACCTGGACACCAGATGGCTGGGGGCTCAGCTGTCTGCCAGGATGAGTGGGTTGAGCCGGAAAAAAGAAACGAAAGGTGGGGGTGGGAAATGGATGCTACTTGTGTTATTTTTAAAGCACCTGTAGAAATATACAGCGTTTGCCAGCTTCCTCCTCTCCCAGGAGTAGTTTTCCCCCTCAGCCCAACCCTCCTCCCTGGGGCTTAGATCGGTGTTCTTTATTGGTTGCCCCAGCAACCATGGAAAGCATGGGAGGGTGGTTGCAAGAAGGGCTTGGTGGTTCCCTTCTTGGTCTCCGAAGAGGCTCAGAACCATTCTGATTTGTAATTGTCAGTAGCCTGGGTTCTGAAGCTCCTAAAGTACCTCCAGCCCTTAGCTCAGGGAAGGAGAAGTTCATGAAATTTTAACAAATGTAAGATTGACTTTGTTTATTTTTGAAGGAATAAAACACATATAGCCCACACTTTGATAGTGGGAATGTGTTAGGGAATTTAAAAGAATTAATAAGTCAAAAGTAATTGGCAGTTTTTAGAGAGGGAAGTAAAAGAAAATGTGCTTCCACCGGGAGCAGTAAATTCTGACCAGTTTATTTTATCTTCATTTCAAAGCCAGGCCTGCCTAGTGACCTCTGAACTGGAAGGAGCTAAGGAAAGGAAGTTGATGCTTTCTGAGGCCATGTGTTTTGTTATACATGTTTGTCAGAGGCTGGACTGAGGAGGGGGGTTGCTTCCTGGAAGACCTTGTAATATACATCAGCCAGGTTACCAGGGTGGTTAGGAAGCCTTGCCCCAAATTGTCTACACCCCTTTCCCCTTTCATCTTAGTTTTTGAGCCTAGAGAAGAGGTTTGGGAGGTTTTCCACCCTCTTGAGTGCTCATATCTCTGATTAATTGCACCTCCATCCGCACCCCACTCTTTTGTTCCCAAGAGTTTGTATTTGCAGCCCTTGAACTTGCTGAAGGAGAAAGACCATAATTCAATAGCAAATCAACTTAATTTGATTTCAAAGCTCTGGTAGCTTGTGATATGAGAATACTTGTGTTTTTCTTTGAGGATTGAACTTGCTCCTTGAGCAAAGCTCTACTTAGCTTGTCTCAACCACCAGCTAGGTTAAAACTCTAGAGAGACGGATGGGCATTCCTTCGAAAAAGCTGCCTCGGTTCCTCTGAGTTCTCTTGTTTTGGGGCTGCATTAATTAATTTTCTGAGAATTAAGTTTGGGAGTGTGGTTGTTACTGTGTGGCTGAAAGAAAATTCTCTTGAGGAAGTCATTGACAGTCCAACTAAAAGTTAACTTGTGTCCAGGGCAGAAGTGAAGGGATACACATACACAGTCTATTTTGGCTTCCAGCCTGTTGGCTCTTGCGTGCAGCGTAAGGCATTGTTTTCTTCTGTAAAGACCTGAATAGTCAGATTTGCTAGAGTGAAGTCATCTGCTATAAACTTTGAGACTGACGGAAGGCAAGTTCCCTAACGTTTCCTCCCTGTGAACCCTGGCTCGGCTTTCTGGAGCTGAGGGAGGCTTCTTGTTGACTCTGGCCAGAGAGACCTTAGGGATGTAAGATCTGAGGCCATGCTTTCAAACAATGTTGGATACATTGCAACATGTTGTACTTTAGCAATAGTAGCCCTTGGGCGCTAATTATTTAGTCCTTTCAACTTTACCATCTGTTTGAGTAAGGAAATTGTATTACAGAGAATAGAGAATAATTAGCGGTGTGTTACAAAATTGGCGTTTGCATCTTGTGAGAAGACTGCCAGCTCTTGTCCGTGTGACTGCATCACATTATTTGGAAATAATTTCATGACTAAGTCTTCCTCACCAGCACTGCCTAATTTTCCCCAGCAGCTGTGGGGTAGCTGAGAGGGGGACTGTGGCAGCTTCGGATGGGAGCGTTTATACGGGAATGAGGTGGGCAGTGGTGGCATGTGCTGCCCAGATCCAGGCCTTTGCGTCTTAATCTCCCTTGGAAAGAGGCCTAGAATCCTAAGCAGGAGGGCATTAGATGTCAGCAGCTTTGTTTGAGAAGCACTTCAACGTGACTTTTGTGTCTTGAGAACCCAAGAAATGCCACATTGGCAGAGATCTGGGACCCATCCACCCAGCAGTCTGTCTCGGACAATGAGCACCAAATGATGATCTGTGGGACAGTATTTTTCCCGCTGGCAGCTATGGGCTCTGTGAGGTGATATACCCCAGGATCTCTGGCTTCCTTATAATAGTTCATAGTGGATATGTTATCCAGGAATTTTTTTAAATCCTCCTTGAAACCATTCATATGTGCCAACTCTTAGAGTGACAAATTCCAGAAGTCAGCAAATATTTGAGTGCTTACTTTATGCCCAGCACAGTGCTAAGCATTGCAGAAGATACAAAGGATGCTTAATACTTGATCCTTACCCCTGAGCTTACACTTTTTTGAGGAGATAAGATGCAGTTGCATCTTGTAGAAAAAGATGGGCAGTGATATCAGATGTCACCTGAGGAACACCAAGCACACCATGAGTGGATCAGGTTCACAGTAACAGAGCTTGGAGACTGATGTCTAAAAATAGAATGACATATTATTAATAGCCTATGTTGAAAAATACAACTATCAGACAGAATGGACACTGTGTTGGCTCCCTTACGTGAATCTAATGGGAAGCCAAGTGATCGAGTCATTGAGTACAACAGACAGCCCAGCACAGCCATCTTCACTATCCCTAGGGAAAGACCACACTTGTCTTTCTGATGAATCCTGCTCTAAAGCCGGCTGATCTCCATGTGTTCATACATTCAGCCCTAGCCGACCAGCACTGTCTCAGCTGTCTGCCCATTTCTGCTCTGTCCACATTAAGTGCTAAAGAGTTGATTGCTTGGAGAGAATTCTTTCCTAGATATTTTGAGAGGAGGAATCTGTATTGAATATTGATTCCTTCCCATCATGTACCTCCTACGTATGCAGCAAACAATACAAAACAATGTAGGATGAAGTGCTAAACTGTGTCGCCTGGGCTGCTTGAGCCAGAAAATCAGATCAGAGAGAAGAGAGGCTGGTGTGGGCTGAAAATGTTGAAGATGCTTCTGCGTATGGCCCAGATGGACTGGAGTTCGCACATGAAAAAGGAGAAACTCCGGGGAGGGGAGAATGAAGCATGAAGCGGAGTAAACCTGGGGGGCAGCGCCTTCAGTTTTGGTTGCCCCTTCTCAGTGACACTCGGCGTTTGTTCTTCCTGGCTGAACGAGTGTCTGACCAGGACGGGGCAGTGGCAGGCCTGGGTGTCAGTCTTGACTCTTGACAGGAGGGGTCATTTGCAATCTCCGGTGTCAATGTCCACGTCTGTAAAGTGGAAACCCCACCACCTGCCTTGTGACTTTTGTTGTTGCTGTTGGTAGGATTGAGAGAATGTACATAATGTTCTAATGCATTGTAGGAGCTCATTAAATGTCAGCTGAGTCTGAATGGAGTTGATTTCTTCGGGAAGAAATTTATCCTGATTTGTGGATTGTCAGATTCCCTGTGGTTCCTTGGTGGTTGATGGGACCCTGTGTAGCAGTAATGGATGGTTTACTTACATAGAAGCTTCAACATAGTACCTCACAAGCTCCTATGTTATCCCCCTTGGGCCACTGTTGTTTTCTTTAAATGGTCCCATTCAGCCTTCAGAATCTTAACAAAGTTGTTGCTAAATATTTCAGTGCTAACAAGTATAACTTTCTTATAGGTGCGGAATGGCCACATCAAAAGAATCACTGACAATGACATCCAGTCCTTGGTGCTAGAGATTGAAGGAACAAATGTCAGGTAGGTTGCCTCTGTGCTCCCAGAGACACTGTACTCCAGGGAGGTGATTCATCATAGAGGTGAGTGGCACAGGCAGCCTGTGGGCATCCAGCACTACAACTTAGAGCTTACCTTGGGTGAGTGACTCAACACTGCGGCCTTCGTTTCCTCGTGTGTAAAATGGGGATAATAACCGTACATACTTCCTGTAGGGTTATTGTGAAGATGAAATAATGTGTGTAAAACACTTAGAATCTGCTTAGCGTGTGTTAAGCGCTGTGCAGGTATTGGATACTATTAGTATTTAACCAAGGGGTGTGTGTGAGTGTGCGCGTGCATTGGGGATTGGGGCTATTGCCCTGTCATCCAGTGGGTGACCACTGTGGTTTTTGTTGCCAGAATGGTCTTAGTTTTGGCTTTCTATCATTTGTTGGTTCTCTTGAACCAGAATTGGATCTTCTCTCACTGGAAGAACTTCCTCAGATCTACTGGTCTGGTTTTGCTTTTCAGGTATTGTTGGTGTCTAGTCCTGTTTTGAGCTTTTGTTTCAGAATCCAGCATTTATTTATTTTTAATCACCTGAGGATATGTTTATATTGATTTTGAGAGAGAGAGAAAGAAACATCGATGTGAGAGAGAAACATCAATCAGTTGCTTCCATATGTGCCCTGACCCAGAATTGAACCCGCAGCCTTTTGGTGTACATTATGATGCTCTAACCAATGGAGCCACCTGGCCAGGGCCCGAGTCCAGCATTTTTTAAAACATTAGCTTACTTAAGGGTTGGGGGCTTCATTGGTCAGTGCATCTAGATCTTTTGATGTGCCCTCCGATTACCCTGTGGGACCGTGTGTTGCTGCTGTGCATACCACAGAGGAGAGGACCAGTGGTGTGTTTATTGGTATTTCCTCTTTCTGCAGCACCACATACATCACTTGTCCTGCAGACCCAAAGAAGACATTAGGAATTAAACTTCCATTCCTTGTCATGATCATTAAAAATCTGAAGAAATATTTTACTTTTGAAGTACAGGTAAGTGTGTGCACGTGAATGTACATATTCTTGGCTGTAGCAGGGAGGTGTCCTGTCAGCCTGTAGGAAAATGTCTTCTCTCCTGCCTTGCTGTACACTTGAGTCGGCCCTTATTATTGACATACATTTGGAATTAGTGATCAGAGTTTAATGCCGAGTTTCTAAAGAAACACAGTAAAACTAATTGTAACGACAAGATTTCAAAGCTTAAGCGTTAGAGTAGTGTCCACTTGGAGAGTAGCCATTTACTGCTGGGTTACTGTTGGTCTCTATTGTAGTATTTTGATTTTTCAGAGGGAACAATCTTTATGAGATCATCCTGTGGCCCGAGAGCCTGACGGGGGCTGTGTCATAGGTCATAAGCAGCTGGTGTTATCTTGGCAACAAATAAGATAAACTTGCTGCCTCCAGGCCATCTGCATCCACCGTGACTTGTCCCTGTCCTGTTGACTGTGCCCTGGGTCTCAGCCTGGGGAAGCCAGGCTGTGAAGTCCGGGTCCTTGCCTTAAAGAGTGCTAGCTTCTCCCCAGGCGGAGTGAGTGTGGCGCCTGTCTCCACGTCACAGGTCCTGGATGACAAGAACGTGCGCCGGCGGTTTCGGGCAAGTAACTACCAGAGCACCACCCGGGTCAAGCCCTTCATCTGTACCATGCCCATGAGGCTGGACGACGGCTGGAACCAGATTCAGTTCAACCTGTCTGACTTCACTCGGCGGGCGTACGGCACCAACTACATTGAGACCCTCAGAGTGCAGGTACCGGTCCTGTTCCAGACGGAGCCCCAGGTGGGACGGGGGCTGCTCTGTCACTGGCTCATGTCCCACGTGACAGGAAGGGGTTTCTGGACCAAGCTCCTAAGTTACTGTCCGGGGGCTTAGACCTCAGAGAGTTGCAGGACATAGGCAGGATTCTGCTCAGATACAGTGGGAGAAGACGGCGGGCAAAACCCCCATCTTGTCAGAATTCACCCCCGGCCAAGCAAAGGGACACCAAGGGACTGATGCATCAACAGCACCATGGGTGGGGGAGCTCGAGGAGGATCAGGAGATGCGGAAGGGCAGCCCCGTCTAGTTTCTCAAAACAAGTCTGGCATCTGCAGATCCACGCCAACTGCCGCATCCGACGGGTGTACTTCTCAGACAGGCTGTACTCAGAAGATGAGCTGCCAGCGGAGTTCAAACTCTACCTCCCTGTTCAGAACAAGGCGAAGGTAAGCCAGCCTCCGTCCGAGGAAGACCCGATGGTGGGCAGGAGCTGTGTCTGGAAGGGGCTCTGTTCTGAGGGCGGCTGCCCGGCCTCTCTCCGTTTACATGGAGAATGGAGGACCTCTCCATCGTAAGATGCTAGGTCTTCTCCACCATCAGCACTGAATCAGGAACGATCCTGTGAAGTGTCTGTCGTGCTCCCTCCACCTGCACAAGGTGACCCTGCCCGTCCCGGAGGGGGCAGGCGGTGTGCTGCTTCCTGCTCACAGGCCCCTCGTGAACCTCTCTCTGACACGATGGCGACAGGGGTGCTGACGTGCCTGCCTGCTGCTGACACGTGCACGGTTCCGATAGCTCAGCATCCCCCAGCATCACAGATGTAGGGGTCAGTGGCATGGCTGTCTGTTTTCTAGTAACTTGAATTGATGCCTCTTTTTTTTTTTCCCCTCCAGCAATAACTGGAATGCAACTCAAGGGATAGACCCTGGACCTGACTCTTAGTTTAAAAAGGAAACTATCTGGAGGACAGTGCAGAAAACAAATATTTATATTAGCTCCCTGGGCTATGGTTCTTTTATCTACTCCTTGGTGTCCCTCGTCGTGGACACCGGTGACCATGCCGTATGTAATGCACTGTGAGTACAGTGGGAAGCGTGCCTGCTGGAGTTTATCCCGCTGCTTGCCCCACTTGTGGGGAGATGCATTACCACGAACTTAGAGAATTAAAGATGTCCATTTCAGACCAATCTTTCTTTCTACGGTTTGTTCTTTGTTTTATATGTTACCTAAATATATGTATGTGCTTGTAATGCTCATAATCTGGAATCGAATAAAATGTTATAGTCTTGGTTTGTATATTTGTTCCTAGTCTGGGTCTTTTTTAACGGTGACAGTTTGCTTTTCTTTGTGGCATGAAAATAGAACTCTTTCCAGAGAACGTCCCAAATGTTCACGCTGTGAGGTAGCTGGCAGTGGGCACTTAAAGAGCAAGAAGATCTATAGATACTAATTTGGAACAACTTCCAAGATGAACTGAGTGGAAAAACACAGGAATAGAGCGTGACTAATAGAGGCATCTCACCGGGGCTTGGGTCCTGAGTTGAGCTGAAAACAAATGGCATCTAGTCGGGCTTGCCCTCTGTCGCAGGCAGCATGGCAGAGCCCCTCCACGCTGGAATAGGCACCGTCTCCCTATCCGAGAGCCACGTGAAGTACCTGCCCTGAACTGAGGAACTTAAGGGAAAACTCTTTAACCACGAATCACATAGAGAACTGCAACTATACACCACTCGCCCCACTCATGCTTGTTCTGGGGCACGCTCACCTAGACAAACAGTTAAATTTATGAAAATTAGACATGGATTACAGCCCTGGCTGGTGTGGCTCAGTGGTTAGAGCATCAGCTGCATGCCGAAGGGTGGTGGGTTTGGTTCCCAGTCAAGGGCACGTACCTGGGTTGTATGTTCCATCCCTGGCCCCCTTTGGGGCATGTGCAGGAGACAACCAATTGGTTTCCCTCCCTCCCTCCCACTCTAAAAATCAATGGAAAAAAATATCCTTGGGTGAGAATTAGCAAAAACAAAACAAGAACACTTAGGCCACAGCTCTACCGTATGGACCGCGCCTGGGGGAAAGCAGTTTGGGGGCAGAGAAGAGCATATGTAGATGGATCTGGATGACCTTGAAGGACACAAAAACTAGTACAGTGGTTACATCTGGAGAGAAGGGTTATGGTATTGTATACTTTCTTGTACATTTAAAAATATTTTAGGAAAGGCAATATTTTTGTAATCACTGTCCAAGTCTAAAGGAACGAAGGGCTACCCTAGGTACGGTGCTCTCCCCAGGCATTCCTTCTGGATTCCATCCCTTCCACAGGGACCAGGCTGGGACTGGGGGAGTCATTTTGACTTTGATCAGAGGTGAAAACACAAGGTGCTAAAGTCCTCTTGCCTTTGCTGCCTGCTGAGACGTTAAATGGCTGGAAGAAGGACCCTTCTCCCAGGTCCTTCTCAGAGTGCTCGGGGCCAGCATGGCCAGTTCTCTGAGGGCAGGGGTGCAGGAGGTGGAGGGCTGGACGGGAAGCTGCCCCTCTGCTACCTCATGACTCAGTTTCCTTTCTCCTCACAGTTGTCAGCTGTCTGGCACTTAGGTGGGCTCAACCAGGACAACCTCGCCCTTTGTCCCCCTTCTAACAGCCAGGCTGGAGCCCCCTTTCCCCTGGGGGCTGCCCCTCTCCTCTGAGAGTCCAGTCCTTCAGCATCGCAGGGCACCCATCAGCCAAGGTGACAGCCTTCTCTTCCAGGGCCAACTGCAGTCCCATCTGAATGTTGTCCCACTTCTCCATCTCTCCATATTCGCACCTGTGTTTAGACTCCCTGTGTCTCTGGAGCTTTCTGGGTTAGAGTAGGAAGCCTCGGAAACGAGTGGGGGTGGGTGGTCCGGGACTTCAACAGAGCCACTTGTCTCTGGCCACTGTGGAGCGAAGTCTTCCTTCCAATCTGGAGTCTGTTGTGGGATGAAAGATGCTTTTGTGGAGGCAAGAAAAGCCGGGTAACTTTTCATCTCCCTCTGGTGCCAGGACGCCAGCGCAGCGCTCCTGAGAGGCCGGGGAAATACAGTAACGCGCTCTCCTCCACACAGAGCCCCTTCACCCCGCACTTGTCAGGCTATGTATGGGCATTACCTCACCGCACTCTTTGGGGTGGAAGGCAACAGCTGTTGACTTTCCAGATGCTTCTCATAGCCATCCGAGAGGAAGTGAGGGGGCGTTGGGGTGATGGGATGTATTATCTAAGCTGGGCCCGGGCCAGCATGAATTGTGGCACCAGCCACTGCTCGGCCCCATGCCCTCAGCTTTCCAGCTCACCAGGAAGATGACCGTGAGCCAGAGAAGGAGGGAGGGAAGGACAGGCTGTGGGGCAGAGGCCTCCTCCCCGGAGCGGGGGCCAGGGAGACCTTGGATTGTGGAAGCGAGCAGGCGGTCGCATTATCCAGCTCCTCAGCCGCCTGGCCCAGGGGAGTAGCAACTGGCACGGGATGGGTGCGCAGCCATTCCCAACAGGGCTGGCCTTGGGGGAGAGCAGATCCACTAGGGCCCCTGTTTGCTACTGGCCCACTGTCAGCTTCCCCCGCAGCCAGGCCAGCAAGACCACTGTGGCAATCCAGCCCCTGCCTGGGCATCTCGGGAGGAGACAGTAAGTGTGCCAGAGAACAGCCCCCCAGAGGATTCCCAGCACCTCGGCAGCTGGAGCCCAAAGCCTCAAGTGTCAGGGGACTCACTGGAAAAGGTCTTGGAGCTGTCGCCTGGGTCCCCTCTTGCCCCATTTTACCGATGAGGCCACTGTAGCCCACAGAGACATGGGCTAGCCCCCTTAAAAGTAGTAGGTGCATAATGGGGACCCAGATCCCATGATGGGAGTCATCTGCCCACCCTGTCCTCCCTTGTGTTGATGTCCCCCTTGCTCCTCTGTGGCTGGCTGTGCCCATTTTGTAGAGGACATTGACAGGTCAGATAGTGTCCACCTGATGACGGGGCCAGGCCAGACGTGGCAGGGGTCAAGGACTAGACTCAGCTTTGCCTTTGCCATGAGGGCTTGCCTGGTTTGTCACTTCTTGGTCACACATTAACTGAATTCCAGAGCCTGAGACTGAGGGTGAAAAGCTGTGGGGCAAAGGTTGGTGTTTAACTAAGGGACCATAAAAGTGACATATGCTCATGGGAAATTCAAACTGTGCAAAGAACCTGAGGAAAGAGAGAAGTCCCAATCTCCACTCCCAAGTTGAAGGTATTTGAATGGCCCAGGCAACGTTTTAACTACTTTCCATATATTTTTTTAACTGAATTATCACAACACTGAAACAGGAACTATTGTCATTTCACAGATGAGAAAACCAAGGCACAGAGATCAGCATGTCCAGGCTCACACAGCGATCCCCCCTGGTGGTGGAAGCAGGTTTCAAACTCAGGCTCTTTAACCCTGGCGCTGGGCTCTTCAGTCACTCAACTTCTTTGACCCACTATTTCCTCATCAACAAAATTAGCTTATGCTAGATCAAGTGTGTTATCTTCACATAATGGAATACTATGCAGCAATGAAAAGTGACAAAGTACAGCCAGATGCAACAACACGCGGGAACCACACAACCATAATGCAGAGTGAGAACAGCAAAGCACAATATATTAAGGACAATTCCATTTCCATAGAATTTTTAAAAAATGTTTTTATTGATTTTTAGAGAGAGAGGAAGGGAGAGGGAGAGGGAGATAGAAACATCAATGTGAGAGAAACGTCATTGATTGGCTGCCTCCTGCATGTCCCCTACTGGGGATCGAGCCAGAAACCTGGGCATGTGCCCTGACCAGGAATGGAACCGGTGACCTCTTGGTTCAGGGGTTGACACTATACAATTTTTAAATGAGCAAAATAATATATTGTTCTAGCATGCATTTATAAACCACAATCTATAGTGACAGGCAGAGGACTAAGTATCTCAAAGCTCAGGAGAGTGCTTTACCTGGAATTGAGGGTAGGGGACACAAGTGAGCAGAGAGGCCCCTCAGGGGGCTTCCAGGGACCTCCAAGGCTTTATTTCCTAACCCGGGTCGCATTCACACAAGGATGTTTGCGTCATTACTATTTGAATTACATACACAATGCTATTCTTCTGATTATATTCCTCAATTTTTAAAAAAAAGTCTAATTTACATTACTTAGCCCTGGCCTATTAAAATGCAGGAGGCTCACGGGGCCCAGCTCATTAAAATGCAGATTTCCTTTCAGGAGAGCTAAATCTGGCCCAGAAATCTACATGTTTAACAGCCTCCCCTGGTGATTTCTGATGCTTCTGTCACTTGAGAAGCTGCTCCAAATTGGAGGGAGCAAGAACTGATAGGATAGTTTTGATGCTGGGAGGGCAGGAAGCATAAAGCAACCCCCCCCCACAGGCACACCTGCAGAAAGCAACCTCCCCCTATCTTGCCCCCCCAAACACCTGAAGTTCCCTTTCTACTAAATTCTAGTAGGTAACTTACATCTCTAGGCATTTTCTTGTGATGCAAACCACCAGTGCCTCTGGGCTGCGGCAGTAGTGCTCCAAATTGTAAATCCACAGGCATCGAACATCTGGATGGAGCATGAGCCTTGGAAAAATCGTGCCTCTTGGTATCCATGGTGCCTGAAGCAAAGCAAAAAAAAATTAAAAACCCAAAACAAACAAAAAAAAACTGTGCAAGGAGTGGGATGTGGAAACACATTGGAGAGAACCCCTTATTACGGGGCTGGAAAACGTCACCGAGAGCCACTGCTGTTTTATTGCATGAGGGTAATATATATAAGGGCTTCTGTCATCTCTTGGATTTCCCCCCAACTCTTCCATTAAGTCTTAAGTTGTGAATCCTGGTGTTTGGGGAAGGAATACAGTAGAATTTTTTTTTAATATAGTAACAGCATTTTCTTTCTTTTTTGTTTTTTAATGTTTTATTGACTTGAGAGGAAAGGAGAGGGCAAGAGAGATAGAAACAGCAATGATGAGAGTCATTGATCCGCTGCCTCCTGCACGCCCCCTACTGGGGATCGAGTCCGCAACCTGGGCATGTGTCCTGACCGGGAATCAAAATGCTATCTCCTGGTTCATGGGTCCACACTCAACCACTAGGCCACACCGGCCAGGCAATACAGTGGAATTGATCTATGCCTTCTAGCCTTTGGGTTCTGAGTCACCCTCCAAAGCTGCCTCCCCAAGACCGCCCTCACGTTCACTCAAACCCTAAAGCATCCTCCCAAGCCTGGGACATCTTTTCTTGGTGTCAGAAACCAACCTAAGCCAAGGTGTCAGATTCTTGCGGACTATCAGGTGCCTCCAGCCATCAGGGAGAGTTGGGGAAAGCTGTCATTGTCCCCCCTACACGCTGGCTACCTGGCAGTGGGCTAGGAAAGCAAATCGCAGCCACAAGGACAAAACTGAGCAACGAGCCTGCAAAAGATTCCTGCCCGCCCCCCCCCCCAGCTCTGGCAGGAGGGGCTGAAGACCAAAATATATGATTCTTGTCCGATCGCGCTGTCTTACTGTAACAGCGGTGCAGGGCTATGCAAACTCTCGGACAAGGGGACCAGGCTGCGATGCAAAGGTTTGAGGCCCTTTAAAAAAACTAAGTAGATTTTAAATTTGTGCTAATACGGTTACTACTAACCACCTATGGCTCTGTAAGTCTTAATGAATTAAAATGAAATGGAATAGAAAATTCAGTCCTATTGCACCAGCCACATTTCAAATGCTCTACGGCAACCCTATTGGGCAGCGCAGATAAAGGAAAACTTAATTGAATGATGCTGTTTTAAATGCTTGCATTAAACAAAATGAAACAAAACTTTAATCACCACCACCCAAAAAAATGCTTAATGTAGTATAATCATGTCCTTAATAAATGGGTGTGAGCAGGCTTCCCAAATGATAGTGAGCATAGGGACCATCTAGAGATTTTAGAACTCGAGTTCTGATTCAGCAGGTCTGGGTGAGGCCCTAGATTTTGCATTTCTTTTTTATTTTTTTTATTTTGCTCCCCTGTCATGTGCCGTGGGCAAGTTCAAAATTGCATGATGGGTGATGAGTGTCGCCTTTTGTTCCTGACCAGGTAACTTGGCCATTCAGGTGTGGTCTCAAGTCCAAATTTCAGGCCCGTTGTCAATGTCAGGCCCAGCCCAATGGCCCCTCTGCCAGAGTGATAGGCCCTGGAGTCAGGGACACTTCACTGTCCTCTCCCACGTTAGGGCCCCAGGAGGCCAGAAAGCCCTGACTCCCTGGGGGTCGCGGGGACCTGCCGTGAGAGCTGCCTGGGACAGTTCCACTCAGATCGGCAAACTGGATGCCTCATCTCAGTCTCTCTCCCCTTGTTGTTTTTGTTCAAATGTCACAACAGAAAAGTACAAAGTACCCATATTCTTACCATCCAAAACACTATTGTCACAGTTTTCTGTGTACTGCTTCCAATGTTTCCATGGCTGTAGCTGCCTGTTAATTTAGTGGCCTCCAGTGACTGACTCCTCCCAGTGTCCGTGCCTTGTGTAATTTCTTCCCCACACTCGGCTGGCCCTGCCACTTGCCTTAACAACAGAATGTGCGCGAGGTGACGCTGTGCCAGTTCCCAGCCCAGGCCTTCAGAAAGCCTAGCAGTTTCTCCTTTCTCACTGTTGGAAGCTCTTGGCTCTGGACCGCTCTGTTGGAGCGACGGTGTGGGGTGACCGCATGGAAAGACACGTGGAGAAGGATCGGGGAGGGGGTGCCCAGACTACGTGGAGAAAGAGAAGCAGGGCCTCAGCTTCCAGCCGAACACAGCGACACAGGCGGCCACCTGCAAGACCAGCCAGAGAGCGTCCCCGAGCCCAGCCAAGAGGGAAGACTCAGGAGCAATGGAAGTGATGGCTGTTTAAAGCCGGGAAGTTTGGGGGTGGCTCCCTAGGTAGCAACAGGTGACTGTAACCTAACCCAGCCCCTCCCTTGTGGCGCCTCCCGCTTCCCTGCAGGCCCCCATCCTCAGAACCGAGTGCCCTTAGGCAGAGGGAGGACAGGAAACGTTAGCAAATGCCTGAGAACATGTATCTCATCTCAGTTCCAAAAAACCTACCAGGGGGTTTACCAAAAAGACATATCATGTAAGATTTTCTTCAAGTTCAAAGGATGAAGCCAAAGGGGAAAGGCCAGGGTGGGGGGCCAAGTTGAAGATCTGTGTGTTTGCTTCGGGAGCGGAGTGGCCTGAAGGTGGCCTTGAGAGCCCAAGTGACCAAGACCTGGAGGGAGAAAGGAAGGATGGGTCCCGCTGACCCGGAAAAGGGCGGACTGGGGTGAGGGAGGGGTCTGGGGGGGGGAGCCGGGAAGGGGAGTGGGGGGAAATGGGCTCAGAGTGGCCCCGGACAATGCGAGTCAAGGCCAGATTCCAGCTCCCCTGCGCATCCAGAGAGAAAGCCACAGCCCTCCAGGTAGTCAGGCCCCTCTCCCCAGAGAAACATGCCCCCAGGCTGAGCTCCTGTGACAGAGCCCGGGCTTGGGACTCGGCTCAAAGGTCTTTTAGGGCCCTCCCCAGCCCAGGCACACCTCCCCTTGTCCTTTGGCTTGACCTGGGCCTCAGGGTGAGGGGTCACTGCTCAGAATGAGTCCTGGTAAGTTCAGTTCAGCTTCAAGGTCCGAGAGAGCCCCCCCATCTCCTCCAGCTGAAGGTCACCCTCACCCAGGGACTGTCCCAGTGAGAATATATTTAGATTAGAGACAGTGTGTGGTCAGGTTAAAGGGGTAAGTCTGGTCTTTGGGTTTTGTTAGAGGGGGTGGGGCGGGGGAAGGCTCTGTGAAAGACGCCTTCGAGGGGCTAGGCGGTGCGCACTGCAGGCTATGAGGGGAAGGGCAAGCCAGGCAGAGGGAACAGCAGGAGCAAAGGCGCCGAGCGGGGACTCCAGTACCCACAGTGAGAGCGCGCAGTTCCTTTACGGGACTTCCAGGCAGCATCCCAGGCTGGGAGGCAAGCCCAGTTCTGGCCACAGGTGGGCCAAGCTGGGGTGCTGGGCCAGGGGAGGCTGTCTCCCTTCATGTCCTCTTTTTCACCTCCTATCCATGGGGAAGAAGACTCTGGGGGGCGAGCTCCTCACCCCCATGTTCGACGCCCTGGCCTCTAGTTCTATGGGTTTGGGCCTGAGTGTGGGCTGTGGGTGGGGGGTTCTCTGGTTCTGTTCCCCCTCTTTAATCCTTTGCAGCTGTTGTCCCTTCCCAGGAGGGACAGTTGTGTTGGAGGGAAGGGAAATAGTTATTTCGGGCTGGCCACTGGCTTCTGACCAGGGGATGTGGATGGCCGGGTGGGGGCCTGGCGGTGGGGCCCGTTGGGAGGGCAGCCCGCACGATTAGTTACAGGGGGTGTTGGGAGTAGGACGTGTCCTCACCGAGACCGGGGCTGTAGAAGACAGTGATGGCCAGGGACAAAACGGGCTTGAGAGCAGAAAATGGAGCCAGTGTCCTGAGCCCAGCCCAGACTGTCTGGAGGGGCTGGGGAAGGGGACACAGCCTCCCCACATCGGTCACTGGCAGCAGTGGGGAGGGAAATGGGGGTCCCTGTGACGATGACTGGGGCTTTGGAAGAGAGGGGGGTGTCTCTCATTGAATGAGCTGCCTGTGAGGACTTGGCCTGACCGGACAGCCTGTGGCCACAGCCTCCCCTCCTCCAGGCAGGCCCTCCCAGCACCTCCCTCCCAGCAGTAAGCAAGTTTGGTGGATCCCTTGCCCTCTGGTGGCATCTGCCTTTCCAGCCAGTGGGGTCACTGGAGGGCAATGAGATGAATGGACTTGACCACTCTGGGCCTGGGAAAGCCAAGTGGCCTTAGCCAAGCCCTTCCCTTTAGCACATGCCGGGATGGCCTCGAATCCTGGCTCTGCGCCTTCCAGCCCCGGACCTCAGGATGCACAGAGAAGCTCACTGAGTCTTCCTGTGTCGAAGAAGTGGGGACTGCACTAGTGACGTGCACCTCACAGGGCCGAGGTGGGGATCCACTGAGGAAATGAATGAACATGCTGAGGGCAGGACCCAGCGCTCAGTGAGTGTGGTCGTCGTGGTAACAGCGGTTGTCCCGGGTTCACCATCCTCACAGGCTCTATCGAAGTTGGTCTCCCTCTTGCGCCTCCTCTGAGGGTGGGAATGAAATGAAATGACCTATTTGTTCATTCAGAGAGGTGTTCACTGTGCACTGGACATGCGATAAATGAAAGAAATGGACGTAAGTTACTCACGAGCTTACACTGTAGCTGGGGCCCTGACGAGCGGTTTGGGTGGGCGCCTGCGAGACGGCGATGAGCGGTGCAGACTCTCAGGGAAGAGCATCCTCGGGGAAGGAACAGCACTGCGAAGGCCCGGGTGGGCCGTGCCAAGTGACTCAAGAAGCAGTGAAAGCAGACGGGTGAGGGTGGCCGGCGAGAGTGTGGTCGGCGGGGGGGACGGCCCTCCTCTGTGACCCGTGCCACAGGAAGCGGCTCCTGGGCCGCTGTGAACGGCGGGGCCCGTGTGGATGCCGGATGCCGTGACCGGACTCCACTCCTCGCACCGCCGTCTGTGTCCTTTCTCTCTTCCTCCCTTCCTGCCATCACGTGGCTTCCTCCTGGGGCCCTTGAGCCCAGAGGCCTCCCCCATCGTGGCCTGTGACCCACCATCCCCCACGGAGCCTCCTGCTGCAGCCTCCTACTTGGGGAGGCCCCTGCATCTGCTCTGGCCAGTCTGAGAGCATCACAAAGACTCCTTTCACCAGAGGGCATTGTCGGGGGACTGGGAGGGGATGTGGTGCCCTCCTGCCTGTGGGCATAAAGACCCTCTTTCTCTTCTACTGTGCCAGTCCTCTTGACTGGTGGGCGGAGGGGTTGGGTGCAGGCAGATTCTTGTCCTTCCTTTTAAAGTCTAGGCAAGACTGGGACCCAGCCAGACAATGCTGCTGATTTAGTCTACTGGGCTGCCAGGCTGCCTGCCAGTGCCACTGACCAGCCAGGAGCACCTGGGCACAGGGAGCCCACGAGCGAAGAGCCCTGCATCCCTGGGTCTGGGGGTGCTTGTCTAGGATCCCACAGTGGGGCCTGATTCCCTTGTAAAGTGAAGGGGTTGGGCTGGTGATTGCAGAGACACCTTCTCCCCTTTCCCCACCAGTTCTGCTACCAAAGCCCAGAGGAGGGATGAGCCTGCGGTGGGGATGTGGGAGGAGTGGGCAAAGGTCCTTGGGGAGGTGGGGAGGGGCCAGCAAGTCCTGCATCAGATAAGGGACCTCATTGGGAAAGCAGGGCCCTCACCCGGAGTCTGCTGTGAGCCCACAGAAGGAGGGGACCGTAGGGGAAGCCAGAAGCCAGGAGGCGGGCCAAGGAGCAGGGTAGACGAGAGCAAGGCCAGTGGGCACCTGGGGAGGTGGGAAGGCGGGCGGGCGGCCGGCCTGGTCACTGGTGAGGCCCAAGGGTTGAGTAAATGGGACCTGCTCAGGACAGTGCTCTGGGTTCTGGCCTGGGGAGCTGGTGGAACAACTTGGGGACCTGCTCACAGGACAGCTGAATAGGTGGGGGGCAGTGCTAGAGAGCAGGGGTGGGCCGTGGGGAGAAAGCTAGAGAGAGAGAGAGAGAGAGAGAGAGGGGGGGAGAGAGGGAGAGAGAAGGGAGCTTCGTGATGGAGGAAGCCAAGGAAAGTGAAAGTGAGAGAGCCCCACAAAGGAGAGGAGCTGGAGAGAGAGACAATGAGACGGAACAAGAGAAATGATTTAGAGGAAGAGAGAGGGACAGTGACAGGGAGAAGGGGGGGGGAGGATCTAGGCCAGAGCTGGGGGGGAAAGCTGAGAGAGTGAGGAGCCAGAGGACTTCTTCCCTGTCCTGCTGCCCTTGACCTCCCGCTGCCCTCGGCCCCTCCTCACCATCCCGGGAGGGAGGTGGCGCAGGGTGGGCGCTCGTCTGTTCTCCAGAGCACAGAGGGAATGGGCTGCTCCAGTCGCACATGAGCAGCAGCTTCTGGATTCAACAGCGGAGCAGACTCACAAGGGAAGCGGGCCCGTCACTGGACGCCTGGCCTTCCCAAAGGCAGGGGCCTGGCCGCTGTGACCCCACCGTGACCCCTCCGACGGCATGGCCTGCACCGTGTTACTCTGGTTTGGCGGGACCGGGTGTGGAGGAAGGTGGTTTTCCGGGCATCTGCCTTGGTTTCCCTCCTCAAGGCAGAGTTGTGGTTGGGGCCGGGGTTCAATGCCGGCGGGGGGCTTGGTTTCTGGAGCTGAAGCTGGTGAAGTCACAGCGGGTCCATTCAGGTGGGCCTGGGGCCTTCTCTCCGCTGCCAGCCTCTGTTCCAGGAAAAGAGAGCAGTGGGAGAGGGGTGGAGGGCAGGAGTCCGCTGAGTGTTTCCAGGGAAAAACTGATCCTTCCATGGAACACAGAAGGCCTCCTCCCACTTCGCCCCTCCACTCCCATCCTTCCCCTCCTGCCACCGCCCCCACTCCTTCCTCCCTCACTTTCTGGCAGAAGGAGCCCAGCAGCTGGAAAAACCATGCTCTGCTCCCAACTCCCACCCTTAGCACTGCTGAGCCCGGGGTGGCCCTGCAGAGGGGCAGGGTGTGTGGGTGTCTGCGCTCACCTCCCTGCCCGGCCATCATCGCCCCCCTATAGCCCTGGGGGTGGGAGAGGCCGGGGACCGAAGCAAGCCTGAGCAAGACCGAAGCAAGGCTGGGGCCTCAGTTTTGTCATCTGAAATATGGGTGAGACCCTTGCCCTGTTTCCCTAATAGAGCTGATGTGAGCTCTGTTAACCCTGAGCCCCGGGGTCCAGGCTGCCCTCACACCAGCAACCCTCAAGGCGGGTCCTTTTACTGTCCCTGTTTACCAGCCAGGAGCCTGAGGCTCAGAGACATACATGGCCCACAGCTGGCAAGAAACTGACATTTGAAGTGGGTCCTTGAGGGTTGAGTAAGAATTGTTGAACCAGCCCTGGCCGGTTTGGCTCAGTGGCTAGAACATCAGCCTGAAGACTGAGGGGTCCTGGGTTCGATTCTGGTCAACGGCACATACCTCGGTTGCAGGCTCAATCCCGGCCCTGGTTGGGGTGCGTGCTGGAGGCGACCAATGTGTCTCTCTCACATCGACGTTTTTCTCTCTCTCTCTCTCCCACTCTCTGAAAAGCAATGGAAAAAATATCCTCAAGTGAGGATTAAAAAAAAAAGAATTGTTGAGCCGAACAGTGTTCGCTCCGTTTGATAAATCTTGCCTCATTTAACTGCTGAGGATGCGATATGGACAGAACAGCAACCTGCGCCAAGGTCCTGAGGCAGGGAAAGGCAGGGCCTGTTCCAAAGAGGGAGTGGACCTGCAGCTCAAGCGAAGGGCAAGCGAGGGGAGGGGGAGATGAAATAAGAAAGCTGAGGCCAGAACTGTTCGCCACGCTGCAGGCTCATGCCACTCCCCATGGCACAGTGGCCATGGTTGATGGACTGTCATACTTTTCCTTGATGAGCCCAGATAGAGCCTTCGGCTCCTCACCCGGCGCCTGGCATTCCTGTTAATCTACTGAATTAGCATGTCAGGTGACACCCATTTTACTGTCCTGCCCCAGGGCAAGCCCGGGCTGGGCTGAGTCCAGAGGCCTGCAGAGGATGGGCCTGAGTACAGTAAGGGCCTCCCGGGGAAGCTGCCATTGTGGCCCATAAATAGGTTAGGCGGTCAGGAAACAGGAAATCCTGAGAACACAATGAGGCTTGGGCCGCAGGAGCTTCCTCCCGGCTGAGGGCTGGACCAAGGATGCTTCTCGGGCCAAAAGCCTTGCTGAAGCAAGACTCCCTGAGTGCTGGACCCAGATGCCGGCTCTTCCCACAGTCCTCAGGGACCTTAGGGCCTAGCCTGACCCGACCCAGCCTGGTTAGGGCAGCTCAGGACAGCAGGACAGCAGGACAGGCAGAGGAGCCCTGCGGGGAGGGCAGTTACGGGCTCAGGCCTCAGCTGAGCCTGGCACAAGACGATGGGGTGTGTGGGCTGCTGGAGCAGCCCGGCCAGGGCCCAGGCTAGGACCCCACTCTCTCCGCCCCAACCCGGGATCAGGGGTATTTCTGCCAAGCGTTTTGACCCCAGGAGCCTGCATCAGTGGGCCTGTCCCTGCCCGGGGCTTCCCAAGGACATAGCAAGCGCCAGGCTGACCCTATCTGGACCCTAAGAACGGAGAAATAGCGGGGTCCCTCATCAGAGAACCAGGAAGCCGTAAAACCAGAGCTCAGAAGAACTTTATTAAGTAAGAAAAGCAAGTAAGAAAACAGGATGTCCTATAGGATCCCAGTTTTGTTAAAATGCACACACCCGTGTGGCTGTGAGTGTGGACGCCCACACGCGCACAGAAGGGACAGGAAGGAGGGCCAACAAAATGTGAGAGTGGCAGGTTTCGGGGGGTTTTACTTTCTCCTTTGTTCTTTTCTGTACATTCTAAGTTTTCCACAGTGAACTTTGTAATCATAACAAAACCGGCCCAAATCCTGCGGTGCCTGTTTTCTTTTAAGCACAATGTGTACAAAGAGTTTTTAAAGTGGGGAAATGTGGATAATCCGACGCCGAGGGGGAAACAGGATACGGCCCTGTATATACATCGAATGCAGGGGACGCGATGCTCGGGCAGGAAAGGGACAGGAAGGAAGCGCAGGGCGCCTGGGCCAAGGCTCAGGCACGGGAGCCGGGCACCGCCACAGTCCCACCTGCCTGCAGAATCTGACAGTCCCCACGCCTCGCATGCTCTGGGTGTCACAGGTCCCAAACATTTCCCGTGATCCAGTGCTGGAAAGTTAGTCTCAGCGTAATTCGAGGCCATGGGTGGAAGATAGAGTCTGGAAATCTGCACATCAGTGATCAATGAGCCCCTCCCCTCCCCCTCAGAAAACCCATTTTATCATGAAAATTTTCAACAAGCAGAAAGAGCTGTACTATGAGCACCCATTTGCCCACCATGTAGGTTCTGCTATTAACATTTTTCCTAGACTTGCTTTAGCACATATTGATCCATCCATCCATCCATCCATCCATCCATCCATCCATCCATCCATCCATCTATATTTTTTGATACATTCTAAAGTAAGTTACAGACATCAGTACACTTCCCCCCTAAACACTGGAGCATGCATATCATTAACTAGAGTTCAATATTTATTTGTGGTTCTTTATGTAAAATTTACATATGGTAAAGCAAAAATCTTTTTTTGGTTTTTTAAAATTTTCCTGACTTCTCTCTCTCTCTCTCTCTCTTTTTTTTAAGTATATCTTTATTGATTTCAGAGAGAGAGAGAAACATCCATGATGAGAGAGAGGCATTGATCGGCTGCCTCCTGCGCGCCCCCCACTGGGGATCGAGCCCACAACCCGGGCATGTGCCCTGACTGGGAATCGAACCTCGATCTCCTGGATCCTAGGTCGATGCTCAACCGCTGAGCCACGCCCGGCCGGGCACAAAAATATTGTGTATCATTTGATTAGTTATGACAAAAGTGTACCTCTATCATGATATAGAACGTGACCCCCAGAAAACTCCCTCTTGTCCCTTGTTTTCATCATAGATCAGCTTTGTCTCTTCTGGAACATCCTATAAATGGGATCATACAGTTTATACTTGTGTCTGGCTTCTCTCATTCAACATTATGTCTGTGAGATGTATCTAGGTCCTTGCAGTAGTTAAATACTTTTTATTGTTGAGTAGTGTTTCATTGTACAGATATACATTGTATTGGATGTACAAATATACATTCTCTTGTTGATGGACTCCTGGGATGCTTGAAGTTTTATTTATTATGAATAAAGCTGCTGTCAACATTCATATGCAAATCTTTTTGTGAACATGTGCTTTCATTTGTCCTGGATAAATACCTAGGGATGCAATGGTTCAGTCTCTTCTTAATTGCTAGACGCTTGAAATTTTCTTTGGCCTATATTTTTGGTCTTTTTCTTATTGATTTGTAGGAACTCTTTCATTAGAATTGGACCTTGAGGCTACAGAAACATTTAGGACATAGTCCCTGCCCTAAGTTGCTCCTGGTTTAGCAGTATAGACAAACAGATGTAATTAAGATGTGATATGGTGGCTACTATACATTCAGTTAGTCCTTTGTTTTGGAAAAATCAATAAAGGGAAACCTCACTTAAATGGAGTCGGGAGGCCAGAAGGGGGAGCCCTCAGGCACTACCTCCGGACTCAATGACAGGCCCCAACAGGAAAAGTCATCCTCGTAAGTGATAACGCTTTACTACTCCAGCAGGAAGAAGGACGATTCCCTTCCTTGCTCAGCAACTCAGCCAATGAGAAACTGTCACCATCGCGAACTCTTACTTTCCTCCAATGGACTTTCGTTCAAAATGACCCCTCCCAGCTTCCTCCTTTCCTCTATAAAGCCGCAGTTGTCTCCTTGCTTGTTGGACTAGCCTATCGTTTTTTGCTATAGCTTGATTGTTCTGAATTGCTATTCCTGAAGAAACTCATTTTCCCGGCAAAATAACTGGCTGTTTTATTTTTTATTTAATTTTTCTTTATTTTTTAAAAAAATTTGTCTTTATTGTTGAAAGTATTACAAATGTCCCCCTTCCCCCCCAATTGATCCCTTCCCCCCTGTATCCCCGCCCCCCAGGCCTTCACCACGCTATTGTCTGTGTCCATCGCTTCTCGGCCTTTTGGCTAAGATCAAGTGTAGTATTGTCTGTGTCCCTGGGTTATGCATATATGCATCTAAGTTCTTAGGTTATTCTTCCCCACACACTCCTGCCTTTCCTCTGAGATGCCTCCGTCTGTTCCATGCTTCTATGTCTCTGGATGTATTTTGTTCATCGGTTTATTTTGTTCATTAGATTCCACATATGAGTAAGATCATGTGATACTTGCCTTTCTCTGACTGGCTTATTTCACTTAGCTTAATACTCTCCAGGGCCCACTTGCTGTCTCAAAGGGTAAGGAATCCTTCTTTTTCACAGCTGCATAGTATTCCATGGTGTAAATGCCCAAGAAGATGCTTGATATGATTTCAATCTTCTTGAACTTGTAGAGACTTGTTTTGTGTTCTAAGAGATTGCTTTTCTCTTGCTGCCTTTAATATTCTCTCTCTGTCTTGAATTTTTGGCATTTTAATTATGATGTGTCTGGGCGTGGGCCTCTTTGGGTTCTTCTTGCTTGGGACTCTCTGTGCCTCCTGAACTTGTGTGACTTTTTCCTTCACCAGGTTCGGGAAGTTTTCTGCCATTATTTCTTCAAACAGGTTCTCTAACCCTTGCTTACTTTCGACCTCTTCTGGCACTCCTATGATGTGAATAGTGTTAAGTTTCATATTGTCCCATAGCTCCCTTAAGCCGGTCCTCCTGTTTTTAAATTGTTTTTTCTTTTTGGTTCTCTGATTGAGTGATTTTTCCAACCCTTTCTTATTTTGTCTTTATTTATTTATTTTTATTTTTAAAATTTTTACACCTTTATTGATTTCAGAGAGAGGGAGGGAGAAGGAGAGAGAGAGATAGAGACATCAGTGATGAGAGAGTCATTGACCAGCTACCTCCTGCACTCCCCTGACTGGGAATCAAGCCCGCAACCCAGGCATGTGCCCTGACCAGGAATCAAACCTCGATCTGGATCCTAGGTTGATGCTCAACTGCTGAGCCACGCCCAGCCTGGCTCAACCCTGTCTTCTAATTCACTGATCTGAGCCTCAGCTCATCCTAATCTGCTGTTTATTCCTTCCAATGCTTTTTTAAGTTTCTATGTCATTCTTAATTTCCTTCATAGTTTCCATATCTTTTCTCATGCTTATGATCAGTATTCTGAACTCTATATCTGAGAGATTGCTTATCTCCATTTCATTTAGCTCTTCTTCTGGAGAATTCTTTTGTTCTTTCACTTGGGGCTTGTTTATTTGTCTCCCCATTTTGGCTGCCTATTTTGATTTGTTTCTATGTATTAGGTAGATTTGCTAGGACTCCCAGTCTTTTGGATGGTCTCTGGTGCAGACCAGTGTCAGATGCTGTTTGTGACTGGCCTTGAGTACCCTGTCTGAAGCTTTCCCCACTTCACAGCTTGTGGTTCCTTCCCTCTGCTTGGGCTGGTGCGTCTGGAGAGAACCAAGGTGCACACCAAGGTCTGCTTTTCCAAGCCCTGGGTCCAGAAACAAATCAGGCAGACTCAGAGCCCCCACAGGCTGATTGCAAATCAGTCTCTTAATGAGCCTCAGGCTCTAGAAATTTCACAGGGTGGGGCAGCTGATTGTTATTCAGTCTCCTAAGGGGCCTCAGGCTGTAGAAACTCCACAAGGTGGTGGTGGTGGGGGAGATTTTCCAACCAGGTGGGGCAAATGCTCCCCCCCAGGCAAAAGGTCTGTCTGAGAAAGATGTCCCCTGCAGTATGGGGGAATGACTCAGCACCGGGGTCCAGATGACTGCCCTTTGAGCACCATCCCCGAGCCAGCAACTCCAGACTCTCCTCACACAGCTCCAGTCCACTCTGCCCTCCCTCTGCCAGAGCCCAAGGTGAGTGGCTGCACATAAAACTTTGTATGTTGGCTTTTTAAAAGGGTGTCCGCATTTCCAGCTATCTCTCCCTGCTGCTTTTCACAGCCAGATGTTATGTGGGCACCTTTCTCAGTTCGGTTGCTCTGGGCTGGGGAGCCCAGGTTGGGGTTTAGGCCCCAGAGTTCTCCGTGGGAACCCCCACAGCTGAGATCTCCCTCCGGCCCTTCAGCTGCGGCCTGTGGGAGCCCAGCAGCCCTCTCGCGCCTCTGCACTTCCTACCAGTCTCTGTGCGGCCTCCACTTTTCCTCCTTGGTGATGAGGGTTCTCTCCAGCTAGTCTTCAGTTGGTTTTCAGGATGGTTTTTCTATGTTTTAGTTGTAATTCCAGTTTGGTCCCTGGAGAGTGTCAGTGTAGCTTCCAGTCAATCAGCTGCAGTCTTGGAATCTGGCTGTTTTATTTTGAAGGTTGACAGCTTATTTAAATTATTAAGTCAGGCCTGGCCAGTGAGGCTCAGAGGTTGAGCGACGACCCACGCACCAGGAGGTCCTGGTCCAGTGCCTGGTCAGGGCACATGCCCGGGTTGTGGACTCGGTCCCCAGCAGGGGGCGTGCAGGAGGCAGCCCATCAATGACTCTCTCATCGTTTGATGTTTCTATCATTTCCTCTCCCTTCCTCTCTCTCTAAAAAAATCAACAAAAACATATTTTAAATTATTAAGTCAGGCCATGTCACTTCTCTGCTCAAAATCCACTCATGGCTCCACCTCACTGAAGGTTAAAAAAAGGCCAACAGACTCCACACAGTCTCACCTGATCTCTTCCCCAGACCTCTGAGCTCACCTTCGGTCACTCCCTCCTCCTTCCATCGGCTCCAGCTCCTCCGGCTCCTTGCTGCTCCATAAACCAAATGTAATCTCTGCCTCAGAGCCTTTGTCCTTGAGACTCTCTCTTCCTGGAACATTCTCCCCCAGTTTTCCATGTGATCTTACTTCCTCTATTAGCTTCCTAGGGCTGCCGTAACAAATCACCCCAACTCTGGCAGCTGAACAACAGAAATTCATTCTCTAACAGTTCTGCAAAAACCCTTTTTCCAAATAAGGTTACAGTTACCGGCTCTGGGGATGAGGGCATGGACATATCTTTTGGGGCCCATCCTTCAATCCCCTACACCTCTTAATCTCCTTCAGGCCTTTGCTCAAGTGTTACCTTCTCAGAAAGACTTTCTCTAGCCACATTACTTAAAAATGGGCGCTCGCGAATGAGCCCCCCCATTCCCACTCTCCTGATGCTCCCCCTCTGCTGGATTTTTCTCTCTAGCACTCACCCCCAGGCACGTCATGTGTAGTTTACTGATTTATTGATTTTTATTGTCTGTTCCCCCTTTAGACTGTAAGCTTCAGGAAAATAGATTTTTTGTCTGTCGGTTGTATTTTGTTCTCTGCTGAATTTCAAACGTACAAAACCGTGCTGGGAGTACAGGGGACATGCAGTAAATAAGTGCTGAAAGAAGGGATGAGTGAGTGATCATAGTGAGCCCCAAGCTCTGCTTTAAATAGAAGGGTATAAACAAGAGGCGCGCAGAAGGGGAAGAAAGGCCTTCTGTTGGGAGTCTCTTGGGAGCAGGCTTCACTGAAAGGGTGTATTTGAGCTGGGTCAGGTGGAAATGGGAGGTGTGGGGATCCTCGGAAGCAGGAGGGCCAGGGCCAGGACCCAGAGCGTGACTGGGAAAGGGTGAGGGGCCCGACGTGGCCCGGGTGTGGGTTAGGAAGCAGAGCAGAGGGCCAGCGTGGTGCACGCGAGGAAGGAGCCCACCTTTGCTCCCCTGACCCTTATGATGGGAAACCACCCCCTGTCTGGGTCTCTCACTGGGAGACCCAGACTGATGATCCTCCTCAAAGTACCCGGCAAGGGGAGCCCGGGGGTTTTCTCAGTGACCACATCTGTGGAGGTGCCTTGGTGCACAAGTCAGCACTTCAGGCTGCAGGCAGCGGCGGCCGGTCTCAAACTGGCTTGAGCTAAAAAGGGCGCCTACTGGCCGGGGATCTGAACAGTCCCACGTAGACCTCATTTTAGGCTTAAATTCATCCAGGGCTCAAAGTGTCACCGGAATCAGTCTCCAAAGGCTGTCTTTTTCCTGTAGTGGCTTTCAGGCAGCACTCCTCTCACTAACACACACACACACACACACACGCACGCACGCACGCACGCACGCACAGACACACATGCACACACGCACAGACACACACAGACACACACACACACGCACAGACACACACAGACACAGACACACACGCACACAGACACACACACAGACACACACACACACATGCACACACAGACACACACACATGCACAGACACACACATGCACAGACACACATGCACAGACACACATGCACACACACATGCACAGACACACACATGCACAGACACGCACATGCACAAACACACATGCACACACATGCACAGACACACACAGACACACACACACGCACAGACACACACACACATGCACACATGCACAGACACACACACACATGCACACATGCACAGACACACACACAGACACACACACACCTCTCCAGACCCATCAGGGAATGAGCTGGGCCTTCCTAAGAGCAGCAGCCAAAGTCCAGAGGTCACCTTTGAGGGGCTACCTGGGTCATGTGATCATCTCTGAGCCCATCACAGTGGTTAGCAGGGTGGGATCTGATTGGCCAAGCCTGCAGCATGTAACCAGCCCGTATCTGAGGGGCGGGGCCGACTCCATCCCAACGGGGGGCGGGGGGGGGGGTCTGGGGGGTGGGACAGAGGAATGAGAATGGGGCCCTGGCTGTGATTTCCCCCAAGGACAATCCCTAGGCAGGTGGCAGGTGTGAGGAGAAGGCAGAACGGGTTCTGGAAAGGCACAGGGCCTGAGCCTCAAGTGAGATGAGCTATTGGGATGCAGGTTTCCCTGAACTAGTCGCCACTCTTCCTCTTTGTCATTCACTCCGGAGCATAGATGGGGGACACAATTGGAGGGTGTAGCAGAGGCTGTCGGCCCCTGGCTGTCGCTGGTCCAGGCACGCTGGCCCAACTTCAGCTGCTGGTCCTGTGTTTCTTAAGCTTCCCCTCGCTGCAGGAGCAGGCGGAGCCCAAGCACACAGCAAGCAGAGGCCCCGAGACTCAGCACAGGCCCCGCAGCGCCCAGCCCGTGTGGATGGGGCTGGCGTTTGGTTCCCCGGCCCTGCCCGAGGAGGCGGCAGGGTGACTCTGCGGTGTGTTCCGCACCATCCTCCGCAGTTCTCCTGGGGGCATCAAGCTTCAGTTACCCAAGTGGTAAACTAGCTTGATAACACGTCCTTTATTTCCTGCCTGCCTTCCCCTTATCACTTTCCTGATCCTGTAATGCGCTCCTGGGCCACCAGCAATAAACGACAGTACTTTCCCTGGAACCCTTGCGTCTGGGGCGGACCCGAAGTGAGACACAGGAGTGCCCTTGCAGCTGCTTTGATTGGTTTTCAAAGCAAACCAGTGGCAAACTCCTGTTGACACACAACACAATTACGTGTGACAGAGCCCAAAAGAACTGCGAGTCTGCGGAGCGTCTGATTGAGAAGAGTCTTTTTGGCTGCCTCCTTGGAGGGTGTTACAGAGGGGAGGTGACTTGGGAGGGGAGTCTCTTCAGGGCCCTGAAACGGGGCTCTGTGTGGGGGTGACTGCTGTGGCCCTGGAGGGGGGGCAGGGGGACCTCACTGTGCGCACGGAGGACCAGGGAAACTAGAAGGACGCATTTGATTCCATGTTGGCACGGTGTGACTGCGGGGATGTTGTTGGGGGCGCTATGGGAACAATTTGGTGACTTAAAAAATGCCCACATGCTTTGATCCGGGAATTTCACTTCTAAAAATTTATCCCACAGACACGCATACCTGCACGTGTAGCTTAGGAAATAAAATGTTGCCCAAATATGTGACAATGTTCTATCTCCCAAAGAGATAAAAAAAAACACACCAAAGCAAAACCAGCATCACACCCGACAGGATGGCTACTGTCAAAAGCCAGGAAATCAGTGTTGGCGAGGATGTGGAGGAACTGGAACCCTCCTGCGCTGTGGGTGGGAATGTAAAACGGGGCTGCTGCTGCGCAGAGTGGGGTGGTTCGTTAGCAAGTTAAAAATAGAGCTGCTACATGACCCAGCAATCCTACTTCAGGGTATGCAAAAAGAATTGAAAGCAGGGCTGCAAACGGATACGTTGGACCTGGCTTGCTTACAATTTTGGCTGTTGCACATAGTGCTTAATGATTCTGACACCAATTCTGATGTTTGGGTGGGGTTTTTTTCAACATCGCTAAGCAGTGAACTCAGCTCTGACCCTGCCTACCTGGAGATAGCATGAGATTCCCAAGGTTAAGGGCTCAGTCCTACAAGTCTGCCTCTTCCCCTTCAGACGCCAATCACAACCCCAGGCTGTTACCTGACCGACCAGCTGTAAATGGAAGGTTCTAACGGCCCCCTCCTTGGGTTTGATTAATTTGCTAGATTTCATGCTTGGTACTGTTTTCCTGATGGGCATGAAGTTGAGCATGTTTTCATATGTTTAGTGGTCATTGGGATGCCTTTTAAAAAAAAAAAAAAATGAACTGCCAACCAAATCTTTTATCCATTTTTCTTTTTGGATAATCTGTTTTTTTCTTATTGTTTCGTAGGAGTTCTTTATATAGTATGGATACAAGTTTTTCATTAGACATGCAGATAGCCCATGTCTTCCCCGGCTCTGCAGCCTCTGTTTCATTCTCTTAATGGTTGAATGGATGTCCTTAATTTTAAAGCATTGCTTTTTGAAGTAACCTTTAAAAGGTTTGTTTACAGCATTATTTACACTTGTAATTGTGAAGTCATATCCCCAGGGGAAATTATTAAATGGGTGTTAAATGTCTGCCTCCTCCCCCCTGCCCTCCCCAAACTAATTCCGTTGGGTGACCGCCATAAACATCCAAAATTAGAATTCACTGAGGTCATTTCAGGCTATTGTGTCTCCTGAAAATAGTACATCCTGGTTTAAAATAAAGGAATCAGAAAGTATCAGGTAATGGGAGAGCATTCTCTGTTTCACTGTTGCAATAAGAAAACACTGGAAGTGCCCACGTGTCATCCTTGTGTTACATTCATTCACTAGAATACTAAAGAGCCATTCAACAAAGGGAATATGCGTTTATGCAGAAGAATATGCTTATGTTCCTTATAGGGACAAGCGGGCAGTGGACCAACGTGTGTGGGAAAACTCGGGGGCACGTCTCTGCTCCTAGAGGCGCCGTCTGCTCGGAGGGACTCAGACCAGCGGTGGCAAGGCGGTGGGGACATTTGGGACATTCAAAATATTTTTTAAGCCACGTGCATCTATTATTTATTCCAAAGGGAAAAAAGCTAATGAAAAATCTGAAAAATACAAAATAAAGGAATTTGAAAGGGAATATAAGTTTTCATCCTAAGAAATGTACGCAGTCATTTTGTCTGAGTCCTGAGCAGTTCCCTGCAAAGCCACCAAAACTTCTCCCTGCCCAAGGTGAGTGAGGGCTGAACACGGGGGTGTCTCCTTTGGGGGCTCTACTTTCAGCCGTGGGGGCCCCACATGTGGCACACTCAGGGCCCGCTTCTCCACAAGGCGTGGAGGTCCACAGTAGTCCGAGGGACTCATGGAAATGTTTGAATTTATTTAAAAGCAATAGAAAAAAAACCAGCCTAGATTATACTTGTCTTTATACCAACACAGTTATAACATATAATTATATATAATTCATATTATGTTAAATATTACATATACTTGTTTTTATATTTATTTTATATTATACATTTATTTTAGATTACATAATTATAGTTGTATAACATTATGTTAAAATATATTATATATTATATAATATACATATAATTTTTTTTGTTTCTTCTTTACCTCTTTTTTTATTTTTGTTTTTTCCATCATCATTTTTCCCCTCTATGCCCTCTTCCACCTCTACCCCACCCACCCATATAATTTTTTTCAGTCCTCACCCGAGGATATTTTTTCCATTGCTTTTCAGAGAGAGTGGAAGGGAGAGAGAGGGGGAAACATCAATGTGAGAGAGACACATCGGTTGGTTGCCTCGTGCACGAACCCCAGCCAGGGCCAGGGATCGAGCCTGCAACCAAGGTAAGTGCCCTTGGCTGGAATCAAACCCAGGACCATTCAGTCCATGGGCCGATGCTCTAACCACTGGGCAAACCCGGCTAGGGCAATATAATTTTTTTTTTTTTACAAGGAAGGGCTTCATCAAAGGGCAAAATATGGGCAAACCTTTTCTGCAAAGGGCCACATAGTAAATATATTGGGCTTGGGGCCAGGTGGCCTCTGCTGTGACTGAACTCTGCTCTGAAAACTGCAGGAAGCAGTCAGGGATGTGCACAGATGGATGGGAGTGGCCACGGTCCACACTTTAGTTACAAAAGCAGACGGCGGGCAGCCCTCTGCAGTTGGTGCGAGTGAGTTTCGGTATTTGTTGAGTGAATGAATGACCTGGAGGTGGGGTTGATGCCAGGCCTGATCCTTGTCTGGTGGTTCAGTTTGGGTGGGTGGGGTGGACACCAGGCCGAGAGTCAGTTTTCACGTTACCCCAGCCTCTACCTTGCTGTGTGACCTTGGGCAAGCTGGCATCCCTTGCTGGGTCTCAGCCCCCGTCTGTAAGACGGAGGCAACTGCCTCCCTTTGCTGGACTCCACCGAGAGAATGAAATGCAGCAGAGGCTACGGAAGTGCCTGGAATAGGAAAGGAGATTCCCACCGGGCAGCTCAGCCAGGAGCGGCCGGCTTCCTGGAGGCCTGGCAGCCCAGGGAACGTCACTTTGGCAGAGGAAAGAAGAGGGTGGGGGCAGCCAACAGTGTGACCCGAAACACAAACAGTTCCAAAGAGGGGCCGAAACTCAGCTTGGTGAAAACACGCTTGTCAGGTTTTCATCCTGCCTCTGAACAGGACAGGGGAAGGTGCCCCAGGCTGATCTCAGTTGGCAGCGCCGTTAGTGGCTGGCAGGGCCTGGGCCCCTCACGTGCTCCTGGGCACGCATCCAGCCAGGAGTGGCCCCAGGTGCCCCAGTGTGCAACTGTTGATCAGCCAGGACACTGGCTCCAGAACCTAAGGTCGCACCTCAGGAGCTGACCCCCCAGCCCCGTGCAGGGGGCCCCACGTCCCCATCTCTCTGCAGGGCTGCCCGTCGGTCAGCTCCTGTGTGACCTGGAAGGGCAGTTTGGGAGCACGTGTTAAAGTAGACAACACACTTTCCTGGGATCTGAGAATTTCCCCTTCTCTCCAGCTGGATCAGTCAGAGCCCTGACAGGATACAAAAGTCATTGCAGACAGGTAGGGTCACCGGACCCTACGAGGGAAGTCGAGGTACCAGACTAGTCCAGAGAAATGCTCTCGGGAGTGCAGACTAAGAAGTGTACGGAAATAGCAATTGCACCTTTGTCTGTAATGGAAACATTAGGAGCAGCCTACCAGTGGAGGGAATTGTTTTCAAAGCAATTACACCCAGACTGTGTCCCTCAGGTAGGACAGCATTAAACTGCAGAAACAACTCAGCCCTGAAATCTCTATGGTTTAACACAGTTTTTATCACTCAGCCTATGTGTCCAACGGGGGCTGTGGCTGTGGGAAGGCACATCCTCGGCTCCATACAGTGACTTGGGGACCCAGGCTAAGGCAGTCTCTCCCATCTTATAGGTCCCACCTCCTCACCAAGAGGCTTTGGGAATCAACCCTCCAGGGGGAGAAGAAGAGGGGTGAAGCCCTTTTTTTAACTGCCTCTCACTACAAGTGACACTTGTCATTTGTACTCACAGTCCATTGCCTCCCCCGACCCCCAAGGATCCAGGAGGTAGGGCTGCCTTCCTGGGCGCTCAGGGAGGAGAGGAAAGCTTGCTGCTTTATCCCTGGTAATCCTGTCTACACAAAAGGCTCGCGGTTAAGATGAATGAGGTGGTTGCCCGGCCAGGCGTGGCTCAGCGGTTAAGCATCGACCTAGGATCCAGGCGATCAGGGTTCGATTCCCGGTCAGGGCACATGCCCGGGTTGCGGGCTGCAGCCGATCAATGACTCTCTCATCATTGATGTTTCTCTCTCTCTCTCTCCCTCTCCTTTCCTCTCTCTGAAATTAATAAAGATATATTAAAAAAAAAAAAAAAAGATGAATGAGGTGGCTCCTTAGGTGGTGACATGGAGAGAGGGCCGGGACATAATAGTGGGTGAAAAAGCAGGCTGCAGACCACTGCACACAGTGTGACAACATTTAGGCCACGCAAACAGATCAGTCACAAAACAAACACTGTTATGAAAAGATAGATGTATAGTATGTAACTGCACAGAAGTGAGGTGGGACCATGTAAATCACCTCTGGGGAGTGAGGGGGGTCTGGATTCCAGCCTCGCCGGCAGTGTTTTCACTTTACACACTCGGATATGTGCACACGCTGCACTTGAGTAATTAGGAGCGAGGGCCGGGACCCATACCTTCCTCCAGGAGCCACATCTGAGTCTAGCTCCGCCACAAACGTCCTGGGCAAGCAAGCCACAGGCATCTGCTTGGACCTCCGTTTCTGTAACTAGAAAATGAACCATTTGCTCTTGAAGGCCCCTTTCCACTTAGACCCTTCCCTCCAGGGTTCCAAGTTCCCTTCTCCCCTCCCCTCCCCTCCCCTCCCCTCCCCTCCCCTCCCCTCCCCTCCCCTCCCCTCCCCTCCCCTCCCCTCCCCTCCCCTCCCCTCCCCTCCCCTCCCCTCCCCTCCCCTCCCCTCCCCTCCCCTCCCCTCCCCTCCCCTCCCCTCCCCTCCCCTGTGAGTCCCAGAGGAGCCCCTCCTGCCCTGGCTGCCCTAGTCCATGTAGCTGATGGGATGATTTCCAGAATCGCCGCATCAAGCTTGTTTCATGGTTTCCACCAAAGACCGCGCCACAGCTCATTCAGCTAATGGCCTGTTGTTGGACCTCTTGTTTGTTGCCAGTTATGCCCATTGCAAATAAAGAACAATAAACGTTTTTGTGCACGAAGGGTTTCCCATGCTTTGAGCATATACTTCCTTAGTATCGATTCTCAAATGACTCCATTTGTTTTTGAACTGGAGCACGAGCTCATGTGTGCAAAGCCTTTTGTGAACTGGCAAGTTCACATGGATGTGAGGGAGAGTGGCTGGGGCCCCCCATCGCCTAAACCAGCTCACCCTGGGGAGCAGGGCCCTGTGGCTGGGGAGGGAGTGTCTGGGCTTCCGGAGCCCTCGCTCTGCTACTAAGTTATATGTGACCTGGGACCGGTCTCTTCCCCTCCTTGAGCCCCAGACTTTGGCAATGAAGGACTGAATTAAGTGACAGTTGTATTTGTCTTATTTTTTTCAGTTACAAATCACAGAAATTCCAAGTCAAAGTGGACTGACCAAAGAGTGTTTATTGGCTCTCACAAAAGAGTAAGGGGCACCGGGCCGGTACGGCTCAGCAGTGGAACATTGACCCAGGAACCAAAAGGTCACCAGTTCAATTCCTGGTCAGGGCACACGCCGGGGTTGCAGGCTCAACCCCCTGGGGGGGGGGGGACCCACGCAGGAGGCAGCCGATTGATGATGTTTTTCTCATTGATGTTTCTAACTCTCTATCCCTCTCCCTTCCTCTTTCTAAAAATCAAAAACTTTTTTTTTTTTTAAAAAGAGTAAGGAGCAACAGTATCAGGTCTGGCTGTATCCAGGGGCTCGAGCAGTGTCATCTTTCTGTCTTTCTGTTCCCTGTGTGCTGCTTGTTTTCATGCAGCTGTTCCCATGTGGGGGCAAAGGCCAGAGAGGACTTGGATGTTGCCTGTTGCCGGCAGGGATGCGTGGGGGGTAGGGGACTGACTCCCCCTGCGTCTCACCTGCCCCTCCACTGAGGGTAAGCGCAGCCTCTCTGCAGCTCATGACTCAGAGCGGGGCAGGAGCGGCTCCCCAGAGGAAAATCAAGGTCGTAGCCAAGAGATGGGAGGGGGGTGCTGGTTAGGCAAGGACACTGATGCCACCACAGTAAGCACACGTTTATATCCATCATTCAGCTGATTCTAGCACCAGCTCTGGGAACTGAATCCCCATCTTACAGCAAAGGCCTAGAGCTCCAGTAAGTTCCCAGACAGAGCTGGGCTCCAGCCCAGGATTTCCGAGCCCCCATCAGGACTTCTTCTGACTCACTCCACTGCCCCTTCTCTGATGCCCCATTCAAGTTGGAAGGTCTGCTCCTGGAAGCCTTCCAACCTAATTATGAGGCCCCTCCTGGCATCTGGGGACAAGGAAATGACAGAGGCACCACCCCTGCACCCCCTCCCACCCTCCACCCCACCCAGGAAACTAAGCTCTGTTCCCTGGGACCCATTCCTCCACGGGTGACATCATCTCACTCAGAGCCAGTTGTCTGCAGAATGTCTTCCTCTCTGTTAGGAACCAAATAGGAGGTTGTGGTGGCGAATTGGGGTGGGGGCAGGGAAAGAATCCTATAGACAGTGATAGGGGCTGGAGGGAAAGGTGGGGGTCTCTCTAGGCTATGAACACAGTTGACAGTCATCCTGCTGGAACCAGCCTGGCTCCAGAGAACTGGGAACGCTAATTAGAGCCAATACCTGTTCTTGTCTGGGCCTCAGTTTACCCATCTGTACACAGGGGCTTGGGCAAAGAATGTTCTAGCACTAAATAAATCTCATTGAATAACAAAGAGCCAATTTCCTCACACGATAAAGAGTTCCTACAAATCAATAAGAAGAAATACCCCAAAGGAAAGGTAGGCCATGGGCCTGAGCAGGCAATCCTCTAAAAAATCCCCCTAACTCTAGCCGGTTTGCTCTGGCCTGCGGACTGAAGGGCCCCGAGTTCGATTCCAGCCAGGGGCACGGACTTGGATGCAGGCTCAATCCCCAGGCGTGTTTGGGAGGCAACCAATCAATGTGTCTCTCTCACATCGATGTTTTTCTCTCTCTCTCCCCCCACTTCTACTCCCTGAAAAGCAATGGAAAAAATATCCTCAGGTGAGGATTAAAAGAAATAAAAATAACAAATGTCTCCAATAGTTAACAATTTAAAAGTTTAAACTCAGCAGCAATCAAAGGACTGCAGGGAAAACCAGCAAAGCAATATTACTTTCCCTGATTGCAGTGATAAAGATGATCTCATGCCTAGTGTGTGGTGGGTGGGGATGAACACTCAGCCACTTGGGGGAGGAGTAGAAACAGGTGCTACTTTCTGGAGGAGAACCTCTCATATGTAATAAAAGCCTTAGCACATTGTGGGCGGGTGATTCTACTTCTAGGACTCTCTCGGAAGGCAAGAATCATGGAGGTCTGCAAAGGTAGCTTAGCAAAACATACAGTAGCCAGAGAAATATTCTTAAAACCATAGATCACGCCATCTTCTTCCCCACCCCTTAAAATGCTCTGAAGGTTTCTTGTCAGGCTTACAATAAATCCAGCTCCTGACCCTATAGCCTGCTGCTCCCTTCTTTCCCTCTCTCTCACCCCCTTTACGACCCTGCTGTCTCTTTTCTGTTCCTCAAACATGTCAGGCCTTGTGTAGCCTCAGGACCTTTGCACTGGCTGTTCCCTCTGTCTGGATGCTCATCTCCCTTGAATGTAAACCCCATGAGGGAGAGGGTCCCTGTATGATTCACAGCTGGATCCTCAGCGGGACCCCTGACATTAACAGATGTTAATTGAATAAATGAACAGTTAAGAGCGTGAGCTTTGGGGTCAGAGGCTTGAGTTCAGGCTTCCCCACTGATTAGCTGTGTGACCTTAAGCAAATTCCTGCACCTCTCTGAGCCTTGAGCTCCTCTCATGGGAAATGCAAACAGAAGAACTGCCCCGTGGGGTTCTTATCAGGATTAACTACAGTAAATCATATCAAATCTGGTGCAAGAGAGCCCTTGAGAACTATTTGTGATAATTATGGATATTTCCAAGGTATTATCTGTGATTGTCCTGCAGTGGGCTGAGGAAGCCCCTCCATAGCATCCAGCATCCATAGGATGCACCCACCAGAAGGATGTTGTAGAGAACAACTCGTGAACATGACAGGTGATTAGAGATACTGCTTCATCGCTCCTTTCCCCATCCGGGGCCTGTAACACATGCTCATAACAATTCAGGCAACAAATAAATACCTCACATTTCTCATCCAAATCTCATGCTATATTAAGTGAAAAAGGCATGACTGCAATGAGTTCACTTTTAACAAATAAAATATATTAATATATACTCATAAGGGCAAGCCTGTGGGATTTACAATAAAAGGTTAAGGTAGAATAGAATAGAGCAGAAATTACTGGCATTTTTCAGTCACCTTTGGCTTTTCTGTGGTTTCCTCATTTGATGGCCAACTATGTATGACCATTTGCAATCTGAAAAAGCCCATGTGACAGTTAATGGAGCCCCTGAACCCCTCCTGCCACCATCTGGCTACTTGATTCCCAGGGCCTCTTAAGAAGATCAGGTGTCCTGTGTTGCCTTAGGCAGCTGGGGGTTGTATCAAGACCCCAGAGGTGAGCCCTGGTTCTTAGTAAACATTCAAGGATTGAAGAGATTAGTGCCTTGTGGTCCTGGGATTGGGTGCTACCCTGAGAAGAGTCCTAGATCGGAGAAAAGTTTAAAAATAAAAAAAATTTTAAAAAACCAATACCAAAACCAATCACATTGGCTTAAGAACTAAGGGGAGTTTATTGGTATATGTAACTGGAAACCCAGGGCCCTAGAGCTTCAGGAATGGCTGGATCTAGGTGCTCAGATGCTGCCTTCCAGAATTTTCAAGGCTCTGTTTTCTTTTACTGGCTCTGCTCTGAGGCAGGCTCTCTCCCTGTGCTAACAAGATGACCCATCAGCCGCTCTAGGCTCATGCTCTGGTAGCTCAGCAACCCCACCAGACACAAGGCTTCTCTCCCCGCAAAAGCTCCAGGAAAAGTCACACGGTGGCCCTGGTTGGCCAGACTTGGGTTTCTTGCCCGCCCCTGAAGCATGCACTGGATGCTGATTGTCTGGTCCTGGTCCACAAGCTCACCTGGCCTTCAGCTGGATGGGGTCAGCTCCACCAGGAACCGTGAGGGGTTGTTCTCACAGGACAGCGGAGGGGCTATTCCCAGAGGGCAGAGCTCCTCTCCACCAGCGTGTTGAAGCACAAAACTCCCTTTATCAAGAAAACTGGATTAATCAGAATACCCTGTCCTCAGCTCTGCTGAAGAGCAGAAGAGGAAGGCCCCACATGGGGGTGGGGAGGTGGAGGGGGAGTGTAAGGGGGGGAGGCTGGAAGAGATTCCTGCCTGGGATGGGAAGACATAGCTCAGAGTCAGTGTCCGGGCCTCAGTATCCCCATCTGTAGAGGAAGGTTGATGTGGCTGAAGCCATAGGTTTTAGGATGGTGCTGTATATTTTTTGATGAGATGATTGGGGATAGCTGCCCCTCCCTTTCCACTGACTTTGGGATGATCTCTTAATGGAATCCAGTTTATTGCTGTGATCCATGCTGGCAGCGTTGTGATATCGTTTTTCCAGGAGGGGCCTGTTAGCTTGGCTGTAAGTGGAGTTTGGAGGCTATTTCTGGCCAAGACAGAGGTGGGTGAAAATGTGGGGGTGGGAGGTGTCAGGCAGCTTGGGGAGGAAACCTGAGCGGGGCCTCATGCCCCAGGGTCTGGGGAGAAGGGCTGGTGCTGCGGGTGGCCAGGACAGCCCTGCCCCCAGGTCTGCAGGATGAGACCTCAGCAGCTGGGAGAGGAGCTGGTGGGACATGAATGTCTCTCCTCCTGGCACCTGTCCCCAGGCTTGTGACCACTGACCCCATTCCACAAACAGTCTTGGGGAGAAAGGCGAGGAGGGAAGCCTCCTCCACAGTGCTCACGAGGTACCTGCACCTAAAACAGAGATACTAGTAACAAACCACTGAGAGCCCGCAGTGGGCAGGGGCCATTCTAAGTGTTTACAAGGATCAGCTCAGTCCAGCCTCACAACTGTATGAATCAGGCGTGATTTGTCTCATCCTACCAATGGAGAATCGGGGAGACACTCAAAGAGGTGAAGTGACTTGCCCAAGGACACACAGCCTGTGAGCAGGGGAGCCACAGTCAGCATCTGGATGCCTGTAGGATGGGCAGGCTGAGCTCAAAGGCAAGGAATGGCAGGGACACAAGTGCTGGGTGGGCCACAGGTGGAAAGAAAATCAATCACCTTGAGGAGAGAGGGTGGGAATCTGTAAGGGCAAGCCTGAATCTGGGCCTTTGAAGGATCTGTGCAATTTGGACAGGATGAAACATGCAGGGAAGGGTTTTCAAGCAGGAACAGCATAAGTAAAGTCACAGAGACAAGCAAGTGCAGGGTTTATTTGGGACAGGGCAAGCAGCCTGGCAGGGGCCTCTGCCAGTGCTCTGTGGGTCATGAGGTCACTTGAGCAGTGGGCTGAGGATGGGACTACTGTGCCCTGAAAGTGCCTTGAGGCCTGGAATCCTGAGCATTTGCTGGAATGGCCAAGGGGTGGCTGACCCCTACCCGTCACGTGATTTCATGGGTCGGGAGGCAAAGCCTGGCAGCCTCGGGCGTCCGAGGCAGGGCTGGAGGACGTGGAGGGGAGGAGCCCTGGTTCTCTTGGACCTACATGGGGCAGTCCACGCAGTCTGGGCGGCTGTGGATGGACAGGAAGCCAGCCATTCCTTCCCGTGAGCTGGAGAATGGCCTCTGTGTGAGCCACAACAAAAAGGCTTTTCTGCCAAGTCCGAGGGGGAGGAAGTGGCCAGTGCGGCCCCTGCCCCAGCCTGAAAGGAGGCTCTGTTGGTGGCCCTGGGGTCTTCGATGCCTAGAATGTGTGGGGAGGGAAGGCCAGGGTGGGCAGGGGCCTCATCTCTGTCCCATTCCTCCAGCGGCACCAGGGTGGAGTGGGGTGTTGGGCTGCTGTGAAGTCGGTCCCTCTAGGTTCTAATCCCTGCACGGCCATTTCCTAGCTGTGTGACCTTGGCCAAGTCACTTCACCTCTCTGAGCCCCACTTTTTTCATGAGTAAAAGGTAGTGGGGGAGCTTGCAGGCCGTTTCCTAGCTCAGCCTGAGAGGTCTTTGGGGCTTCCCAGGGCCAGCATTTCCTCCTCTCCTCAGCCAGCTTTCAATACAAAGAGAGGAAAGGGTGGGATCAGGGGGGCTGGGGAGGGGGTACGCAGCTGTGAGGGAGGGTGGGGCCCGGAACATGTTGAAGGACCCTGAGTTGTGGAGGCTGGGCCTGCTCCATAGTTGGGATGGGACCCCACTCCAGCTGATCACTGCATTCCCGGGGGTGCAGGCTGGTGCTCATAGGACAGCCCAGAGGACAGACAGGGTCCAAGGCTGGCCCAGACCTGAGGGACAGCAATGCTTGTCTCCTGCTTTCCTGGGTGTCATCTGCACCCTGCCTGGGCAAGCCCTTCTGCTACTTCAAAGGTGAGAGGGCAGATCTTGGGTGCCTCTCACCCTCTGAGCAGAGCATGTGACAAGGGGAAGTTTGGAGCCACAGTGGAGTCATTTCCCTTTCTTTCCTGGCCAAGCTGGGCCTGCAGGCTGCTCAGAACCCAGTCTGGAAGGGTGGAGGGCCAGATAGCCTGGCCTGGGTCTCTCACCCATCTTGGATGTGCAGGCTGTGTGGGAAGCTGGGCTGCCCCTTCTCACCATGAATGAATGACAAGCGTCTTCCCTACTCCTCCCCTGTCCCACTCCAGTGGGGCCACCCCCAGTCCTCTGTCCTGCCCTCATCCAGTCTAGAGGGCAGCTGCCTCTTACTCTTCCCCCAGCTCCTCCCCTTCCAGGCCCACTGGGAAGAAAACCCCACAGAACTGGGAACGAGGTCTCTTAGGTGCTGGGACTCTGCCCAGTCACCTGCAGCTCCTCCAGCTGTAAGCTCCAGCCCAAGGCCTCTTACAAATGAGGCCACACTCGCCGGCCGCACAATTTAATCAGTGCAGATTATTTACAGAACGAAACATATGGGGGTGGACACAGACCCCCCTCCACCCCTTGGCTGGCTCCCCAGTCCCAAGAACAGAGGGGGCGGAAGCTGCTGGACCTGCACGGGGTGGGGGGAGTGGGGGGGTGAGGGGAGGGATGGGGGGCAGCCCATGAGAAGCCCCTCCTTCCAGGGGCCTTGGGATTCTGGGTGGCAGACCCCTGTGCTCAGGGCTATGGGGGAGCGGAGTAGACAGAGCCGGCTGTACAGTACCATTTCCCACAGCAGCTCGCCTCTGCTTGCTTTGGGAAAGAAAAGAGGAAGCATGTCCACCCTCAGGGTTGAGCCCAGCAGCAGGGGAGTCTTCAGGCCACAGTGGGTTCCTGCTCGCCTCTCCCACTAGTGCCCTGGGGAACAGGGAACTGCAGGGGAGGAGCCCTCTCCAAGCCTGGTACATGGTGGGCTGTGGGCACCCACACAGGTGGGCATATTCTGACATCTAGCACCCCAGCCCGGGCACCCATCAGCCTTCTCTCTCCCCAGGAGGGCCGGGATACTGGCAGCTGAAGCCTGAGGTTGGTGGGGTTCTGAGACCCCTGAGGATGGTGGTGTGGGTGAGAGAGGGTGGCATTAGGCCCAGGGAAGGAGCCTGGATGGGTCATACAGCTTAGAGAGGGAAGGTAGACGGGGGCGGGAGGCCCAGCCAGGGAGGCAAGGCTCCTGGGGTGGAGGGGCCTTGGCAGACCTCCTTTGGTCCGTGGTAAGGCGGGCCCAGGACCCCTTCTCTAGATGGAAAAGGAGGTGTGGGCTCAAGGGGTACATGGGAGCTGGGGGTTGCTGGCCCCTCGGCTGGCCAGGGGAGGGTGTAGGGTTCTTAGGCACAAAGAGCCTGGGCTGCTGGGGTGGTTAGAGGTTGGTTGGGAAGGAACCAAAACTCCACATGGACTCATAGCCAAGGGTTACCTCCCCTTCCATTCCCTCTGACTTGGGGTGGCCCTGGGTGAGAGCTGTTCCTAAGGCAGAGAAAGACTTAGGTGGGTGGAGACCAGTCAGGCCCTACGAGCTCCAGCAGAGCTCAGGGTCTGGCCCTGGGACTCAGGCTGTGGAGGGCCCAGCTCCAGAGGAACCTCCACAGCTCACAGCTCAAGTCAGCCTCTCCCACCTGGGCCTTCTGACCCTTCCCTCTGCTGGCTGTGGCCAAGCCAGAGGTGGGTGGGGGCCTGATTCCCTGTCTGGAGCAAAACTCCATTTAGAAAGCTCTCTAACCCCCTGCCCTGAGGGACTGACTGCCCCTGGTTGGGAAAGTAGAAACCAATGCTCAGTTAGTGTGCAAAAAAAAAAAAAAAAAAACAAACCAAAAAAACAAAAAAACCTGGGCATAAATAAACAATGGGGTCAGGGCTGGCAGGGATGTTGGAGGGCCTGGGGGGCGGGGCCCACCCAGGGACTGAGGGAGCCACCGAAGGCTCTTGCTGGGTGCCCCAGGAGCAGTCTCAAACCACAGGCTCCGCCAGCCTAGCACCGTGAGGAGCAGGAGGGCGGCGGGTCAGACCCAGTCCTGCAGAGAGCGCTTGCAGTACAGGAGCATGCGGGGCGCGCCCTTGCGCTGCATCTGCACCAGCGCGTAGGTGAGGCCCAGGATGCACAGGAGCAGCAGCAGCGGCGGCACCAGCACCAGCACCATGTTCACTGTCCGAGTCACCTCCTCCATCTGCACCACCACGCGGCTGCCCCCATCCTCATCTGTCCCCTCCCCAGCACCCGGGCCGGCCCCCTGGTCTTCGTCGCCCTCCTGGCCTTCACCGCCTGCCCCAGGCTCTGCACCCCCGTCGGGGTTGAAGGGCGGACGGGCCACATCGGGCCATCGGGGTCCTGGCTCTTCGCAGCCCATGAAGTCCCGCAGGATGGACTTTGGGTAGCCGGGCTCCATTCGCAGGCGATCATTGTCGAACTTCCAGTATTTGGTGCCCTTGTAGAAGTAGGTGTAGGCTGTGGGGGCAAGCAGGCGGGAGTGGTCTCAGGGTGGGGCCCTTCACCAGCCAGGGACCCTTGCAGAAGACCAAGACGTGCTGAAGGAGCCCTGGCTTTAAAACACCCTCCTTTTTACTTGCTTCCCTGAGCATTTTCAAATCTGCCCCTTCCCAACTTACAGGAAGCCAGACCGGGTTCAGAGACGGGCAGGGTTTGGGTCAAGGGCACCACTGAGTACCGTGCTTCCTGGCTGGGCTCACATGGACTAGGGCAGTGCACGGGGGAAGGGTCCCACAGCCTGCTGGGTTGGAGGCTGCAGCCAGGGGACCCTGTTACCGTCCCAGGACTGGTTTCACCCCACATGAGACAGTCTGGCTCAAGGCCACACAGCCAGCCTGCAGTGGACCTGGAGCAGAGCCCAACACTGCCTTGGCCCAGCTCTCTGGCCTTGGGCATCTTGCCACGTCCCATCAGCCCCAGGAAGGGCCAGGTTTGAATCATGTGGTGAGTCTGTGCTCTGCTGAGCACAGCAAGATCAGAGCGGCCGCAGAGCGATGCCATCACACACAGCAGTGTGAACTGCCCAAGCAATGGCAAAGCCCGCAGGGTCTCCCCTACGCCTTCGAGCCTGGAACCTAAGATTCGGGGCTATGGCCTTTCTTAAGCTCACCAGAGACCACGCTGGAGAAATAAAAGCCCCAGCTCCCTGTCACTTGGTTATAATGACAGAGATCAGGCTTCCCTTCCAGGTGGGTAGGTGGGCACCCTGGGAGGATGCTCATCCCATCGCTCTCAGCTGAGCTCAGGCTTGAGGCTCCCTGCAGGCTGCCCGGGGGGCAGGGAAGCTCTGAGCACCAGCTCTAGACACCGGTGGGCCTGGGTGGGACTCCTGATTCCACAACTTCCTGGCTGTGGGATCTGGGACCCTTTACTCAAGCTCCGTGGTTTAGTATGACTGTCTGTAAACCAGAAAGGTGACGATGAAGGGAGGACCAGGAGGGTCATGCTCTAGAAGTTCCCAGAAGCCCAGGGCCTCGCAAAGCTATGTGTCCCCCACAATGTCTGACGGCCTGGGGCAAGCCCTGTCCCCAGTGTGTGGAGGGGGATGGTGAGTGCTGGGCAGACTGGAGAGTGCTGGCTTTGGTACCTGCATCGTTGCTTAGGAAGGCCCCTCTGGGGGAGACGGGGATCCCCTGCCAGACACTGATGGGCTTGGGGTAGCCAGGGTCTCCACGCTGTGTCTCCTCATTGAAGCGCCAGTACCTGTGACCAGAAGCACCAGGCTGTGGGCCTGCTTAGGCCTGGAGTCTGTTCCCCACGGGTAGTGGGTTCTCTGGGTAGCCTGGGAGGAGGGGGCCCAGTTGGGCCTTTACCCTTTAGGGGAGGGCACTCACCTGTCCGCTTGGAAGAAGAAGGTATGCCCCGTGGGCTCCCACCAGATGGCTGTGTCGATGCGGTCGTAGGGGATGCCCAGGCCATAGCTGGTCAGCGGCTGTGGGTAGCCGGGCTCCAGGTTCGCTTCTCGGAAGAGCCAGTAGCGGTCACCTGTGGGAGGAGTGGGAGGCAGGTGAGAAAGGAGCCGAGGGCTGAGGGGGGTGAGCGGGGAGGGGACACAGGAATGTTATTCTGGGCCCATACATCCATTCACATTCACTGCCAAACTCATTACACACACACACAACCACACTCACACCCTTGCACACAGGACAGGCACTGATACCCATGACAACACACAATGCAGCTGACCCTTGTGTCACCCACTCTATACTCTTGCACAACTGTGACACACTCGTTTACATACACACGTCACCTGCTCACACCTGTACACACAACATACAGTCACATTATACATGGGTCTGCGTTCCCATGTGAACATTCACCCCTCAACCGTTCTTGTAGAGAGGAAAGCTGGGGAGTCCTGCCTGGCTTCTGAGTCTGGGGGCTGTTCCCTGGGGTACCCCAGCACATGGCCCAGGGCTCCCCACTTTTGGTTTGGGCCAACCCTGTCCTAGGGGAGCTCTGCCTCATTGAAACTCAGGCCAGGTGCCTGGGGACCCAGCTGACCGGGGGTGCTGCCCCGATGGGTGCAGTGCCCCTTTGCTCTCCTCCTCAGGCCCAGCTGGGTCAGGGGCAGGGGCAGGAAGACTGCTCATCCCCTCCCACCGACCCCAGCTCACCTTTGAAAAAGACAAAGCGCCCGTCTTGGCGCTCGTAGGCGGCACTGATGTCGCTGGGCAGACCACGCCAGAAGTGCCCAATGGGCATAGGATAGTTGTCCAGGACACGGTTATGCCGGACCCGCCAGAACCAGCGGCCCTGGGGAGGGCGTGGGTGTGAGTGGGCAGAGCATGCACGCTGCCTCGGCCTGGTGTAGGGACCACCTGGGACCACCCGTTCTTGGATGAGGGAGGGTCCAGGGGAGGCCATTGAGGTCCTGAGGGCAGCACCAGGGAGAGCGCCCTGGGCAGAAGGGGCGAATGGGCGGGGCAGACCCCTGGGCTTGCTGTATGACTCCAGGGAAGTCCCTCATCCCTCAGGCTGGTGGCTCCTCAGTCTAGAGTCTGCTGGCTTCCCAGGGGCAGCTCCGTGGAGGGGTGGGAGTGCCTGGCAGCCAGGTGGGGCAAGTCTTGGGGGGGGTTGCTCTCCTGCTCTGAGTCTGGGCCAAGGGGCTGAGGGAGGCATAGGCAGGGGCCAGACCTTGAACACGAACATCTCCCCACGCAGCATGGCCACTGTGTCAAAGTCCCCGTCGCAGATGTTGGGGCCATACTGGTCAGGCCGCTCAGTGGCTCGGGGCTGGACTGGGGGGCCTGGCCTTGGGGGCCGCTCTGGCTTCCCGCCTGGGGGTGGAGGCTGGGGGGGTCTGGGGGGCCGATGGTCTGGCCGGCCTGGCCGCCGGGGTGTCACAGTGGGGAGGGGCCGGGTAGGCTGTGGCTGACCGTCTGGGGTGCCTGCAGAGCCAGGGAAGGGGGAGCAAGAAGTAAGCCCCAGAACCCAGCCAGGACTCCAGGGTGTCCTCCTCAGAACCCTGGGGAGAACAGGGTCTCTCCAGGGCCCCCGCCTGGAAAAACACATGCCCCTTGTGAGGACCCTGCCTGTCCACTGCAGACCCCACCCCACCCTCAGGAGGACCACCATCCTCCATAGAGCCTCCTCCTTGACCTTCCAACATGGGGTTTAGGTCACTGTGCCCCCAAGGTGGCCCCTGTCTCCATTTTCCCTTGGGGACATTCACCTGAGGATGCCAGCCTGTTCCACTGGAGGCTCCCGGGACACAAGGGACACACACAGAGGCAAGAACACGGCTCTACCAACTCTGCCAAGTTCCCCTCTTATTACCAGGCTGCTAGTGTTTGCCTTGTGCCCAGCAAGGTGGGCACTGCCAGCCCCAGTGAGGGGTTCGGTGTGGGCACTGAGCACAGGCCCTGACCCACCAAACTGGCCCTCAGGAGACCTCACCGCTGGAGGCTTTCTTGGTTGGGGCCTGGGTCTGGGGGTGCCACCTGCCTGAGGACACTGGGAAGTGATAAACCAACAATACTTAGCAGAGAGTCCAGGACAGGACTGGGCTGGGAGTGACAGTAGGAGGAATGGGGTCCTGGAACCTTCGGCCTAAGAATATCACTGAGACTGAGGAGGACAGGGGGTCAGAGATGGGACCTGGGGCCACCTGGGGCCCCTGCAAGCTCCAGTCTGGAGCCACTGTGAGGGCTCTGGGTGTGGGACCCTGGGTGGGCCAGCTGATTTCTAGCATCATCTGAGTGACGTGGACAAGTCACTAATGCTCTCTGGGCCTCAGTTTCTCATCTACAAAATGGGACAGCAGTAGCACCTATGTCTTTGTAGGGCTGGGAGCTGAGGGCAGGCGTGCAGAGCCCACCGGCTGTGTCCGTGCTGTCCGCTCACCGTAGAGCTGCTGGATGCCCCTGAGGTCGTCTTCGGGCAGCTGGAAGTTGTCAATGTCCATCCACTGGTAGAATGGCGCCATGATGGCACTGGGGTTGCTGGAGTGCTCCAGCCCCAGCGCATGGCCCAGCTCATGCACCGCTACCAGGAAGAGGCTGTTCCCTGCAGTGAGGCCAGCAGAATGGTCAGCTCTGGTCTGGCCCAGGACCTGGCTGCCCCACACTGGGCCTGAGGCTGCCAGGGAGCCTGCCCTCGCTTCACTCTTAGAAGAGGCTGAGCTGCTCTGACTTTCTGGGCCTCCAACTTCCCCATCTGAGAAATGGGTACAACGATCCCATCTCTTCACTGCCATCCCTTGAAGATGGACAACAGCTTGAGACCAAGTGTCAGTGCTCCAGAGAACCACGCAGGGGAAGCTTTCCCCTCCCGACCCTGCAATTCCAGCTCTGCCTCCGCCGCCCTCACCCTGGCCAGCTGTTCTCACCATGCATGTCCGTGCTGGAGAAGGTCCAGGGCTCATCTGCGTCGAAATGGGTGTCCCCACCCATACCAGGGCCGGGGAAATAGGCGTGGGCCAGAAAGCCGCCTGTGCCATCAAAGGGTGAGCTGTCGCCATGGAAACCGGAGGCAAAGAGGACCATGATGTCAGCCTCCTTCTGCCGCCGCAGCCTGATGTCCTGGTAGGGCACCTCCTGGAAGACCAGGGGCGTCGCCTGCTCCCACACGCGGAAGGCCCTGCGCACCGCCTCCAGCGAGTGGTACCAGCCCAGCTTCTCTGTGTAGTTCTGGATGCTGCAGGTGGGCGAGGAGACACGCCAGTGAACCCAGGGCCTGGGGCTACTGTCCACTGCTGGCACCCACTGGGTTGGAGGCCAGGACTCGTGGTTGGAGGCCGGGAGCTATAGGTTCTGAATGCTGGGCTCCAGGGTCAGGCTGACCTGAGTTCAAGGCCGGGCTCTAACATTATCTGTGTGACTTTGGGCAAGTGAGTTAGCTCTCTGAATCTGAGTTTTTTCATTTGTAAAACGGGTAAAGGTTAGTGCTTTCATCGTGGTGTCCCTGTGAGGATAACGTGAATGAACTCATCAGATCAGAGTTAGTGTCTGTGTGCTGGACAGATTGCCACTAAAGCTGGTTGGACCATGAATTCACTCTGGGGGCCTGGGGTTTAAGAGGCCGTGGGAGCTACTCTTCCTCGGGAGATGGAGCACTGGTGGGGCCATCGCTGGACAGACACAGGAAGAGGAGCCCTTGGGGACCACCGCATGCTAAAGGCTCACAGGAGGTTCTTGCTTAAGGACTCAGCGTGAAGGAGGAGGGTGCCTGAGGGTTTTTATAGGTGACTTACTGCCCACCCACCTGACAGGTGCCTGGATTCCGGTCCCCCTGCCCTCCCCCATACTCAGGTGCCTGACACCCCATGTCCTGTACTGTGGAGGCCCCCAGTTTGTACTGGTGCAGGAATCCATCTGGGCCAGTGAGGCCAACCCAGGCAGCTGGCGGGTGGGGGGGAGGGAGAGCGGAAGCAGCTCCAAGAGTCCTGACCTTCTCAGGAGGAAGACGGCCTCGGGTGTGCAGCCGCAGTCAGTGTGGGAGCTAGAGTGGGTTTGGACTGTCTATATACTGGACACCCTGGGGGGCTGCTGGGAAAGGAAACCGTCCAGATGAGTCCACTGGGAAGCCTGAAGCCTCAGACCAGGTGACGCTCCAGGAGGGACACCACTCTGGGAAACCGGGGTCCCTACCTGAAGGTCAGGTGGGGGTTGTTCCACTTCCTGCCGGTGAGGGCATAGCGCTTCCGCCTCCGCAGATTGGCTTTCACACGCGCCCCAAACTGATCTGGCACTCCACAGCGGGGCCGCTTCATCCACCTGGCTCATGGGCATGGATGGGTGAGCACAGAGCCTCCCCCTGACAGTCCACCTCCTTCCACCCTCCTCCCTCTGGCCTTCAGCTGCCTCTTAGGGTGTGGTGGGAGACTAGCGAACCTTCAATTTCCTCACCAGGAAAATGGGTACAATGATCTCGTACTGGAAGACTGGATGCCCAGTGGTAGCTCTGCAAAGGTGATCCCCTTCTCATCAGAATCACCCAGGGATGGGACAGTTACTCCTGAGGCCTCCTGACCTGGATACGTTATGCTCTTTGCATGCTCATCAGGATGTGGCTTTGGATCATATCCCCTCTTTCAGTCCCATCGGGGCATGTGCACTGTGTCCCACCATTCCCATTCCTGTGGCAGACATCACCAATCAATCCTACGCTCCTTGTGGCCAAGCTGGGATTCGGGCTCAGGTGCTTTCTCAACACAAGGTTTTAGGCAGCCACTCCCACCCAATCAGACTACAGCATGGAAGATCAAACCATTTGTCATCTCTTATCTAGACCAGTCTTTTCTGGTAGCTCCACATGCCAAGACCTCATAAGAGTAGGCCAGAAGGAGGGCAGGTACCAGAGGGGTCTGGGAAGGGCCTGACAGAGGGACTCACGCCTTGGTCTCTTCGTCGAGCACGCCGGTGACAGGGATCCCGTAGAAGCGCTGCATTTCAGAGAGGGCTGAGGCCAGGATCTGGGCCGAGCGCATGGTGGACATGTGGCGGCTGGGCTGAGGCAGGTAGCCATAGAGTCGCAGCCAGTTCTGCAAAGGAGAGACTACAACAGTCAGCAGGTCCTGGCATGGCTGGCTCCCGATACATACAGCCTGCATCAGCCCACTGCCCACCACATCACCCCAGCTGCCACCACCTTCCTGCTTTCACATAAGAGCCAGAGCAAATGGCCTTTACAAGTCAGGTGTCTGGTTCATGAGATGTCTTCTCATCTCGGAGGAAAAGCCAATTTTTACAGAAGCTACCAGGCCCTAGATACCTGACCCCACCTCAGCTCTCAGACCACACTCTTCCCATGCACCCAGCCAGGCACTTTCCTGTCTCAGGCCCTTTGCACATGCTGCTCTCACAGACATGTGCATAGCTCACTCCCCCAACCCCCATGTTCTTCAAGTCTCTGCTTTAGCTTCATCTTACTGGAGGGTGTTCTCTGATAATACTAAAAAAAGACCCCCACCTGCTGTGCCCTGAACCCCCTCTCCTTACTTGTACTTGTCACCATCTGACATACCATATATTTCACTTAGGTGTTTATCATTTGTCTCCCTGCTATGGTGAGAAAGGGGACTCTGACCTGCCCACCTTATGGCCCCAAGGCCTTGAGAGCATGATGACTACTATGGGAGGCTGTTGGCACAGAGGCCAGGGACTTTTTGTGGGCCTTGGCCACATGGAAATGTGTCCTTTGCACCTTCCTGGCTCACCTTGGGTCTCTGGGTGCCCCCAGAGTAAGGGCTATGCATCAAGGGCCCACAGGCAGGATGGTGACAGAACATGGTGGCTACTCTGGGCTGACAGCCATGTGTCAGCTGGCCAGGGCCACGCCCACATCTGTCTGCCACCAGTGTCACAGCCAACTCCTCAGATACTTGCTCCCTCAGTGCCACCCATCACCCCAGCCCTAGCACCCGGCCACACCCCCTGGCTCAGCAGCACCCAGACTGCCGCTGGAGGGAGCACCGCTGAGCCCAAGAGGGCAGCGCAGACACATGGTGGCAGAGCTGCGAGGCCTCTCAGGGCCCAGAAAACAGCCACAGAACAGGGAGGCAGAGCCACGGGGATGAGAAACAACCATGGCTCCGGGGACAGAAAGAGCTGGGGTCACATCCAGCCAAGCCAGTTCTGAGGTGTGGCTGTTATACTAGGACCCGCCTCACATCTAGGGTTTCTGTGAGGACTACATGGGGACGTCCACACTAGTGCTCCCATTGCGCTGGGGAGGGGAATGTGCTCAATGAATGTGTCATTAATGACAGAGGTGGGGGTGGCTGTCTGGCTGTCCCTGGAGCGGCAGACTTTTGCCTCTGCCAACAGGGCTGAAGGCTCAAGGCTCCAACAGGGCCTGAGGGCTGTGCAGCCTCAGGTGAAGGCAGGTGGCCTCCCCTGCCAGCCCAACTCAGCCATGTGCCCAGGCCAGACACCGGCACTGTCATGGGCACCTTCCCACAGCTCCTGCTCTTTCCAAGCACGAGAAACCCTTCCTGAAGTCCCGTGCGTGCGTGCGTGCGTGCGTGCGTGTGTGTGTGTGTGTAAGGGGGGATGCCCACCGGACAGTTTTCCTGAAGAAGCTTGGAGAGATCTAGAAGGCGAGGCCACGACGCTCGGCCAGCAGCAGCAGGGAAAGGGATCCAAAGGGAGGTGGGGCTGCTTGCTGACACTGGAGGGCACCTGACGTTGCTTATTTGCATGAGGTAAAAATATCTCAGGGAGCTCAATCACAGGCCACCAAGGGGCTGATTAGCAGTGTCTGCAGAGTGACAGGGGAGGGCAAGGAGGGGGAGGCTCCCGCTGATGCCCTGGAGAGGAAAGAGCGAGGGAGGGAGCTGGGCCTGTCCGCAGGGAAGAGCTCCAACGCCCAGCAGAGGGCATGGGGTGCGTGGGGGGCCCTTTAATTCTAGGGGCAGTTCAGGGGCTGATGGGAAGGTCCCAAGGGTGGCTATGGACCCTCCTTCACCCAGATCTCTTGGAAGCCAAGAGCTTCCATCTCAGTATCAGCCAAGCCTCAAACCCTCAGCCTCCTGGTGACAAATGCCTCCAGGCCACTGCCAGGGTGAGAAGCAGCACCACAGATGGGTGGCATGGGTGGGGTAAGCAGAAACACAGTTTTGGCCCAGAGCAGCTGAACCTCTGAATGACAAGGTGGAGACTGACCAACAGGCACTTGGGGCTGGCCACCCGGTACCAATCCATCTACACCACCCGAATAGGGCTGTGGGCTTTTCCTGCCCCAGAGCCCGGGGGGGATATTCTTGAGTCCTACTGCTGTGCTCAGTGTGACAAGCCCAGGAGGTGAGGATGTGGAGGAAAAGACAGCATGGGACAGGGGTGCACAGGTAGGCCGCTTGCACCCTAGGCCCCAGCTCCCTGCACGGCTCTGCTGCCATGGACAAAAGTGGGGAGCGATTTAAAAGGTCATGACTGACCTCTTAGTGTCAAAGTGGGAGAGGGGCTGTGTTCACGCTCCTGCTACTCCCACTGGTGACTGACTGTAAAGACTGTCCCTTATACAACGTGCCTCCTTTTCCTCCCCTCACCTGCTCTCACAGCTGGAGTGCCAGGCAGATGAAGCTTTGTTTCTCAGGTGAGGAAACTGAGGCTTGGGGAAGTCAGTAAGCAGCAGAATAGGGGGACCTCCTCCACGAGGGTCACTGTCCATTGGGAGGCAGGGAAGGTTCTGAAGAGAGCTCCGGAGCCACAAGGGCCCCTCCTACCTGCAGCCCACCCTGGTTCTTTCAGCCATTTCTTTGCATAGATGCTTCAGGTGAGTGGCTGTCCCCAGGCAAGGAGATATGGGGCTATCAGGAGTTGGAGGGGGAATCCCTGGCCCCCTGCCCTAGGAGAGGCCATAAATGCAGCAGCTGAGGGCTGAGAATCTGCTGTGGGCTGGCCATCCACTCACCATCCCATTTAATGTTCACAAAAACGCCATTCCTGTTACACAGACAGTGAGGTTCAGAGAGGTGGCCCACTCAAGGTTGCACAGCCGACCTGGCTAGAACTAGAGCCCAGGAGCAGTACTACTGGACCTGGCTGTTTGTAAAATAGCACCAGCTCCTCTTGGCCTGAGGCTGGGGACACCGGGCTCAGGTCCTTCTCAGGAACAGTGCCCAGCACAGCACTGGGGGAAGGTGTCTCATGCTCCCCACGTTCCACATCTCTGGCTGGGTCTGGGCGCTGGGCCATGTCAGCAGGGCTGCCCCCCAAGGACTGCTGAGACAATGCCAAGGCAGGTCCGCAGGGGGTGTGTGTCTGGAAAGGAGCTTCCAGATGGATCAATACTGTGCATTAAGCACAGCCGTGGGGGCAGGGGGCGCGGGCTGCTGCTATCACCACAGCCAGCTCTCAGCCAGCTCCTCCCATCGGCCTTGTCAGAACCTGTGCGATAAGGACAATCTCTGCAGGGCTCTGCTTTGCTTCTGTCATCCATGGCTTCTGTGCAGTCTGAGCAGACTCTGGCAGAGCTGCCCAGACAGGCACAAAGGGCGTCTTGTCAGGCCTGCTGGTGACGAACAGACCTTTCAGGGCACTGTGAGGTCCTCGCTGTGCCCATCTCAGCACCCGGGGTCTTGGTCTCAGGGCTCTTGGGAACAAACCAAGGCCATGTGGGGGGACAGAGTGGGTGCTCAAGGGATGATAAGCCTGGGGGAGTCACAGACCCTCCAGTCTCAGGCTGGAAGGGACCTCAAGGCCATCAAGCCCAGCTACTTCACTGAAGCCTCCACGGACCACAATTGGGCCAGGGACCCATCAGGCCTACACCCCTGAAAGGTGGGGGGCTCACTGCCACCAAGGTAGCCCATTTTGTCTCCTTGGTTCCCACTGCTTGTCCACAGAAGCCGGCCTCCGAGTAACAGAAAAGGACAAGCACAACCTCTCCGAGCCCCTGCCCCACCTCAGCAAAATGGGGTCCGAGTTTTCACTCCCCTGCCCGAGTGAGCCGCATAAATCTTGGGGGGATATTGAAGATGCCAATTATCTTAGTCCATTCAGGCTGCTATAGCAAAAATACCATAAGCTGGGCAGCTTATAACATTTATTTCTCACAGTTCTGGAGGCTGGAAGTCCAAGGTCAGGGTGCCAGGGAGGTCAGGTTCTGGTGAAGGCGCCCTTCCTGGCTGCAGACTGCCAACTTCTCACTGTCCTCACACGGTAGGAAGGCAAGGAGCTTTCTTGGGCAGGTTTTATAAGAGCACTAATCTTACTCATGATGGTTCTATACTCACCACCTCATCGCCTCCCAAAGGCCCTAATATCATCACCTTGGAAGTTATGTTTCAACATATGAATTTGGGGGGGGGACACACAAACATTCAGTCTATAGCACCAACTTTAATCTGCGCTGGGGAGGCTCCCCACAGTGACCACCGCAGCTGGCCTCACACAGAAGTCAACCTCCCAGCTGGGCAGAGGTGACGATGGCAGAGAACATCTGGATCAGCAACGAGAGGGGGATGGAGGGGGCAGCCAGAACCCAGCAATTAGCAGGGAGGGGCTTTTCCATTCTTGGCAGCATTGCCCTTCTTAGTTGGCATCAGAGAACATGGGCAGTGGGTGCTGGGGTTTAGAGAGAGGCTTCTATGGGGGGTGGGGGTCTGGGTGTGTTTCTCTGTTGTTGCCTCTCCACCCTCCTTGGGTGGGGCAAAGTGAGGTGTTTGTCCAAAGGTCGGAATGTGCAGGTTGGACAGATAAACTATTCAAACAAGAAGTGCACACTGCAAGGAGGAGGCTGCCTAAGGGGACCCCGGGAGCAGCCCAAGCGCAGGGACCTGGCAGAGGGCTGGTAATGAGGGGCGCGGCACAATCAGATCCTAGTCCCTGGCTGCATCCATCAGCCCAGTTCTCTGGGGGTTCACAGACAGACTATGAAGAGGTGGTTTGTTAGTAAAAAGAGAACAGACTAAAAAGCAGGGATGGATAGAAGAGAAGGTTCAGCTTCTGTAGGTTGCCAAAGACAATGGTCTTACATTTTTCCTCAAGGGTGGGCATGGGGCCTCTGGAGTTTCTGCTCCATATTTAAGAAAAGGTATTAATAAGAGTGCAGGTGCAGGGGCCCTGGGGAGGGTGTGGCCAGCGGAGATTGGAGCGCAGGAAGCCTGGGGCTATGGCTCCCCAGTCATATCTGAAGGTCAAAATCAGAACTCAAGCTGACTGCCCACTCCTCCTTTTGCTCATCCTGAGCAGCCAGCAGGTAGGTATGTGGGAGTCTGTTCAGGGAAGGTGAGTGTGTCCATGCTTTAGGAGCAGCTGCATTAGACCTGTGAACTCTGGCAGCCTCAGTCACTTGTATGGGGCGGGCTGAGGGCCTGAGGTTATGCTTGGGGAGGAAGGGGGTTTGGGTGGGGGTGGGAAAAGAGACCATAGCTTTTCTGGGGAAAACCAAAGGCACTTAAGCAGGCTAGGTGCTGTAGCCAGCAGGGCAGGACAGATCTGAAGGGGGGCCCGGACTCTCAGGTGCGGGAGGCCAGGAGCTCCAGCTCGCACCTCAGTCAGGTGAGGCCTGCATTTATGCAGGGAAGTGGAGCTCCAGCCCAGAAACGCTGGAGACTGGGAACTGACATCCAAGGGAGAAAGTGGGACAGGGCAGAGTAACTCGGCGGCGGCGGCTTCTTCAAGAAAGACAGCCTTCTTCAGGCAGGGCTTGGCAGGTTGCAGGTGTCTGCCAGCTCCTAGCACAGGCCAGCCTCCCTGATTCCTGTCTAGTGAAACTCCTGTGGTTTCTGCCCTGGGAGGGAGAGGGGCTGGCTTTGGCTCAGTTACCAGGATGCTCAGAGAAGGCCCCAGCCATGACCTGACCTGAAGTCTGGAGCTATAAAGATTCTGGGGCGAGGACCAGAGCCTTCTCCAAGGGCGGGAGGCTCTGGACACAGGGTGCAAGCCAGGCCCAGGAGTCTGAGGCTGGTCCTTGGAGAGCGTGGACCTGGGGACAACTGTCCCACAGCCTCCTGGCAAATGTGCTGGCTGCTGAAGCCATTCGACTCTGGGCCTTAGGTCTGGCCAGACTTGACGAAACTGCAAAGAACAGCCTGTACCCCAAAGCCAATTCTAAGAACAGGGACAACCCACTTGTGTCTAGCCATCCATAGTCCCCTAAGCCTTCAACAGTCTCTTCCAGCCCAACCCAAATTCCCCCCCAGAAGAGAGGCTGCAGGTCACTCTCAGAATCTCTAGCTACTGCTCCCAAAGGCTTAGAGCCATGTCTGTGACCCCACTCAGGCCCTGGGAGAGGAGGGAGTGATGGAGGAGCAGAAGCAAAGGAAAGAGAATGAAGCCCTGCAGATCACAGGTCCCCACGCTGCAGATCCTGGCCATCTAAGATGACAATTCATAATGCATGGCCACCAAATTCCAGCTCGCTCCATAATTACTTCCTGTGCAGAGATGCCATTCCTAAGTAGATTAAAAACGGCTCAAGGATGGGTCTGTGACTTGCAATTCTTTGGTACTCCACTCCAGAGAGTGGCAGGTGGGTCCAAGCACTCCTCACTGGGCACCTGGAACACAGGCTGAGGGGCAATTCCCACCAGCAGGAGCCCCTTGCTTGCCTGTCTGTATGAATGAGGGGGTGGCAGCTGGACTGGGCATGGGCTGGGCTCCCACTCCACCTCCTGCCAGGACCTGGCTCCCTGCAGCTTTCCCTGGCCTGGCCAAGGAGGGAGGGAAGAGCAGGTGGGGAACTGGCTGAGAGGTGTAACTTGAGCTGGGAGGAATTCCCTGCCCTTCCTCCACGCTTTTATTAAAGCAGGGCGGGGAAGGGCAGGCTTCCATCGGAAAAATCTCCCAGGCAGCAGGGAGAGGTGGGGAAGCCGCTGGGGGCTGGGAGAGAGCACCGGCCCAACTGCAAATAGAACCGGCGCTCAGGCCGCAGCCGGGCGGCGGAAGGCTCCGGGCAGGGCCAAGGGCGCCGAGGCGCGAGCCTGCCGGGCCCGAGCAGAGGCGGTCTCCCCGCCCCCCCCACTTTCCTTTCCTGGTCCCGGCAAGGAGCCGGGTCTTAGAAGTCGGGGAAAAAGTGGACCCGCTTTTACTTTGGGGCAGCGGAGCTGGCGCCCTCACTATCGCAGCTCGGAAGGACGGCGCTGGGCGACTCCATGGAGCCGCGGGCACTAGTAGACCCAGCTCTGCGCCAGGAGGCCGCGCCTGATCGCCCACGGGACCGACCCAGAGAGGGGGTCCCGTGGGACCTCGGCAGGCTCCGGTGAAAGGACCTTCGGAGCCCCGTCCTCTGCGTCACGGGCCTCGGCGCAGAAACTCTGGTGCGTAGGAAACGCCAGGGGGACTGGGTCTCCCTCTCTCTCTGGGACCCAACCTGGCCGTGGCGCGGCTTCCGTCCAAGAGCCCAAGAAAGTCGCCAAAGCACCAAAGCGACCGAGGCTGCGGTCTCGGAGGTTCGCATCCCTTCCCCCATCCCCGCCCGCCGCGCGTGGCTCCGTGTCACCGGACCAGACGCTTCCCAGGCGCGAGCGCTGCCGGCTCCCCCGTGGCCCCCAGGGCAGCCTCCACCCCGCTCGCAAAGAACGTCACCGCGCCCGTAGGGCTCTCGAGGAATCCGCCGCCGGGGGGAGGGGAGGAGGGGAGCCAGGGCTGGGGGCGTCAGAAGCCGCTCCCAGGGGGCTGGGGCGGGTCAGTGCCCAGGGCAGGGCTGTAGGGGTAGAGAGTGGGCGCGCGCCCTACGCCCTCCGGGGTTTGGGAAGAGGTGCCGCAAAGGGAGAGCTGGGGAGGGGCAGCTTGCCTGGCCCCTTTCCTCCGCCCGCCCCCTCCCCTAGGACGGAGGGCTCGTCTCGTCTCGTCGCCCCCTCCCTCCAGCTGCGGGTGTGGCTCCTTTCCTGCCCCCCCAGTCTCCCAGCCCGCGCGGCAAAGGCTCGCGAAAGGGTCCTTACCTCGGCGTTGACTTCGGCGTCCTCTGCAGCGGCGCCGCGGCCCAGGCAGCCCAGAAGCAGCAGTAAGAGCGGCAGCACATGCGGCCGCGCCGCCGCCTCCCGGCCGCCGAGGGGGCTGCCGGCCCGGGGCGGCCGCCCGGGCGCGCTCCGCTCGCCTCCCATGCTCTCGGCGCCCCGCGCGGCCCGGAGCGCTGCACGCGGAGCTCGCCCGCCCGCCCGAGCCGAGCCCCTTCACGCGCCTCGGAAACTTGCCACGCTCCCTGGCTCCCCGCCCGGCGGGCGCGCGGCAGAACCTCCCGGTCCCGGTCCCCGCGGCAAATTCCCACGCCCGAGGAGAAGCGGGCCGGGCAGATCCGGGCACGCGGAGCCGGCCCACGGGAGAGAGGGCCGGCCGGAGCCGCCTGCCTCCGGGTCCTGCAGCCTGGGCGCCCGGGGCCCGGCTCCCGAGAGCAATTGCAACTCCTGAGCCTCTTTGTCTGGCTCAGCGCTCCGGCCGCCCGGTCCCGCGGCGCCCCCTGCGCGCCCAGCTCCCTCTGTCCATGCCCGGGGCCGGGCGCTGCCCAGAGCGCGCGCCTCCCGCCCGGGCACTCTGCTCGCCCCGCGCCCGATCGGGCCCGGGTCGCCGCGCGGTCCCCGGAGGAGGCGCAGGGAGCGGGTGGGAGCGAGTGAGCCGCCAGGAGCCGGCGCCCGACGTCCCCGGCGACTCCGGCGCAGCTCGCGGCGCTCCCAGCCCTCCGCCCCGCGCCGCGGTCGCCTCCGCTCTTAAAGGGCCAGCGCTCTCCGTGCGCGGCCGCGGGGCGGGGGCGGGGGGCGGTGTCTTAGGCGGAGGCTTCTTGGTAGCAGGTGCGGGCGGTGCAGCCGGGCAGGCGGCCGTTTCACTCTTTCCAGACGTCGGGAATCCTCTGTGCCCACCTCCGTCACTCCTAGCCTGGCTTTTGTTGAATGGGGGGATCCCTGAAGTGACGCCTCCCGTCTCCCCTCCTCCCGCGAAAGAGTGAGGGGGAATGAAGATCCCTCTTTCTCTTGGTGGGGATACTGAGACCGCGGGTGGGCAGGAAGGAGGGCTGGGGGAGGAGGGGCCCCAGTGTTTTAGGCTTAAATAAACAAAAAAGATACACAAAATCTAGAGGTTTGTTATTTTCTCAGAAGCCCTCCCAGTCTTTGGGCCTTCAGGTGGCTCCCCTCAGTGGCGAAGGGAGGGCTTGGGTGCGTGGTGGATGCCAGCAGTGTGACCAGGGCGGGTTTAGGGGGCACAGGTGGCAGTTCTGCCTCCCCTCTCACCTGGGGCAGGTGGGCGAGTTACTTAACTTGTCCCGAGTCTCCCTGTTCTTATCCGGAACGTGGCCTGAGGGTTGGATCTGCTTCGGTTCCCTGGCCCAGCACACATTCGGTATCCAAGTCCAGGACACTGTTTGGTGCAAGTGAGATGTGACAATTCTGCCTGACAAGGTGCCGGGCTGGCTGGTAGGCAGATCTTCCCACCGAGTGGAGCTTAGAGTGCTAGATTTAAGTCGATTCCAGGGTCAGCTTGGGATCCCGTGGGTGTGGATGCCGAAGCCTAGAGGTGGGAGGCCTTGGTCTAAAGTCTGGAGAGGCTGTGTGGTCGCATCAGGGACAATCCTGACCCAACAGATGGGTGTCCGGGGATGAATGTGAAGGCACCCAGCAGGGCAGGAGGGCAGAGACCTTCCCTCCCCTCTGCCACCTCCCAGCCCCGGAAATGGGAGCTTTCCTCACCGGAGGGAGATTTCTCTTGAAACCACCCCCTCTGGCCTCACCTCCCGGAAATGGGCAGAGATCTGGCAGAGCGTGAGAAGTTTACCTGTTGGGGATCTGCCAGGCGGAAAGAAAAAAAAAGTACCGTTAAAGAGAACAGACAAGTTAAAGTAGCAAAGATAGATTTTTGAAAAACAAAACAAAAACCTGTTGCAATAGAGGAAGAGAGACTCAGTATAGAGCTGGGCCTGATTCCCAGTTTATACCAGTAACAAGGGGGGATTTACAGCTGAGGAGCAAAGGGGTAGGGCATTGGTGGATGGAAAATGACGAAGAGGAGACATCAAGTCTGGGGGGATTCTGGCTGAAGGCAGGCCAGGGTGATCAGATCTCACCTGGCAGGGGCAGTGGGGTTCTGGAGGTTGACCAGATATCAAGGGTGAGGAATTCTCATTAAACTGACTTAGCAGGTTTCTTGCTAAAACTGGATCCTACAGGAAGCACAGGCCTGGACCTTGTTGGGGAGAGGGTTCAGGGGATCCAGATTAAAGTCTGATCATGCAAAGAGTCTTTGTCAGTTCCCTACTTGTTCAAGGGAAGAAGAGGCATTCTTTTTTGTTTCTTTTTTTAAATATGTTTTTATTGATTTCAGAGAGAGGAAGGGAGAGGGAGAGAGAGAGAGAGAAACATCAATGATGAGAGAGTCCTTGATAGGCTGCCTCCTGCACGCCCCCTACTGGGGGGATCGAGACTGCAACCCCTGCGTGGGCCCTGACCCAGAATCAAACCGTGACCTCCTGGTTCATGGGTCCACACTCAACCACTGAGCCATGCCAGCCAGGCGAGGCATTCTTTTTTTGCTCTGAACAATATAAGTCCATTTCTCACTTGGTTGCCTTTATTCCTTTAGAACCAGCTGAACCATCTGTTGAGACTTGGTGACAGTGGATAATTGCTGTATTGTACAACCCATAGGACATTTAATGAGAGGGATACTTTGAAGATAAATGGAAAGAACAAGATTAAAGGCTGAATTGGCCTGTGTACCCAACTTTGTAGATCTTCAAGGATAGACCAGAAGAAATCCATGACTTATCGTCCTTCCTCAGTGGTGTGAGCGAGATGGTGGTGATAACACACCTTTCTCTGTTCACCTCTGGAACCATCCTGGTTATGGCAAAGATGTCAGGTAGGTTGCAGGAGACAAAGGTACAGCAGTGGCTTCCGATCACTATGGGAGTGCACCCTTCTGCAGCCAGGGTCACATGAAGGGCGATGCCATCATGGAGAATAGCAAGCTGGGTTTCTCACGGTTGTCGAGACACCAATTCAAGGCCCCAGTGGTTAACCGGGGGCAAAGTGAGTTGCAAGGTGAATTGCTTAAGCAATGAGTAAGGTTGTCTTCCTTTCTGTGATTTCAATTTCCATGGTTTCAGTTACCCACGGTCAATCATGATCTGAAAGCATTAAGTGGAAAATTCCAGGAACAAACAACGCATACATTTTAAATTGTAGTCGTTCTGAGTAGTGTGATAAAATCTCGTGCGGTCCTGCTCTGTCTTGCTCGGAATGTGAATCATCCCTTTGCCCAGCATCACCACGATGTACACGCGACCTGATCATTAGACACTTAATAGAATATTCCACTTGACAGATGAATAAGTTGTCCTCATGGGCCTTCCTGTGACAACTTAAGAAAGTGGTCCCTTACATGGAGATAGGGGCGAACATCTGAGAATCCTAAGAGCAGTGGGTAGCCATGGTAAGTCCAACTCTTCCCCGTGGTTTAGCCTGTTCCGTTTTGAGGGTGCTGTTGGCTTTCTGTGGCATCTGATGACTGAGGACAGTAAGGGCAGTGTTGACTTTGACTAATGTGTTGCCTTTTTGATTTCCTGTATAATTTTCCCAATGAAACGTGATCCTGTCACTAGAGACGGCAGAGGGCGATAAATTCAGTCGCGTGCGGCGATTTGACGTTTGGCAGGGCTTGGGATTCTAGAAGTTTATGTTGGTCTGTAATGGAATATCCAGCCTGGAGGTCCCCTTCTTCCTCCAGGAGGTTAGGGTCATTGACATGAAGAGTAAGGTCCACTCGGGAGAGGGGGTTTTCTGATCAGGCCAGCCTAGGACAGAGTAATGATCTGTACCAGTTAATAACTGATTGTACTAGTTAATGGTACAATCATGGGGCGTCCCATCAGTGGGTAAAGGAAGGCAGGGTTAACATTATGACAGTGATGTATGGCGATGGGAGAGGGAGAGAGGAGTAAGATTTCATAGGAGGTAAGTCGAGACGCAGAAAAGTGCTATATATTTTATTAAGCGATGAGGTCTGCGTAGCCTGAGGAACGTGAATGTCAAGCGAATGACGGAATACTAAATCAGAGGTAGCTTGGACAAGTCTGGTGGTTGCAGCTGTGGGTCACAGGGGGATATGCCTTGGCTACTGGGTCGAAGGCCAAACTATAATATCCCGGGCGTCTTTGGTGTCCATTATGTTTCTAGGATAGCATGCCAAGGTCATGACCCTCTGGTTTATGCACAAACAAGGGAAAGGGCAGGGAGTAATTGGGAGGTCCAAGGCTGGGAGGTGAACCTAGGGGGCCCTTAAGGTTCCTGAGAGCATCGTTGGGTAGGGGATCCCCAACCCCTGGATCTGGGGATACTTCCCTAGTCATGGCAGAGAGGAGTGAGGCAATCATAGAGAAATTAGGCTTTCACGTCGTACCCTGCAAGACCTCAAAAACTTTTCAGCTGTTGTTTTCTGTCAGGGAGAGGAATAGGTTGAATTGCAGAGGCTCTGTCTGTGGAGACAGGTTCACCTGCAGCTGAAATATCATGACCCGGATTTCAGACACACAGAACAGTGGAATTTTGTCTCTAGCCATCTTGTGGCCCTTTCTCACTAATGGCTTAAGGTGTTCATTGTCCAGAGGAGTTGTCACAGCTGTCAGAACATGGAAGGATTAAAGCGTAGTCTCCTGGGAATTTTAAGTCCCTCCAATTGGCAATTAGGGAGTGCAAGAAGGAAGCAGAGGAGCCTCAGTAAAGCCTTGGGGCATAATAGTCCAGATATATTGTTGATCAACTCAGGTGAAGGCAAACAAGTATTGGGATTCCTTCCGAAGGGGGATCCTAAACCAGGCAGAACACAAATCAAGGACTGTGAAACGCTGGGTATTGGAAGCAACAGCAGACAGGATCGTGTTAGGTTTAAGCACCAAGGCAAATCTGGGTTTGATGATTTTATTGATAGATCTCAGATCTTGGACTAATCCATATCCTTGCTTATTTGTTTTTTTTGACGGCCAAATGGGGAATATTGCATGGACTAGAAGTGGGGACCAGAATGTTTTGCCTAACAAACCTTGGATTATTGGTCAGAGTCCCTCAAGTCCTTTTGCCTTTGAATGACATTGGGAAGTGTGGGGAGGGGTAAGCAAACTGGAGACAAGGGTCTAGGTCTCACTCGCTGTCTCAGCTGAGGGTCTGATGGTGGTTGTGAACCAGACCTGAGTCACAGCAATAAAAACTGTTCAAAAAAAACCAAAACTGTTCAAGGGATCCAGAGTTAGATAGAAGTTAAACTGGTAAAGATGGATTTTACCCAACAAACTTGCAGAAAGAAAAGGAGAGAGAGAGAGAGAAACTATTGCAAAGAGATACCAGTATAGTATGGGGTTCAATTCCAAATACAACCAGAACAAGTGGGGATTTATCACTGAGGAGAAAACTGGGGTGGGGGGGTTGATGAATGGAAAGCCACTCAGAGAAGGCGACGTCTGGGGGAATTCAGGCTGAAGGCAGGCCAGGGTGATCAGATATCTCCTGGGGGGCAGTGGAGATGGGGAGTTTGATTAGCTAATCAAGGGTGGGTATTTCTTGCTAACCTGATTTAGCAGGATTCTAGATAAAACTGATTCTAGGAGGAAGTACATGGCTGGGCCTTGGGTAGAGGGTTGAGAGGAGCCAGACTAAAGTTTGGTCAAACAAAGAACCTTTGTCAGCACCTGTTTGAGAGAGGTTCCTCCAGGAAAGGAAGTGGGGGTTTGGAGAAAAAGTTGAGGCAATTTCTTCCATTTCTTTTCTTTCTTTTTTTAAAAAATATATTTTTGTTGATTTCAGAGAGAGGGAGGGAGAGGAGAAAGGAAGAGAGAGACATAGAAACATCAATGATGAGAGAGTCATTGATCAGTTGCCTCCAGCACGCCCCTGACTGGGGATCGAGCCACAACCTGGGCATGTGCCCTGACCTGGAGTCCAGTCCCCATCTCCTGGATCCTAGGTCAATGCTCAACCACTGAGCCGCGCCTGGCCGGGCAATTTCACCCATTTCCACAGATAGACTTCTCAGTGGGGTCCCTCCTTTTTGGAAATGGATTTCTAAATTTTTTGCTTTGAATATCCTTTTGGGAAATGTACAGTAGACGTCAGAAATGGACCACAGGGTTGTCTCCATTTAACTGAATGCCTCGCCATCTTTCACACTATCTTTTCCCAATCAGCCAGTTTTTAAAAAAGTTTGAATTTAGGGTGCTACCTAGTAAAGAGAGGTGCCTAGGGACTGTGAGCAATGCGCTTAGAGGCCTATGGGAAGACTAGTTTGGTCATTGTCTTTCTCTTGGTAGGAGCTTCCTCTCTTGGGATAAATCCTATCTTAAGGAGATGGCATCCTTGTGACCAGACCTTGAAGCTCCCAGTCATTGGTTCTGGCTCCTACAGGTAGCTTGGGCCCAAGGTGGGTTTGTACATCCATCCATCACAGGGGTCTGTCGTTCTACCGGGTCTGGCCAGCCCCCAAGGTCCGGAGAGCCTGGGATGTGTGAACCCCAGCCCTTCGGTCAGCCAACTTTAAATATCATCCACATTTTGCCAATATCACTTCCTAGATCCCCTAACCTCCTCCACCCTTTTTCCCTTGGAGTCTTTTGAATTCAAGCCCAGACTCGTCATTTCACAGCACACTTTCCTTCTGAGACCCTGATGTGGTGCGAGGGGTTGTCCAAACAGCTCTGGATTAGAAGCCTGGCCACGGGGCTCCTGCCCCAGCACTAATTTCTTGCGCAATCTGAGCAAGTTATTTCCCCTCTTTGGGTTCGTCTCCTTGCGGATTTGTAAAAGGAAGATTCTGGCTCAGGTCATGCGTGGCTGAGGCCCCTCATTTGGTTAAAGCAAAGGCACTGTGGATGGGAACCAGACCCAGGACCCCACCCCCACCCCTGGCCGCCCTGTCTCCCCACCCCCCCAGGCCCCGCTCAGGTCCCCGGTACCACAAGACCAGGAATAAACAAGCCGAGGTAATTTCCCTCTCCCTGGGAAACAAAGCTGGGGTGGTCTGGAGAGCTGTGTGGAGAGCCAAGGGTGCCAGGTGGAAATGGGCCAAACAGGCCGAGGGATGATCATTTCCCTGCCCTGCAGGGAACATCTGAGGACACCGAGGCCAGATGTGTTGATTTTGCACCCTCCCTGGTGTGATAACATCCCCATCTCCAGCTTGTCTTTACTCCGCGCCAGCCGGCCTGGGGTGGACCCGGCCGCTCCGGTGGAGCCTCTGTCTCCGGAGCGTCTGAGCGCATCGCCTCGTAAGGAGGAGCCCCAGCTGCTTCTGCACCGTCAGCGGAGCACTGCACGGCTGGGCGCCCGCCAAGCCCCTGTCGCCCAGCCCAGCCCAGCCCCCGCCCCTCCCCCAGTGAATCTCCTACTTCCTTCCTCTGTCACCACCTTCCATTCTCCATTGACAGCAGGTTATTGATCTTGGCCCATTTCTCAAAGTTGCCGCACTCTAGTTCCATCCACGCCACATCCTGCCCCCGGGCCCCAAGGGTCAGTCCCCCCACCCCCACCCCCAGGTTTGTGGATGGTGGTTCTACACACCCAGTTCCATGCCAGGAAGGGTGAGCACCCAAGATAGAGGCTGGTGTCCCTGATGAGGAAAGGCAGGTGGTCTGTGCCCGCAGAACCTGCCTTGTGGGAGGCTGGCTTCCATCCTGAAATGGGAACCTGCAGGAAATTGGGTGGCCTATCGGTACAGTGTTGGGATGGGGCTTCTCCTCCGTGCACCCTGCCTGTGCCCCTGCCACCCCCTGTTGTGAGCACCCAGAGGCCCAGATGAGCCTGATTCCCCCAGCTGCCCAGGTCAGGGCTGGCACAGAGCAGGTGGCAGTCAGTACTGGCTGCACAGCCGGGTTGCTGTGTTCCTTGCGTGCCAGGAAGGCTGCTTGGCTTCTCCATCTCCAGCGTGACCTCAAAAGTCAGAAGAACTGACTGACCAGTTGGAGTTGAATCAGCAGATCAATGTGGTGGGGATGGGGAACAAGGCACAGAATGTGACTTCAGGGGCCTTCAGTGCAGAGACTGGGAGCTCCCCTCGGGAAGTACAGGGGCAGGAGGTGGGGTGGGAGCCAGGCCCCCATTTCCCACCTTTCCCTCAGGTCTGACCAGGGCAGGATGGAGGTTAGGCTTCACCTCTGATTTCTCATGTGACCTCAGGCTAGTGACTGAGCCTGCTCTTCTGTACAAGCGGAACAATCATTCCTACCCAGCTCACCTTTCAGGGGGCTTATTGGGAGGACCAGATGAGGTCTTAGAAAGTGATTTGAAATTGTTATAGTATCAGGTCTAAATGTCTACACTTACACCGATGAGGAATGGGGGCGGCGACCCCTGGCCACATGCCGACTTCTGGGCTAGATGTGTGTGCAACCTCGCCGGTATGCAGGCCTGGCAGGCTGGGTGACCCCATGCCAACATTGTCTCTCGTGGCCACATTAGAAGTCATAACAGATACTCTCAGGGTCCCCCAAACTGTGAAGCACCTGAAGAAGGGGGGTAGAGAAGAATCGCCTTTACACCTAGTTGGATAGAAGCAGTCCAAAACCAAGTCCAAAATAAAAACTAATTTTTATTCGTTGAACATAATTTAAAACTATAACATAAAAATATCTCTTCATCCATCACTGGAAATCCAGATGGCAACTGGAGAGGACTGGTCTTTTGCTCTCATGAGGGCTCAGAGAATAAAAACCCTGTGAAGCCCCTGGCCCTCTGTCCATGTCCCCTTTGCAGGCCCGCAGGCCACAGCGGGCAGCTGGAGGCTGCAGAGAGTGAACGCTGATGGGGGAAGGCGCCTCTCTGCCTCTTTGGAAAAGCTGATGGGAAACCAGAGGTCACGGAGCGTTGGAGGCCTGGCTGAAAGCCACCAACGAGGTCAAAATGAAACATCTGCTCAAGTCTCCCCAGGCACCTGGCTGGGGGCGAGTGGGAGGAAGGAATGGAGAAAACTGATGCTAAACCTCAAATTAGCACCCTGCACCTTGGCCCTGAAGTGGCCTTTGCTGGCATAGGAGGGGTGGGGCCAGAAATAAATAAGACTGACAAGCTTCAAAGAGGGAGGGTGATAGACCCATCGAAGGACCCTATGTCTTGGCTTGAGCAGGGATGAGCCAGGACACAATGGTTTTAAAAACGCTGGTCTGAGGCCAATGGCATCACAATGCAAACAGCTGACGGGGCCCTGGGGGGGAGTGTGGGGAGGGGCCATTTGTTGGCGGGACTACAGTGGGGATTCTGGCTGAGTATGGGTGGGCTCACCGGGTGACCCCGTTTTTATTTATTTTTTGCCCAAGAACCACAGACCTAGAACTAGGGAGCACGGTCTGCCCTCTACTGGTGATTTTTGGGAATGACCACAACACAGCAGCGCTGGACCTGCAACCCAAAAAACGGGCCAGGAGAGAACCAGCCCCCAGGGCCCATCAGGCCTCCCAGGACGGTTTGTGAAGGCTCCTCCATCTCTGCCTGGCCTGCAGTGGGGTCTGGGACAAGGAGGGCCTCTGGAGCTCACTTCAAAGGCATCGAGAAGAACTTGTTCCCGGACTTGCAGCGGACCTGCTCGGCGTGCACACGCAGCAGCATCTCAGAGTCTTCAAACTCGTCCACAATTTCCTTAAACCAGGAGACAGAAGAGGACAGTCACTTTAGGGGACTCAGAGGGTGCTGCAAACAAATGCAGCCTACTGAAATCCTTCAGAGGTTGGGCAAGGCTGAAGGGAGACCCAGGGCCACACAGGCTCCAGGCCCTATCAGCTCTGCAACCTCATGGAGTTGATTGATCCTACCACCCCAACTTTGCAGAGGAGGAATGGCTGCTCAGAACCCTGGAGTAAAGACTCTAATAAAAACCAGGACTGGGACCCGGGTCTGCTGGACCCCTGACCAGAGCTCTTTGTCACTGCTGGCGTGATGGGGCCAAGAGCAGAGGTAGCTGCTTGATGATGGCCCATGGGCTATACCTAGCATGCACGTTTTGTTTGGTTTGCAAAACTGAAAAAAAAAGTAAAAAACTGGTTGCCAACATTAGAAAATGGGGAGATTATCCATAAAAGTCTGGATTTCTGGTTTCTCTGGAAAAAACAGGAGCAGTAGCAACACTAGGCTCACATTTCTGCATGGTAACACTCCCCACTGTCTCCCTGACCCAAGGAGGAGTACCACCATCTCTAAACTGATGGGAAAGTGAAATATTTCACCTACTTTGCACAATATGAGAAAGGCTCTGAAGGTGGATATTCCCTACATCTGGCACGTTTCACTCCTTTCCAACACCAGCCAGGCCCCTGTGGGCATCCCAGCCTTTGACCTCCAGGTAAGGGGCTAGGACTTCAGGGCAGGCCCGCAGCATCCTCTAGGATCAGTGCTCTAAGGCAGTGCTTCTCAGATTTCATCGCGCACAGGAATCCCTAAAGATCGTGCTAAGATGCAGTTCTGATTTTTCAGGTCTGGGTTGGGGCCTTGGAGTCTGTAGTGCTAATAAGCTCCCAGGTGCTGCTGGTCCAGGGCTGCACTTTCAGGAGCAAGGTAAGGTGGTGGGGTCTCCGGACACGTCAGTAATTTCCCGGGGATTCAGGTTTGCATACCTAACCCCCAGGGCCAATCAGCTCCCCACCGAGCTCCTGCTTGTGGAACTCACCTGCAGCTCCCTCAGGCACTGCCCTTCCAGCTGGAGACGAGCATCGCCCACACACCAGGCCAGGCTGATGTGGAATGAAGGGTCCTGCAGAGGAACAGCAGGGAGGTGGGTGGTCACCCAGGTGCCATGGCAGGCCCGGGCATCATGGCAGATCTGTGACAGAGCTGTCACGGCATCCATGCTGGATCCTAGACGGCTCCATGGGAGACTAGACCTTCAACGTCTATCAGTGTTGGTCCCAAGCACCCTCTACAGCAGGGGTGGGGAACCTTTTTCTGCCAAGGGCCATTTGGATATTTATAACATCATTGTGGGCCATACAAAATTATCAACTTAAAAATTATCTATGAAAAAGCTCCTAGATTTATTGGATTTTGAGTTCTGCCTGTGGTTGCCTTGGCAGGGCCAGACCAAATGATTTGGAGGGCCGGATGTTCCCCACTCCTGCTCTAACTGAAGGCTGGTTTTACTCAAGTTAAAGATGGGCCACTGGCGATTACCCGTTGATTACCTGGTAGAAAGTGGTGAGGTCAAATTCCTCCAAGACTCTGTCTACCTCTGAAACCAGGTCTAGGAACTGCGTGTGCCCGGAGGTGACTTCGAGCCCAAGAAAGGTCCTGTGGGGAGACAGAAGTAGAGACCACAGGGCCGTGAGACCACGGGGGCCTCTGAGAACACGAATGTCTGTGATGGGGCGGAGGATGTGATGGACCAAAAGTGAGCAGACTGGACCAGGAGTGCTTTCTTAGTGGTCTCCTGGGCAGGTCGTGTTCCCGATCACCCTCCCCTCCTTGGTGTGGAAGCTGCCCTTCCCTAATTCTAACCACACACTGCCCCTTCCTCCCCAGGGTCTAATAACACTTGCAGGGATGCTTTCATCTGCCACTGCCAAGTCTACAGACCCAAAGCCCCTGCAGCCATCTCTCCTCTCCGTCATCACTTCGGAATCTGGCTCCTTTCTCGAGGTCTTGGCTCCGTGGCACCAGCTACTGTCCCATCAGCACTCAGACACGCTCTCTCTCATCTTTAACAAGCTTCCCTGGAGCGCACACCTTTAGCCAGCCTCCACCGCATTCCCAGGAAAACTTCTTTTAGATGACTTCGCTATCATGTCCCTCCTCTGTTCAATCCCTCCAAAGGCTTCCATTACACAGAAAACCCAAACTCCTTCCCTTGACCCTGCATGAGCTAACCCCGCCCAAGTCATCACTTATCACCCTCCCACCTGCTCCCCGGGTCCTACTTCACTGGCCTCCTCGCGTGCCCAGCTCTTCCCTGCCTCTGTTACTTCACTAGCTGTGTCCTCTGCTTGAAGGTTATTTTTCTGGTTTTGTTGTTTTTTTAATCTTCACCCAAGGATATTTTTCCCATTGCTTTTTCAGAGAGAGTGGAAGGGGGGGGGAGAGAGAGAGAGACATAGATGTGAGAGACATTGATTGGTTGTCTCCCACATGCCTTGACTAGGGCCGAGGACCGAGCCTGCAACCGAGGTCTGTGCCCTTGGCTGAAATCAAACCTGGGACCCTTCAGTCCACAAGCTGATGCTCTAACCACTGAGCAAAACTGGCCACGGCTGCTTGAAGGTTCTTGTGGCAGCTCTTCCTCAGGTCCCCAGCAAACGCCACCGCCCTGGCCACTTCCCTAGTGCCCTCCTAGGAGCATCTGCTCCTGACTACCTTATCATATCACATAGTAGTCATGACCAATCTCATTCACTTTATTACCTGTCTCCCCTGCATCTATGAGATCCCTCAGGGCAGGCACTGTGTGACCTTCTCACTGGGGACTCTGTTGGTGCTGAACGGATGTCTGCAGCAGAGAGTGAATGAATGAATGAGCCCTCCTCTCAGAGATGCTCAGGGCAGGCAGCTTGGTGAGGGGATCAGACAGGGAGGCTGGCTTTGAAGCCATGATAATAACAACTTCTTATGTTCATCAAAAACTTTTTTGGCTCACTTGAGCCTCACAAGTGCCCAGTGATGAATGCAGCCAGGACAGGCGTGTGATGGCATGGAAAGGGAAGGTCGCAGAGGTGAAGATATGAGCTAAATGTTAAACTGGGGTCAGAGCTGGGTGAGAACCAGGTTTTCTTTCAGTTGCTGGCTTTTTTCACTATACCGAGATGTGTTCTCTACCTCTGCCCCTCCCCTCAAGTTCCCCTATTATATCTCTTCATGAAAGGTTCAGATTTGGGAATGACTGCCTTTGTAGTCCTAGAGTAGGTTAATCTTCTGGAAATGATGGGGCCAAGGGGGAAGACCCACCTGGTTTTCTCTTCATTGGTATAAATCTTTACCCGGTCGGCAGTAAAGCAGAATCTGAAAGTTAGAAGAAAAGGCCACATTTCAGGAAGAGTAACAAAAAAAATCAGAAAAAAATGGTGTATAGTAAAAAATAGCACTTTGAAGATATAGTTCACTCATCTCACACTCAGTATTGTCACCCTATTATACAGGTGGTAAATTGAACCCTAAAATATTAGAGCTGGACAAGACGCTTTGAATAATCACCCAGTTCAAATAACACATAGTTCACCCAGATGCTAGCAAAAATTTTACCTTGTTGATAAACTGTCATTCCATTAAACGATATGAGACGATCTCAACTTACTGATGGGGACTGAGAAAGTCTTACTCATCAAGTAGGGATAAGAGATCATAGAAGGGACAACTGTTCCTTGCAGTTTTAAAAAAGACAATTCTGATCTAGCCTAAGCAATGATAAGAACATTCCCTGTGTGACAGGCACTATAATTATGCCCATTTTACAGACAGGAAAACTGAAGCTTGGTGAGGTTGAATTGGGTGAACTACAATTTGAACCTTAGTCTGCCTGATTCCAAAGTCCTTGCTTTCACCTGTGATGCCTTAGTAGGTTTCTGTTGGTATGAAACACCCACCCACCACTCAGATTAGTTGCATAGGGACCACCAGCTTCTGCCAGGACAGTGCTTCGACTCTAGTTGCTTCTGCTGTGTTCTCTGGGATACCAGGAGATCTCGAAGGGAAAGACTGGCTTGCTGTCCTTTGTGGACCAACTTGGCAAATGCCATTACAGGAAAGGATCATCATTTTACAGCCTGCAGGCCAAGGTCTCACCCCATGGGAGGGAACACAACACCCCAGAGTCTGCATAGAATCTATTGACTTTTGGCTTCTCTATCAGCCTTCGGCCTCCCAATACATCCCTTTTAGGGGAAATGTCAGGGACAGTAGAGCCAACAGGAGACTGGTTAAATGTACAGTTTAGGAAGTGTCCTCCTGGAGTGGACATTGAATGTTTGTGCCCAACTCTGATGGTTAATTTTATATGTCAACTTGACCTGGCTAAGGGACGCTCAGGGAGCTGGTGAAACATTTTCTCTTGGTGTCTCTGGGAGGGTGTTTCTGCAAGACAATAGCATTTGAATTGCTAGACTGAGTAAAGCAGGCGGCCCTTCCCCTGGGGTGGGCATCACAGCGGAGGAAAGGTGAATTTCCTCTCTCTGCTTGAGCTGAGATATCATCTTCTCCAGTCCTCTGAATCTAGCATTCAGTTCTTAGGCTCATAGTGGGACTTGTACCATCAGTCTCCTCCACCCCGCACTCGACCCCGAATTCTCAGGCCTTTGAACTTGGACTGGACTGAATTACACCACTGGCTTTCTTGGTTCTCTGGCTTGCAGAGGGCAGATTGTGGGACTTCTTGACCTTCATAAGTACATGAGCCAATTCCCGTAATAAATCTCATATTTATATCTGTATCTGTATCCTGTGGGTTCTGTTTCCTCTAGAGAACCCTAATACAGATTTTGGTATGAGAGTGTTTTAGAGGAGCAGGATTTTAAGGATGAGTTTTCTGAATTGGTTTTGGGGTTTCTGGAATTCTGGAGAGCCTGTTAGTCAAGTCAGATATTTGCTGAAGCTATTAGAAAAGAGAGCTGTCCTTCCAGATTAGTGGACAGGCAGCCTGGAAGTCCCAAGTCCCCTCTGAGGCAGCCACCCCCACTCCCATGACCTGCACACAGATAAGGACTCGAAAGCTTCCAGAGCCTATGTGGCGGGCCTAGGTCACAGGGATGAAGTGTAGAGCAGGCAGCTCCAGGAGGTGTTTAGTATTCTAACCTGGAAGTTTGGCTTGCCTGCTGGGTGATTCACCCCACACCAACAGGACATGCCAGAGGTAGTTCAGGACAGGAAGAGGAGCCTTGGAAGGGGAGAGGAGGCAGGGGCACTGGGCACTCACCTCTGGTGGGAGGCCATGCGGTCTTTCAGAGCCTGCACGAAGGGAAGGATCCAATGATGGCGCAGAACCACACTGTGGGACAGGCTGAGGTGGAAGGACTCCATCCTCACCAGCCGGGGCACGTATGTCTGGGCGTGGGGCAGCAACGTGTCAAGCAGGTCCAGGAAGTCCTCCTCGGCTTCATCTGGAGGGGGACAGTGAAGGGGGTGGGCCATTCTCTTAGCCAGAGTGGCATGACTGAGCGGAGAAGCCCAGAAGGCAAAGGCCTTTTTCACTCTGGGTTTTAGGAGAAAATTACCTCAACAGCAGCCTACATCCATGTATTTTAATAATATTTTAATACGTGTTTCTGGTTATAGAAGTAACACACTTATGCCCACTGTAAAGAATTCAAGTAAAAAAGACCTATGCAAAGGAGAAAGCAGGGGTCCCTGGAATGCCATCACCTACAGCAGTGGTATCCAAACTATTGTGATCACACGGGCCATTAGTAAAACAAGCTTGCAAAATGTGTTTTTTTTTTTTAATCCTAATCCGAGGTTATTTTTTCCATTGACTTTTAGAGAGAGTGGAAGGGAAGGAGGGGGAGGGAGGGAAAGAGAGAGAAACATCAATGTGAGAGAGACACATTAATTGGTTGCCACCCGCATGCACCTCGACTGGGGCGGGGGATCGAACCTGCAACCTAGGTATGTGCCCTTGACTGGGAATCGAACCCATGATCCTTCAGTGCTCAGGCGGATGCTCTACCACTGAGAAACACTGGCCAGGGCTATCATCCCCATTTCAGAGATGAGGAAACTGAGGCTCTGAGAAGTCCAGTAACTTACTAAAGGGCACCCAGAGTAGTGGGTCATGGAGCGAGGACTGACTCTGGAGACAGGGCATTTTCTATTTTCTGCCTACCACCTACTTCTTAGGGTGGGGGTGGGAATTGAACCCTCTTAGAAATCAAGTGTCAGCTGCAGCTGTACTCTGGGATGGCCTTGACACTGCCCTAACCCTCTCTTGCTCACCTCCGCATGGGCAGAGAGAACATGATACCTAGGGTTAATAAAAGCCTTCAGGCAATGCTTTGAAAACTGAAACTAAGTGGACAGAAAAATTCCCCAATTCTTGAACCTGCTTCTCTCTGTGCTGAGTCGATCTTTCCCACCATCAGTGTCAGAGGCTTCTGGCTTCTTCCTCCCAGCTGGAGTCAGCTTTCTCCCATCCAGAGGCACCTATCGGTCTCAGCCACTTGCCTTTCACATGGTACTCACACGGTACGTAGACATGGGTGGCCCAGTTGCCCCGCTCATGGGGAAAGGTGCGCACCCGGCCCCCATGTTTTGCACTGTCATCCTTGGGCCCCTCTTCGGTGCCTGGGAACATGTGCAGCACACTGTCTGGTACCGGCAACCTCTGGCTGGGAAGGGGGCTCTGGCCACTGCAACAGAAATGAAGAAAATGAGCTTTTGCATCCTCCGTGCATTCTCTACCTCCGTACAGGGTGACTGTACATCTATTTCCCGCCAGGTGCTGTAAGCAGCTTCTACAAAGCTCTTTCCCCAGTACTCTCATTGGGGTCTCCTAATGACTCTGAGACAGACCTCAGCAGGGAGCATGGTCCTCCCGGGACAACTGAGCAGTGTGCGTTCAGAGGTCACCTTCCTTAAAGGGGCAGACTGAGCTGGAGCAGCGCTTCCTAGCTCTGTGGTCTCGGGTCAGTCTTGTCCCCTTCGTAGGCCTCAGTTTCCTCATCTGTAAAGTATACTTCTACCTGATGGCGCCACTGTGAGATCAACCGAGATGCTGCTCGAAAAGCACTCGGCCTGGCACTTAAAAGCCGAGGCTCCACGAAGTAAGAGGCTTCGCTGGTTTTGTTCACTGCAGAGTCCCCCAGTCCCAGCCTGGTGCAGGGTGGGTGCTCGGTGAATATTTATTGGATGAATGAAAAAAACTCTCCACCGCTTTAGCTATTACTATTGCAACTGTGTTAAATGAGGAAGCAGACCTAGGGCGGTACAGCGCTGGGCGCCAGGAGGCAGAGTCAGCGAGCGGCCGAAGCCGCCCGAGAAACACGGGTTTCTCGCCTCCGAGCCTTGGCCTAGCTGGGGCTGGGGAGCACTCTCCCCGAAGCTGGGGCTTCGTCCAGGCCTGTGCTGCGGAATGTCCCCCCCCCCCCGGGCCCCTTCCCCTTCCCGGCCGCGCCGCTCCGCGCTCTGCCACCCTCCCCCAGGCACTCCGGTGCCGTCGGGGTCTCGCGTCAACCCGCACCCTCCCCCCAAAGACTCCTTCGCTCCTCACCGAGGGCGGCATCCAGCCCCCGGCAGGGCCTGAGCCCCGGGCCCGGGCTCGGCCTCGTCCTCGGAGCCGCTGCTGCTGTAGCCCACCAGAGCAGCCGCGCTCATGGGGCCTCCCGCGCGACCGCACCGCGGCGCCGCCGGCCGCCCTCGGCACCCGGAATCCGCTGCGCCGGAAGTGCCTCCGGGGGCGGGGCCTGGCTTAGCACCGCCTCGGGGCGGGGCCGGGAGGCGGGGCCCGCGCGGCGCGGCCCAGCCCAGGCTGCTCACCCGACCGCACTGCCCGCCACGCGCTGCCGCACAGGGCAACCCGGAGCCTCCGGGGCCGCCGCCTCCGTGCGCCCATTTCACAGATCGCTCTGGGGCTCTGTCTGCAGCCGCCCGGACCTGACCTTCCAGCCACGGGCGGTCTCTAAGTCAGCGGGCAGCGCACTAGACACAGCGGAGCTCCCTGCCCTCGCGGCCCGGCAGAATCCGAGGTCCCGGAGCCCCCGACTCCAGCCGGCCCACAGGCCGGGCTCCGGGGCCCTTCCCCTAGGAGCGAGCTGAGCGGTCAGAGGCCGGTCAGTTCCAGCAGACCTGAGGGTCTAGGAGGCCCCTCCTCTCAGGGGCAGGGGTCTGGCCGGGGGCCGGGTCCCGAGAGCCCCCTCCCCTAAGGCTGAGCAGGGTGGTCGGAAGCAGACCCCCCCCCCCCCCGAGTCAGCCGAGGCGTGCGGGCCGGGACGCTGGAAAGCCGCCCCGCGCCCCCCGCAGTCCAACCCCGCCTGGCCGGGCCCCGGGGTCCCCGGCAGGGGGCGGCCTCGCTCCGCGCGGTCCGCTCCTCCCGCAGCCGCCACCGCCCCGGCGGCCGCTCCTCCTCCGGCCCCGCCTCCTTGCCCCCCCCCCCGCGCGCCCGCCTGTCCTCCAGTCTGCTAGGCTGTCGGTCCGTCCTCCCGTCCTCCCGGCACTCCTCCGCCCCGAACCGCTAGCCCAGCCGCACTCATCGCTTCCTCGGTTCGGGTCATCGCTAGCCGGTTCCCCGCCCCCGGGTTGCCCGCCGCCGCCGCTACGCGAGGCCGGGGATTGGCAGCGCGCGTAGGCCGCGCCGCGGCCGATCGAGCCGGAATAAAGGGGCGGCCGAGAGAGCAGTGGGTCGCCTCTCGCCCCGCGCCTGACGCCGCTGGTGGCCTGGAGCAGGTGAGCGGCGGGGCGCCCGGGGCCGAGTCTGGGGGCCACTTCCGCGCCCGCCGCCCCTCGTCCCCAGCCAGCCCGGCCGCCCCCCCAACCAGCCAGCCAGCCCCGGCGGCCTCTGAGCTCCCGGGCGGCCCATGCCGGCCTCGAGGCGCAGCTGCTTCCTGGGCCTGCCGGCGGCCCCGGGGCCTTCCTCGGGCCCGTTGGCCGGGCCGGCGCTCCGGCTGCGGTGGCCTGGCCGTACCCGCCGAGGGCTGACAGGAGGCAGCTGAGCGGGGCTGGCGGGCAGTGCAGGTGGGGAGGCGATGGCTTTCATTCGGTTTCCCCGGGAGGAGGAAGGGCTGGGGTGGGGCACAGGTGTGGGCCTCCCTTCGCTCCCCTACCCTACTCTCTCTCTTTGCAGGGAGATCTGAGAGGCCTCGTGGCTGCAGCTTCCTGGAGTGGGTGGGCAGTGGAGCTGGGGGCCCTGGGCCAGAGACCTTATGTTTGGCAGCCATTCATGCAGGAAAAAACAGTTGTGTTGGCGCAGCCTAACCTACACTGCCCTTGGAGTAGCCCCGCTTCCCCCTTTCCTGGGGAGCCTTTGGCACCTGCTTGCTCATGCAACCTGCTGCCTTTGCCCAAGGCAATGGCTCCTTTCCTTCTCCCTTTTCCGGAAGATGGGGAGGATGACAGCTTTTGGCCTGACCTATGTTCTTTTGGCAGAACAGTTAGAGGCCAGGCTGTCCGGGGAAGGCATCCACTTCTCTCCTCTTTCCCTCAGGAGAAAACTTAGAAACTTTCCAGTGTTAGAGGCAGAAAAGCTGGGAACCTGTAAGTGGGTTACATCTGATTCTAAAAGTTCCTCCTTCTCGCTGTCATTACCTTATGCTGCCACAAAGTGGTGAGTTAGAGATTTGCCTGGGCTGGGTGGTTTTTACCTTCCATTGATTACTCAGAAAGTTATAGACTTAGAGCAAGGGAACGGGATTGTCTCTGGAAAGGCGATGAGGAGAAGTGCTCTGTGGTTAGCATGTTGCTTCCCGCATTGCAGAGGCAAACTCGTAATTGCTTATATCTTCCTGCAGGCCTTGACACATTCAGATAAAAGGATTTAGCACTTTTTTTGGTGCTCTGGGAGAGTAGTAGAGTGGGGAAATTCTGCTGTAGACATTGAAGCTGGGTGGGTCTGTAGACCTATCACTGAATCCCATCATGCACTGGCTCTGGTCCCTGCAAGACCATCCAACCTGTGTGTGGAGAGAAAGCAGGCACATGGTCAGGGTGGAGGGCCTGGGAGATAGTTGAGAGGGATGTGAGCCAGCCCCTCATAAGAGAAGGTTTTTGAGATGGTCCTTTGTTCCATGCAATTGTTTGAAATATTGACAGACTGAGGCTGTTTGCTGTTGGGCCTACATATCTGGGAGGCCTGTTCTCTTCCACCCAGTAGGCTGTTCTCCTGAGCTGTAATGTCCTGAGTTGAGATTCAGGGCATCAACGGGAGAGAAGCTGACAGGCCTTAGGGAGGCCTCAACCAGAGCCTCTCTGCTTTTATCCACCTCACATATTGGGCTCCCAAGTAAGAATTTATTTGCAAAAAAAGTTATGCTGCTAAAATTATTACTTTGGACACCGTGGCCCAAACTGGTCAGTCTTTTCTTGGAGTGTGAGCAGAATTTGTGACTTCTTTGTATTGTGGGCAGATCACCCCAGACTCTCACCTGCAAGGCAGCTGATTAAAGAGGGTTGGCAGTACTTGGGAGGCTGGGGCTCCCTGGCCCAGGTGGGGTGGAGACAGCCACCGTCCCCTTTGCTGGAGAAGCTGAGCTGCCAGCAGACTTCTTTGGTGGTGTGTGAAGGGAGCAGATCTCCCAGCCTTAAGCCTCTCTCTCTTCCCTGGTGTGGTTTATGTCACTGTGGCAAGTGCAGGCAGAACAGAGAGAGCGCCCAGCTGAGTGTCCCTGCCTCAATCTCATGATTTCTCTCTTTTCTACAGAACCCATCATCAGGGAAGGCGGAGCCTCCCTGGCATTGTTGGCACCGTGCCTCGAAGAGCCCCTTGTCCTGTAGGCAGAGCCTTGTAGCCCGTCTTGGTTCATGACTTGGGCCATCTGACTGGTCTCTCTTCTGTGCCTTGTCTGAGGTCCTTGTCCATCCCTGATCCAGGGCTGCTTCTCTCTCTGGGTTGGTCCTCTTAATCAGGGAAACTGAAGCCATTACTCTCCAAGCCCTGTTTCATCTTCCCAAGCATGTCGGAAAGCTGGCAGCAGCCGCCACAGACGCAGCCGCAGCAGCCGCAGCCACCGCAGCCTCAGCACCACGCAGAACCACCACCAGCCCTAGCTGAGCACACGCTGCCTCCAGGCACGGCTGAGAACCCTCTGGGCTGTGCCGTCTATGGCATCCTCCTGCAGCCCGACCCCGGCCTGCAGCCCCCACAGCATGAGCCCCTGCAGGCAGCAGGTGAGCCGGGCCCCAAGTGTGGTGTGTGTGGTCACGACCTTGCACACCTGTCCAGCCCCCACGAGCACCAGTGCCTGGCAGGCCACGACCGCTCGTTCCAGTGCACGCAGTGTCTCAAGATCTTCCACCAGGCTACTGACCTCCTGGAGCACCAGTGTGTGCAGGTTGAGCAGAAGCCTTTTGTCTGTGGTGTCTGTAAGATGGGCTTCTCGCTGCTCACCTCGCTGGCTCAGCACCACAGCGCGCATAGTGGCACCGGCGGCCTGGTGAAATGTTCCATCTGTGAGAAGACCTACAAGCCCACCGAGGCTGCAGAGCCAGCAGCCACTGCTGCCCCTTCGCTGCCCCCACAGCCCCCACCTACCGTTGTCACCCCTGCTGAGCAGGCTGACAAGCCCTACAGCTGCCCCGTCTGCCAGAAGCCCTTCAAGCACCTTTCAGAGCTGTCACGGCATGAGCGGATCCACACGGGTGAGAAGCCGTACAAGTGCACACTGTGTGACAAGAGCTTCAGCCAGTCGTCACACCTCGTGCACCACAAGCGCACGCACAGCTCTGAGCGGCCCTACAAGTGCGCGGTCTGCGAGAAGACCTTCAAGCACCGCTCGCACCTGGTGCGCCACATGTACGCACACTCGGGCGAGCACCACCTGTTCCGCTGCAACGTGTGCGAGTTGCACTTCAAGGAGTCCTCGGAGCTGCTGCAGCACCCATGCACTCCCAGCGGCGAACGGCCCTTTCGCTGCGGCGAATGCCAGAAGGCCTTCAAACGGCCGTCAGACCTGAGGCAGCACGAGCGCACACACAGTGCTGAGCGGCCCTTCAAGTGTGACCTGTGTCCCATGGGCTTCAAGCAGCAGTACGCGCTGATGCGGCACCGGCGCACGCACAAGACTGAGGAGCCCTTCAAGTGCGGGCTGTGTGAGAAGGGCTTTGGGCAGCCCAGCCACCTGCTGTACCACCAGCACGTGCACACCCTGGAGACCCTCTTCAAGTGCCCCGTGTGCCAGAAGGGCTTCGACCAGTCGGCCGAGCTGCTGCGGCACAAGTGCGTGCCCGGTGCGGCTGAGCGGCCCTTCAAGTGCACGGTGTGCAACAAGGCCTACAAGCGGGCGTCGGCGCTGCAGAAGCACCAGCTGGCCCACTGCTCCCCAGCCGAGAAGCCCCTGCGCTGTACCCTGTGTGAGCGCCGCTTCTTCTCATCCTCGGAGTTCGTGCAGCATCGCTGCGACCCAGCCCGGGACAAGCCGCTCAAGTGTCCGGACTGCGAAAAGCGTTTCAAGTATGCATCAGACCTGCAGCGGCACCGACGAGTGCACACCGGCGAGAAGCCTTACAAGTGCCCCAACTGCGACAAGGCCTTCAAGCAGCGTGAGCATCTCAACAAGCACCAGGGCGTGCACGCGCGCGAGCAGCAGTTCAAGTGCGTGTGGTGTGGCGAGCGCTTCCTGGATGTGACCCTGCTGCAGGAGCACAGTGCGCAGCATAGTGCCGCTGCTGCCGCTGCTGAGGGTGCCTACCAGGTAGCCGCCTGCCTGCCCTGAGTCCCTGCCACAGTCCCCACCAGGCCAGGCCCAGCCACCTCCTACAGAGGTCCCTTCACTCAGCTCCATGTTCCGAGGCTCTGGGCATGAGGACAGAGAGCACTGGGCAGGTGGAGGGGCCTGGCACTTCTGGTACCTGCCTCGAGGTGGGGGAGCCAGATTGCTGTGGCTGGTCCTGATTCCACAAACCTCTTTCCCATGATAGGATTCGTTTTCTTGAGAGCCATCAGCCTCCCTTGTCTTTGGGGGCCTGGAACCAGACTGGAGGGGTTGGTACCTGTCCAACCTTCCCAAGCCTTTTAGCCCAATTAGAAATCAGATGGTTAGGAAAGAGGATGGTCATGGTAGGGTCTAGGAGAAGGGCTGGACTCCAGAGGTGGGCTGGGTGTAGGGCACCCCCCTTCAGGTTGCTATCTGAGGGAGAAGGCCAGCTTCATGATGTAGTCTTTGGGACCAGGAGGGCACACCATGAGCCACAGGCCTCCCCGCCCCATCAGGCTCGCTGCTGGCCTGGCCCCCAGCGATCTTGCATTGCCCAGATGCCCTGGATAACATCCAGCTACTTCCAAGGTCTGCTCCAGGTTTTGGATAGGTGAGATGTATAATACGGCTGCACATCTGTGGGCTGGGTGTGCCTGAGAGCAATCGGCCTAGCCAGAAGGGAGGCCGAGAAGTTCTCCAGGGAGAACACTCAGCCAGGGCCAGTGGCCACAGTGCCATCCACAGGGAAAGGAGGAAAGGCAGCCTTTGTATGGAGGTGTAATCCTGATATTTTGGAAGCGCCCCTCGCATTTGTGGCATGGTTCCAAGCTCTGGTGGGGAACGTGCTCTCAGCCAGACAGAACTGCCGATCTGAAAGAGGAGGATTATTAGACCGCCTGGTGCCCGGGAGGAGGCAGGGCCAAGCCCATGATCTTCCCAGTGGTTGTGAACAGGTGTCCTCCCCCTTGAATTGTGTGAACCAAAGTGTCAAGGGTGTGGCCTCAATCAGCTCCCAGCCTCTGCTTCAGGGCCCAGACTAGGCCTGTGTACCCATCCAGGGTGGGGCAGGTGAAAGGGCTGTGTGAATGGCCTCTGATGGCACCGAGCCCTCCCAGCCCATGGAAACCCGCCCCATCAGGCTCACTGCTGGCCTGGCCCCCAGCGATCTTGCGTTTCCCAGATGCCCTGGATAACATCCAGCTACTTCCAAGGCCTGAGAGTTCTCCCTTGGGTCCTCCTAGCACCCTCCGTGTCTCTGGCTGCCCACGGGGCTTGTCGAGCAGAAGTATTGGCATAGAGAGCAGGCGGGGGAAGAAGGTTAAGGAAATCAGTGGGTGGGTGGAGTCCACGGGTGTCCCTGGATGTCCGTCTGGAGCCCTTGGGAAGCCCAGAGGACCTTTATTATGGAAATGATTATTTTGACCCCAGCTCTGCCCCTGCCCTCCTCCAGCCCCTTTCCCTGGTCTTTGGTCTTAAAAGAAGACTTTAATCAGTGCACCAATAACCCAAAGGAGCAGGGAGCCCCACCGCGTCCCACTCCCCTTTTACAAGTCTGAAAAGTGCGCATCCACCTCCTTTATCTGACCAGTTGCCTTTCTGCGGGGCTGGTACGTCCCTCAGGAAGGACTGGCCCCAAAAGACATTTTCAATGCCTCAAAAGACATTGAACCCAGGCTGACAACAGTCCCAATGGCTAACTTTTTCTTCTCATTTTGCTTTCTAAAAGCATCTGTTACACTCTTCATAACATTGTCTATTTTAATTTCATGTCATTTTGGATCTTACACAAAAATGTGAGAATTTGGATTTTTAAAAAGAATGACTCCATTTTAGATAGCCCCTTTTGATGTTAATATATAGTGAGTCCAATGTATGCTTTAGAAGTAAAGACATTGACCATCACAGATCAAAGCACTGCGTGTTCTGGTCATCCTTCCACGGGCATGACGGGAGTGGAGAGGGAGAGGGAGGTGTGCAGGCCGGGGTGGCAGGCTTGAGATTGGGACAGAGGTTGGGTTTGGATCCTGAGTCTTGAACATTCTGGTTGTGTGACTGGGCAAGTCACTGTGTGGCTGGCTCTGTGTTCAGCCCTGCAGGGGGACAGTGGGAGGGGACCCTGTTCTCTGGGAGTGGAGCCTGTGCCCATGAACCATGGTGACAGTGGTCTGGTCACCACAGCCAGAGCTGGCCAGTATCCTGTCTGTGCCACTCATTAGTGACAAGGCTTTGGGCAGGTTGTTGGACTTCTTGAACCTTGTTTTTCTCACCTGTGAAATGGAGCCAGTAATGCTCTCTCCTGGGCTCAGGGCAAGGGCACAGTGAGATGACCTGTGTGCAGCGTTTGGCATGTAGTGGACACTCAGGAGAGCAGAGTTCTGGGAGGGGAGAAGTGAGAGGGAGCCAGCCTAGCACTCCCATCTGAGTGTCAGGGCTGTCCCCACCCCCTCCAACACCCTGTTCCCAAGACCCTTCCCTTCCACCAGCTGGCCTGAGCCTCATACTATCTCTATAAGATGGACAGGGCAGACCTGAGCACTCCCTTTGTCCCAATTCTTGAGATATCCAGGGGCCTGGAACTGGGAGGGCTGGCCAGGTAGTCCAGGTGGGGGCCAGGTAGTGGGGCCAGGACATTCCTGGCCTCTGAACCTCACAGGCTTCCAACTCCCCCCACTGAATCCCAGGGCTCTGGCTCCAACCCACTCTTCACTGACCAGGAAGCTGGAACAATGGCTGGGACTGGTGCTGGCACTGGGTCTGGCCAGGGGAGCAGGAAAGCTCTTTCCCAATAGGCAGAGGGAGTGGCCAGCCCTCTGCTTCCTTCAGAGGTTGAAGCCGCTGTGCTCTGTCTTCCCATCTGTGCAGGGGCAGCTTTATAAAGAGCCCAGGCCCCTGTAGGTGCCTTGTAGAGGGACTTCTCTAGTCTAATCCTTCATCCTGACCTCTCAGGCCTCCCCACTCCCCATTCCCACCTTCAGAGTGGGCCTCAGAGAGGACCAGGGACTGCTCAGGCCTTGGAACTTTGCCCAGGGCCTCTCAGCCTGGGTCAGGATCCCTGTGATAAGGTCTGCATCTCATCCTCAAGCTGGTGGGTTTCTTTGTTCCTTGAAGGTCAGGCCTCCAGGAAACGCCTTGGGTGTTTGGAATAGCAAGGAGGCTGGTGGTGGGGTTCGTGTTGGGTATTATGTTCACACCCAGGGCCAGAGTGGTAGATTGGGGCCAGGCCAGGAAGGCCTGGAGTTGAGGCCATGGAGGCTGCGCTGTCCCCAAGGCAGTTGCTGCAGGGAAGATTTCTAATGTAATCTATTTATAATGAGCAAAAAAACCCCTGCAGCTGAGGGGGCTTCTAGGCCAGGAGACAGTGGCCCAGCTGGGTGAGGGTAGGGCTTTCCATTTCTTGGCCTCTGGGTGGGATTTTTAATCTGCAGACTCTACCACTGCCAGCACTCCAAGAGAGATTTCTGGTGGGGTAGCTCCTTCCAAACCCTGGTCAAATGTCCCCACCTCCAGGAAGCCCCCTCTGGTTTCCTCCCCATTCTTGGCTTGCACCTTTCTCAAAGCAGTAAGGCAGCAGAGTGTGGTGGCCACAGGCTCAGGGGTCAGGCAGGCTGGCTTCAATTCGCAGCTCTGTCAATCACCAGCTGTGTGGGACCTTGGGCCAGTCACCTAAACTCTCTGCATCCCTTTCATTATCTGTCAGGTGGGTACAGAATTACTCACCTCATAGGGCCTGCAAAATGCTTAACACATTGCCTTGCATTTAGAATATGGAAAGTACAGGCTAAAGTCAGGCTTGTTAATGCTCATCTGTTCTGCATTGCCTTTATCCCTGGGCACACATTTTCTTATCTATGATGTCAGGATTCAATGTACAACTGGTGGGCAAGAACCTATTCAAATTGCTGGGGTGGGTTACCCTTTAACCTTGCCAGAGACAGACACTCTACCTTAGCCTGGCCTCGCCCAGGAGTGCCCCTGGCTGTCCCCAGGACATGATGCCTTCCTTTCTGTGGGTTGGTGGACAGAAAAGGTCTGGTCCTGAAGCTATGTGGACAGAGCAGACAACTTTTTGCTTACATAATATGTTCATTGGCTGTGCCTCGCAGAGCAGGACACTTTCTTCTCTGAGTGACCTGGGGCACCTCATCTTACTTCTACACTCTGCTTATGTCATAGGGAAGAGTCCCCAGGCCTGGCCAGACCTTCAGAGCCTGCCTCTCCTCTTTAGGGGGGCCCCAGGTGCACTGGTATGGTGAGAGAGCCTGATATGAGGTGTCTAAAAATCCCCTTTGAACCCCTTTTTTTTCTTTAGGGCTCAAGTTCATTGTCTGAGGTGGAGGGGGTGGGGCTACAAGCAAGGGACAGGGGCACAAGGAAAATCCAATTCTCAGGCCTGATTCTATACCTCACCCCCTCCCGGGCCTTGGGGTTTAGATCCTGACTCTCTACCTGGGGTCACCAGATGGTTTTCTCCAGCCCCCACCAGTCCCCCAGGAGTTGGTAGGGGGAAGGAAAGGGTAAGATATTATCATCCGCAGGTCCTGACCCTCTCCCAGCCCCTGCAAAACATCCCTCCCAACACACATACACACATAACGCGGGCCTGTTGCCTCCCTGTGGGAGCATTAGGTTTATTTCCAGTAAGGCTGAACTCTTAGGGAGATGGGGGATGCTAACATACATCCTCTGTTCAGCTGGGAAACTTGCGGCGGCATGGTCCAGCAGCCGAGGATCAGCCTCCTTTTCACAGATTAACGCCAAGGGATTAGGTAGTTGACACGACTGTGGAGAAAGAGGGGTGAGGTGGGGATCTCCATGGTATCCTAGGGAAAAATCAGGCTGTCCTCTAGGCCACCCCACAAAACCCACCTTGCCCTCAAAGCTCGGAAAACACAGCTTCCACCCCATCTCTCTGGCTCAAGAACCTTCAATGGCTCCCTATTTCCTATGATAACTTTTCAGTTTCTCTGCTTGACTTCCAAGCCCCCCTCCCTTCAATTTGTCTCATCTTTAGCTCCCTCTAATCCCCAACCATGCACTGCATTACTCGTTTTCAACCCTTTAGTGAACCTACTCTGGCAAGCATCATATAGTAGTAAAAAAATAGCAAGTGTTCTCTTGGGTGTGCACGGAGTGGGTGAGAGAAGGCAAGCTTTCCATCAATAATAATAATGCAATAGTCTGTGTGCCATCAGATAGGGATACACATCCATAGTGACCAAATGGAGGGGGTTTGAGCTGGAGGGGAGAGGCAGAGGGTCAGGGAAGACTCCAAGGACGGGACATCTGGGCTGGGAAAAGGAGTTTTTCAGGCACAGAAGGATCATCTAGGTGCTGAAATAGCACAAGGGAAGGCGTGGAATGCTTGGTTGCACTGGTGGTTTGGGTCACACCAGGAGACTGCTAAAGCGTAGAGAATGGACTTGGAGAGGTGGGAGCCAGCCCAGTTACGAAGATGCTTGACTATCTCGCACACTCCAGCTGAAAACACTAGCCCCAGCTCTTACCACCTCTCTGCATCCTGGAAGACAGAAATTGGCTCTTTCCATCATGTTTCTTATATCTGTTTGTTCTCTTGGCCCCTGCTCTTCTCCCAGGTAAACTGCCGCCCCCCCCTCCCCTTGGGAACATCAGGGACACATTGAGTGGGAGAAGCTCTGGGCTCCCTCCACAGGTGGGCTGCACTTTTGCCAGGGCGGGTCTCTGGAAGGAAGCAGCTCTCGCTCTCTCTCTCTCTCTCTCTCTGACATCATCGGGGGCTGTGCACCCCTTGGAGGCCCCCTCGCCAGGTCCCCAGGCGGAGCAGGGGTCTGAGAATCCGGGAAGCCAGAGGCCCGAGGGTGGCAAGGCCTGGTGTGGGGCGGGGACACGGGGACAGTTCCTTGCCTGTATCTGGAGCCGAAGCATCGGAAAGCATTCCTGCGAAAGAGGAAGGAGGGTGAACCCGAGGTGGGGAGGCGCACTCCCATCCTGGGGAACCTCCCTCTCTGGAAACCTCGCTGGCCCCTCGGGAGGCTCCAGGCCACCAGAAGGATTACGCTGCACCTTCGCCCACCTAAATGCCTCCACCTCGAAAGGGTGAAGTTGCCAGGGACTGGATGGAGGACAGGGCGCTCCATTTGGTAGGAGTTAAACATTCATTCATTTTGAAATTGCGATTTTCTTCTGATCTATTTGGAGCCAACCAAATTTCTCCCAGATGTCACAGGGGTCCGGGGCCTGTGGCCTCACTTACAGGGAATCGAAAGGCAGGGGCTTCTGTCCATAGCGGTCCAGGCTGGGGTTCTGGTTGAGACAGTACTGGGCCGGGCCAGGGGGATGGAGGGTGGTCCGTGAGCGCGGGGGGGGGGAGGGACGACGCCCCCCCTCGGCCCCCTCCCGCGGCTCCCCGCCCACCCCGCGCTCTCTGCGGGAGGTCTTGTGGCCGGGGACTGGGGGACCCCGCTGTCTGCCTCCTCCCCCCGCCCCACCCCGGGTTAGCCGCTCCTCCCTCCCCCCTGCGGAGCCCCCAGGACGGGCAGCGCGCAGCCCTCCCTACCCGCCAGTTCTGCGTCAGCTCCGGCTTCAAGTAGCGCACCGCGTAGCCGCTGAAACTCTCCACTGCGGAGAGAGCGCCCGTCGCGCGTCTTTCGCCCCCGGAGCGCGGCCGGAACGAGCCCCGCCCCCACCTTACCTGAGCCCCGCCCCTAGGTCAAGCCCCGCCCACACCTGCCCTTAGGCTGGGTCCCGCCTTAACTGCGGGGCCAGAACAAGCCCCGCCTCCAGACACTGCTCCTGGGGTCGCAGAAGCCACCCCGGGCTCAGCCTCAGATCCAAGGGCTGCTGGCCCGGACCTGGCTCCCACCGGGTCCCCAAGACGAGCCCCGCCTCCACGTGCCTCAATCCGTCTCAGCCCTTCGCTCTCTAAGTGCCCCCCTGCTCCCCAGTTCCCCGCCCTGTCCTTGCTGGAGCCCACCCCCTTGTCCCCAGTCCGAGGTCAGCGCTCCGGGTCTGTCGCGCCCCAGGGCGTCCTCCGCGCCGGGCAGACTGACCCCTCTTGCTCGGGCAGGGCAGTTTGAACTCGCCGGCAGAGGACACGAAACGGGACCAGTCCTCGATAGCGCGCGTGAAACAGGGCCAGTCCACTCGGTTGATGCCCCGAGCGATGGGCACGAGGTTTCCCTCGCGGCACCTGCGGCGGAGCCTCTGGCCAGTCCCGGTGATGTCCTGCGAGGGCCATGGGAGTCAGGGCCCCGGGGGGAGATGCAGAAGCCTGGGGGGCTGGCCCAAACCACCCCAGAGGACGGAGCTGACACTTGGCTCATGTGACTGAGGGGCGCCTGAAGCCCCTGATGGAGATGGGAAGGGAAACGGGTCCCAAGGGGGCAGCTGAGGAAGTACACGGAGTAGAGCCCAAGACCAGAGGTGCCCTGGGGCTGGGTGCAGGCAGGGCCTTCATTCCTTTCCCCTGAGCGCCAGGGGCAAGGGACACTCACCAAGCACTGCAGGGGTTTGTTGGGGACCCCGAGGAGTGTGTAGTAGGCATTGTCAAAGTCAGCTGAAGAAGGAAGGGAAAGGGAGAAGGGGTGTCTTGTGCACCAGCAGTCACAGGCCCACACACCAGAGGTCTGGCTCACACTGCTTTAAATTTTTTTTGGGGGGGGAATATGTGACAACTTTAAAAAATCTAAGATAAAGTGGATTTTTACTTAACATGACTTATAACAGTAAACTTCAAAAGACCAAACATTTCAATACAAAAAAAGTGAAACCACAGAAGTACTAGAAGAAAACACCGGTAGCCAGTAGGGCTCAGCTGGTTGGGCACCATCCTGTGCACCAAAAGGTTGCTTGTTTGATTTCCCCACTCCCACCCTGTAGGGGGCGTGCAGGAGGCAGCCGATTGATATTTCTCTCCCACTTTCTTCCTCTCTCTCTAAAAAAAGAAAAAATCAATTTAAAAAATCTTTAGAAAAAAAGAAAAAGAAAGAAAACATGAGTAAATTCCATCCTAACCTTGGGGTGGGGAAGGCTGTACCAACTCTAAATCTGGGAGCCTTAAGGAAAAGGTTGATAACTTTGGCTACATAAACATAAACTTGCACATTGCAAAAATGACATGAGAAGTCAAAAGAATGGGGAAAATATTTCCACTTATTTTTCAGATGGAGAGAAGATGGGGCAGAAGCTGTTATCATTGCTTTTGTTATTACTCCTACTGCTGTAACTACTGACCTCTGCACAGCTCTCTCTCCATTAATAATAATAATAATAACAACAACATCAATAACAATGTGCTCAGTTCGTTGAGCATCTGTTAGGTGCCATACACTCACTACTCGAAGTACATTTCCTCCCTTACCTCGTTTTAACCTCATACTAGCCTTGTGAGGCAGGTCCCATTATCACTTCCATTTAACTGATAAGGAAACAGGCTCAGACCTTTCGAGGTTTCCTGGGTAGGAAGCAGCAGAGCTGGGACAAGCCCCTTGAATGCTTTCACCTGCCACTCATGGCCTTTCACTCCCAGGTCTCTCTCCTCCAAACCACCTACCCCTTCCCGAAAGACCCAGGGCCCCCAGCGGCAGGTAAGGTGGCCTGACCTTTGCGGCAGTAGGTAGTGGACTGGCAGTGCTCGTCTGACAGGCAGGCCCTGACAGAGTCCATGTCCATGCGGCGCAGGGTGGGCAGGGCCGGGTGGTAGATCTGCTGCTTCACGCCCGCCAACTGGTTTCTCTGCCGCTCCATGGGGATCAGGATGGCTGGGGACGCGTACACGTGGGCAGAGCCATCCTCCCAGGGCACCAGGTCAATGATGCGGGCCATGGCTGGGGAGCCAAGAGTACAAAGGGGTTCATCCTGGGCTCAGGCCAGCCAGACACCCTTCTACGTGGGAATGCAAGTTTGGCCAGTGCTTATTTGTCTGGTGGTCTGACATTTATTGAGCATCTACTGTATGCCAGATCCTGTTTTTTCAGGAGCTCCCCATGTGGTGGCAGGGACAATCAGACAACATGACACACACAGGATGTGCTAGGGACTCTGGTAGAGCTCAGGACAGGGTGTTGTGTGTCTGGGGTGGCTGAGGTTGGAGCATTCAGGGAATGGCTAAAGGAGGTGGCGTTTGAATCTATTCTTAAATAAAGAACAGGAAGCAGCAGCAGCAAGTGGGTTCAGATTTAGCTCAGATTGGTAACTAATTATGGACTTTTGGCCTTAGCTAAGGCCTCTGGCATTTACTCAAAATTCTACAGGGGGACAGAAACATTTTAAAGAAAGGGAGAGACATGATAGATACAAATTAGGAAACATTGCTGGCTAGACAGTGCCTTTCTTTAAAAAGCAAGTATTCTCAGAAGCCGTTTAGCCATTTCAACTTTAGTGAGAATTAGTTGACTCAGCTCATTTCTTTCCTGAGTCCTGTTACAGATGAGAAATGGAGGTGGGTGGTAGGTGGGCAGGAGGTGAGGACCTAAGGCTATGGAGGAGCAGGGAGAGGGCACAGGGGAGAGGCCTGCAGGAGGAGGAGGGACAGGGAGTGGAGCAGGGAGAGAAGGGAAGGAAGGACTCCTTGCTCCTGACCCGCCCATAGTGGCTACCTGATCTGCAGGGCACAGGACCCAGGTACACAGGCTTCTAAGGATTTTTTGCTCTTCCTGCTACTCAGTGGGGAGAAGAGGCAGGGAGATGGGCCAGGCCCCAGTGCCATACAAGACAGTAGGGGAATAAAGAATGTTCTGCAGAGACAATGCCCATTGCAGCCTGATTGTGAGGGCACCCACTCCTTGGCAACCCTGGCAACCACAGGCTCTGGGGAGAAAAGCCTGCTGCCAGGGACCCTGCCCCCCCATCCCATTTTAATCTTCCTGAAGGTTGCTGTCTCCTGGGCCACAGCACAGGCCAGGCATGTTGGGAAATGTCAAACAGGGAGAAGGGCTCCCTGGGGATGGCCATGCCAGGGCTGGCAAGGGCAGGCTGTGTGACCCTAGACTAGTTACTATCTCTCCCTGGGCCTCAAGGCTCCCATCTGTGTTAAGCAAGGGCCCTGGGGGATGTCTGTGATCTGGGAGGAGGCCCTTCCCTCCCTGCAAACCTCAGGGAAGAGGGCACTGTCCTGCCTGCCAGCCCTAGGGGCTCCAGGGATGGAGATTAGGGGCAGTCATTATCCAGGGTCAGTATAAGGGGATCAGGGAGAGTGGTGGCCTCAGCAGGACAGGGATTAGCAGGTGATACATCATCCCCAGCCCCCTGCAGGCCCACAGCTTCCCTCCCTCCTTCCCAGAAAGCAAGGTCATGAATGCCTAAGCCCAGCACCCTGAAGCCCCTGGGGCCTGTCCACCGCCATGGTCACAATCATTGGAGAGAGACCCTCAGGTGAGGGAACCCTGGGAGAGCCTAACCTATTTACATATATCGGCATTTGCTTTGCATGCACCTGCCCAGGGGCCAAGCTTGTGAGACCACATAGAATTTGGATCCCCAGTTGCTCCTGCAGGGCTCCATACAGCCCCGGGGCAGCATCCCCAAGTCCACTGCTTACAGAAAACTCTCCCAGAGTTGACTTCATTCACCCCCATTTATTTTTTAACTCTTTTAAAGCTGTAAAATGTAACAAAATACAGAACGTGCATAAATAATGTAACCCAAAGTTTATAACGTGAGACCCCATGTAACTGCCACTCAAGTCAAGACATGGGGTACTACTTTGCAAAAACAGTTCAGCAGTTTCTTAAAAAGTAAAACATGAATTGACCATATGACCCAGCAATTCTGCCTCTAGGAATCTTCTCAAGAGACATGAAAAGATATGTCCACACAAAGACTTGCACGCAAATGTTCAGAGCAGCATTTATAGTGGCCAGCAAGTGGAAAGAACCCAAGTGGCCGCTGACTGGTGAACAGATCAACAGACTGTGCTGTGTCTAGACCGTGGGATACTCTTGAGAATGAAAAAGAAATGGAGAATCGATACGTGCTACCATGTGGCCGATCCTCAGAAACACCACGCTAAGTGAGAGAATTCAGATACAAAAACACTCTGCATACATAACCACGACTTGTCTTTATAGTTTCACTGCCTGTGTCCGCAGCCAGAGACAAGACAGGCTAACGCGGCCCTTTTTGAACTTTGCACGGGTCATTGGGGTCTTTTGAGTCTGGCTCCTTTCCTTCCGTATAGATGCACAAAAGGGTCCCAACTAGGGTGCAGCTGAGCTTCGTTCACTTTCCTCACGCCAGAGCCCATCTGACTTTGCCCGCCCCCCAGTAGCTCCATTGCCTCCAGGCTGCCCAATCCAGGGGACACACAGTGGTCTCATGTGACCCCTCCTCCCGCTCCCCACACCTGAGCACCTGAGGAGCACCCGCTTCCTGGCTCTCCTCTCTCACTAGCCGCTCCTGCAGTCTCCTGTCCTAGCTCCTCCTCTTTTCCCAACCTCAAAATGTGCCAGAATGTTCCAGGTGACATCTTTGGCTCTCTTCTCTTCTTTATCCTGGGTTCCCCAGGTGACCTCAGTCAGTCCTGTGGTTTAAGAGTCACCTACAAGCTGAGCTGATGCCTCCAACATTTCCATCTCCAGTCCACCTGTCCCCAAGCTACACACACAGAGACACACACACACCTCACCACCTCCTGCACACACACACACACTTTACCATCTCCTGCACACACAGACCTACCACCTCCTGCACACACACACACCTCACTGCGTCCTGCACATATACACACACACTTTACCATCTCCTGCACCCCCCCCCATCTCCTCCTGCACACTTTTGCATGGATGTCTCTCAGGCATCTAAACAAAGTAGAGGTCATGATTTCCCCCCACAGCTCTTTCTCCCTCTCAGCCCCAGGTTTCCCCATTTTGGTAAATGGCACCACCTCCCACCCAGTTGCCCAAGCTGAGCCTCCCAATACACCCCTTTTCCTACGCCTCCCCTTTGTCTCTCCCTCTACTGCCAGCTGTCTCGTCCAAGCCCTGTCATCTCTGCACTGGCCTCTGTCAAGCCAGAGGAAGGGTGAATATCAGCAATGACCGAGGCCATGCAGGCCCAGGCAGAGGTGCCTCATCCCTGTAGCCTGGTACATTTACAGGGGAGGGGCAGGGCCACCCTGAGCTTTGCCACTGGTGTTCAGCTTCGGCGGAAGGAGTCTTCTCCCACACAGCTGCCTCTGGAGTTGTAGCTCAGAGGTCTGGGGTGGGAAGGAGAGCCCAGGGGTCCCCCAGTCCCAAACTGGATTGTCTCCCTGCAGCCTCCTGACCAGCTTCCTGCTTCCACACCTGCCCACTGCCCAACAGCCACGAGGGGGTTGCTGTTTGCTCCCTGGGCATCCACCTCCTCTCTTCCACTGCTACCTCCCCACCCCCATTTGGTACCTGCTAATCCTTTGCACACGGCTCGTGCTGCCAATTAATCCCCCTGTATTCAAGAGGCCAGCTGTGAGTGGTAGGGAGAAGGCAATTCCTGGCTGGTGGTCAGTATCTGAACAGGTAACTTGGGCTGAGGTGGCCGCTCAGTGGCAGTGGGACGGCTGATGGGATCCCCACGCTCTCCTTCTAGCCAGGCATTTAGACATGGAGAACTGGGCAAGGCTGAGAACCTTGGGGCTTCCCTCACCCCTACCTCCCCATGCGGCTCAAACCCTAGTGTGCATCTGGATCCCAGAGGCAGATTGTGGAATGCAGACTCTAGGCTCCGCAGGGGGCTTGAAGGGGCCTAGGAATCGGTATTTTACCAGCTCCCCAGAAGAATCTGAAAGGCTGGTGGTCCAGGCACCACTGTTGTCCTGGGCTGCCTCTCTCAGGTCCCCTTTCCTACCTGAGCCACCGTCATCAAATGGAGTCAGCAAGGATGTGGCCAAAAGATGGGAGGGACCTGCAAAAGTTTCCATGTAGAAGGACATGGCTGAGTCTGGGGGAAGAATTAAAACTGGGAGTGAGGAAAGCTTCCCTTGTCATTTCCAGAAGGTTCAGAAACTTGAGTCACAATAGCTTGCTGCTGGAAAAGGGTTCCCAGGACCCGCCCGCAGCCTGGGTCCAGGGTCCCAGGTGGAGGAGGGGGTCAGAGGAGCCCTCTACCAACAGCTGGGGGGCCCATGGTGGGGTGGGGGGGCATGCCGTGTTGGGTATTGCCCCAGGAGGGCCCTTTCAGGGCTGGGAGTTTGCACACACTGACCTGTGTGGTGCTCTCTGGGCCAGGCCATCCTGCAGGGATCTAATCACGAGTGCAGGGCTCCCCGTTCCCTAAAGGTAAATGATACCAGAAACTGAACCTATATAAGGTAAGGCTGAAATATCACAGTAAACCATGAAAAGGGGGCTTAACTAACATTTTGCAAAGGTTAATTTTTGTCTATAGTAAAACAGATTTTTCATTTACATATTATTTATGATGTATTTATAAAAATTTACAAGGGGATTATGCTGAACATGATATTCCACACAAGCATTTTTACTTGATTCCAAATAATCATCACAGCCATTTATTAAGCTCCCAGTGTGTACAAGCCACTGTTCTTATCAGTTTATTTCATCCTTACCGTCACCCCTACTATCCCATTTTACAGACAAGCAAACTGAGGAACTGAGAGTTTAACTGATTTGCTCACGTCTGGAGTCCAGAGTGTTACACCTTTCCATGTTAGTTCAGATAGATCCATAATATTCCATTATTGGACGTAGTGTAATTTATTTAACATGCGCCCCTCTTTACAGGTGAACATTTAGGTATTTTCCAATAACCAGTCTCCTATTGATGGATATTTGAATGTTTTTCATCTTTTTGCTATAACACTGTTGTGAACAGCCTCTTTATACACATGTGTTTGTGGGTTTGAGTATTTCTACTTGGAGATATAATTGGCAAAATATTTTAAAAGATGAGAGGAAAGAGAAATGTGTAATCCACAAAAGTGGCCCCCAGGTGGTGGGAGCAACTGTGAGCACTCTGGGGAGGTCTAAGGACTCCATCCCCTACAGGTGTCAGGATGTTGGGCTGGGTCCAGAGGGTGCTGCCTCAGCCCCCAGGGACCCCTCAGAAGACCAGGATGGAGGAGGAGGAGGGGGCAGAACCAGAGCCAGAGCCTGACCTGGAGGCAGAGCTGGAACCAGTGCCAGAGCCTGAAAGAGCCCCCCAGGAGGCCAAGCTAGAAGATGAGTCCCTGGTAAGAAGGGAGGGTGGGGAAGGACATACTGGATAGTAAGTATTTTAGGCGTTGCTGGTCATGCCATCTCTGTTAATTACTTAACTCTGTCATTGGCATGTGAAAACAGCCACAGACAATGCATAAACAAGTGAACATGACTGTGTTCCAATAAAACTTTATTAACAAAATGAGCAGCAGGCAGGATTTGGCCCATGGGCCATTGTTTGCGAGTCTCTAGAGTCTAGAACAGAGCTACTTGAAGTAGCCAGTGCATGGACTGTTTGTTACCAGCCCATGATGAGTTTAGAAGCTTGCTAGAATGTAAACCTACTATGGGACTAAACATAGTGCTTCGTCAGTTATAGTTGTTTGGCAGTAAGAGTTTCTCAGCGAAGAAAACAGTGTGTTGATAAACATTATGGTGCAAACTGCCTATTCACTGTGGACCAGTAACAGTTTGCAGACTGGACCACACTCCGAGCAGCACTGCTCTAGAGCTTTCCTTCGAGCCCATCAAATCTTGCCGGTCTGTAAACAGTGAGCTACCCAGGCTTAGAGCTTGTGTGTGTATGTGTTTGCATGTGCATGTACACACGTGTGTGTACCTAGAGGTGTACTCTGTGTGTCCTTAGTGGTATCTTTGTGCATGCATGTGTATTTTTAAGTCAGGTGTACATGGCACGGGGCAGCCTCCTGGGTGATGTGATAGGCCTGGGGACCACCTTAGGGGAGCGTGAGGGCCCAGCCTGGATAAGGGGCCCTGGGGCTGGGAGGAAGGGAGTGTCTCAGGGGGAAGCTAAGCCCAGCAGGATTTACAGAGGTGATTATGAGAATAGAGTTGTGTGGTCCTGTGGGGGGGTGGAAAGGTCCCTTATGGGTGGGTCAGGGCCTGCTCCTGCCTGAACCAGACTGGTCTCTCTGAGGGCTTACACGGTACTATTTGAACCCTCTAGCCACCCAAGGAGCCATCTGAAGGGGAGGAAGAAGCTGCGGCTGACCCAAACCCTCAGGGTGAGTGCTGGAAGCCCAGGATGGCAGGGTCCCAGGTGGGAAGGGGCTGCGTTTCTCCCTCAGAGCCTTGGAGAGGAACCACGATGCTGGCAGGTCCATTTCACAGTGAGGCTCAGAGAAGCTAAGGGTGGCTCCTGGGGACTTTTCAGCTGAGCTGAGCCGGAATACCAGCCTTCTGACCCCCTTGGGATTCTCCCCTCTCCTCTGCCTCTGACTTGACCTCCCCAGCAGGGTAGAAATGGGCTCTCCGAGGCCCCAGGTGTAAAGTGTGGGGGACTCTTTTCCAGAGACCCAGAAGGCTGCCTCTACTCCACGCACATGTCTTCAGGCCCAGGTTGCTGTGATTCCCACAGTGAACAGGTACTGTACCACCTCCCCTCCTTAGGGCCAGCCCCTACACAAGCTAGGGACCTGCTGGGGGTGGGGATCCGCACTGCTCTCAAGACCACAGTCACTCCCAGGCCAAGTCTGGAACATTTGGGGAGTTGGCTGAAGAAAACCTCAGGCAGAGGGTGGGTATCTCCTGGGCCAAATGGGCAATGTGACCAAGAGAAGTGAAGGGTGGGGCCAGAAGTGTCTTGGTGCCTGGGTGAAATGAGATCCAGAGTGGCCAGAGCTTCTGATTTTCCCAGGATGCCAGAAGTCCAGACTTTTACATGAGATCTCCCAGTAGGCTCAACCATTATCCAAGTGAGCACGCCCGTGGCTGGGGCTGGCAGAGGCAGTGAGCTTGTGAGCCTCATATTTAGGATGACAAGCCTCTGCCATGAGGAAACACCTCCCAGGAAACCCTCAAGCCTTTTGGGGCACAATGTGTGCCAAGTGCAGGATGGGGACCCCTGAGCCAGGCTAAGGGGGAGACAGGATGGTGGGGTGGGCTCAGGATGGCACTGGGCATACCTGACTCACAAAGAGTTGGTGTTCCCACTTTCCAGAGAGGGACACAAGGCTCAGAGGGAGATGATGTGTCTGGAGTCTCACAGTGGGGAGATAAAGGTTTGCAATTCCAACCAATTGCTTTAGGTTGAAAAAAGCAAGATCCTTAGCTGTAGCAGGCCAGTCCGGCCCCCTGGGCCTGGGGAGGTTGAGGGTGGTCCTGTATCTTTGTCCCTCCGTCCCTCTGCAGTCCCAGCACCTGGGTGCTGACCTGGCTCAGGAAGGGCGTGGAGAAGGTTGTCCCACAGCCTGTCCATAGCCGTGGGCCCGCCCAGAGCACTGCGGCCAGCCTGGAGGGCCCAGATCAGGTACTGCGGGGGCTGGGAGCTGCAGAGTGTCGGGTGTGGAAGGGGCTGGGGGAGGCTGACACACCTCGCTCTCTGCCCATGCTGTCTGTCTGTCTGTCCCCGCAGGCAGGAGCACAGATCCTTGGGCACTGCAGCACTAGGGCCTCAGGTAAGGCCACAAGGCAGGATAGCTTTACAGAGGTGTTGCTGAGGGGCGATTGGCATGGGCCTTTCCTCTGGGCAGAGTCCACAAGCTGAGTTTCATTTGACTGGCCCTGGATCCAAGCCTGGTTGAGTTGGGCTGACCGGGGCGTCCTGGGCAGGCCTGCTGCTGACTGCCATACTTTTTTCCTTCTGCAGATGGATCCAGTGAGGCCTCCAGGGCAAAGGACACTGGGTGAGCCCTTGTCCCTGAGCGCTGGTTTGGGAGCCCCCTGAGCCTCATCCCTCTCCCCCCGCCCTGAGTTCCTTGGAGAGTATCCCGTACAAGGCCCCACCGTGCAGAATGGGAGCCAACGGCGAGGAGGGGTTGGGCGAGGTCTGGGACACAGGTGGTGGTCAGGACGGTGTGGCTGGCCCTCCTCAGGCCGCCCGGCTGACCACAGGCCCCTCTGCAGGCCTGGGCCCTGGCTGCTCAGGTGGTTTGAGCAGAATCTGGAGAAAGTGCTGCCTCAGCCTCCAAAAACCTCCGAGGTAAGTGGAGGAAACAGGGAAGCAGGAAGCCAACCACCTGGGAGGGTTTCTGGGCTGCTCAGGAGGGGCCTGCCTATTCCAGTAGTCTCTCCCCAACCCCCTCCCTGGGATCTCAGAGGGTTGCTGATGGGAGGAGTGACTGTAGGAGGGACATGGGATTCAGGGGAAGGATGGGCCAGCCCACAGCTGGCCAGGGGAGAGAGTGCGCAGGGCTTGCTTTGTTCTATCACTTCTCTCCCTGCTTATGATCCAGGGCTGCAGAGAAGAGCCTGCAGACATTGCCATGGGCCCAGGTACAGGGAGGGGGCCTGGGAGGGGGCTGTCTGAGATGGTCACAGGCTGGGCTGGGGGTATGACTGGGGCCTGAGGGATCCCAGGGGAGGACCTTAGCCCTCACCCAGGCTAGGGAGGGTTCAGGGCTTGCCGGGAATGGTCTATTGTCGGGGGCACTAGAACCCCCCTCCCCAGTCCAGGCTGGAAATCCCGTGGCCTGGGACAGCTTTGTGAATTCTTGGTCAAGTCCCTTTTGGTCCCTGGGCCTCAGCCCCATGTCTGTCTTATGATAGGCGTGGTTGGCTGATCCCAAGGGGCTTCCCGCTTAGCCGTGTTTGCCCCTCAAATCTGGCCCCCCTGTGGCCTTAAGGGGTCAGGGACTCTGCCATGTCATCTTAGTCTCCTGCTCTCCCTCTGCTTAGAGCCCCCAGGATGTGCCTTGGAAATGGAGCCCATGCTGCAGGCCCTGGAGACTCATCCCCTGCCCACTCCTGGCCCCCCAGAGCCTGAGGAGGAGCTGACTCCAGAGCCCCAGCCCAGCTTCCAGGCTTCTTCCCTGCCACCCCCTGGGGACATTGCCAGGTGAGCTCACCCTAAATGCCACACCTCCCTCCCATGGGAGGATCAGCCCAACATTCAACCGTCACCAAACTCTTTTTTTTTTTAATTATAAAAGTAACACATGCTCCTGGGAAAAAACTCAAAGGGGTTTCCAGGACCCCTTCCCAGGGCAGCCCCATCAGCAGCTTCTCAGCCTTCCCAGCATTGTCTAGGCAGACAAGCTTGCGGGTACGTTTCACTTTAAATACACCCACCCGACAACAGAAAACTAGATATATTGTTCTGCACCTTACTTTTTTCACCCAAAAATGCCTCTCTGAGGTGATTTTATGCATCCAGTTCTTCATTCTTTCCATGGCTGCACAGTACTCCATTATATGGATATACCAGATTTTTTAAAGTTTTCTTTTAATTTCCAAGATGTCACTCTATTTTATTTTTGTTTTTATTTATTTATTTTTAAAATTTATCTTTACTGTTGACAGTATTACAGGTGTCCCATTTCCCCTCCCCCCCAATTAACCCCCTCTACTTTGCTCCTACCCCCTCCCCAGGCCTTCACCCCATTATTTACTGTGTCCATGGGTTATGCATATAACTTCTTTGGTTAATCTCTTCCCACCCTCCATCCCCCTTCCCTCTTTCCTCTGAAATATGATCTCCTGTTGCCTGCGTAAATGTCTCCGGATCTACTTAGTTCATCAGATTCTTTTGTTCATTAACTTCTTCTTAAGGAAGACCCTTCAACTTTTCCTGTAGTGCTGGTCTGGTGGTGATGAACTCCTTCAGCTTTTTCTTAACTGTGAAGCTCTTTATCTGACCTTCAATTCTAAATGATAGCTTTGCTGGGTAGAGCAATCTTGGTTGTAGTTTCATGTTTTTCATCACTTTGAATATTTCTTGCCACTCCCTTCTGACCTGCAAGGTTTCTGTTGAGAAATCAGATGACAGTTGTATGGGTGCTCCCTTGTAGGTATATAACTGCTTTTCTCTTGCTGCTTTTAAGATTCTCTTTGTCTTTAACCTTTGGCATTTTAATTATGATGTGTCTTGCTGTGGGCCTCTTTGGGTTCCTCTTGTTTGGGACCCTCTGTGCTTCCTGGACCTGTAAGTCTATTTCTTTCTCCAGGTAGGGGAAGTTTTCTGTCATTATTTTTTCAAATAGGTTTTCAATTTCTTGGCCTCTTCCTTCCCCTTCTGGCACCCCAATAATACGAATGTTGGGCCTCTTGAAGTTGTCCTAGAGGCTCCTTATACTATCCTCATATTTCTGGATTCTTTTTTTCTTTTTGCTCTTCTGGTTGGGTGTTTTTTGTTTCCTCATGTTCCAAGTTGCTGATTTGATTCTTAGTGTCCTCTACTCTACTGTTGACTCCTTGTAAATTATTCTTCATTTCAGTTCGTGTAGCCTTTATTTCAAATTGGTACTTTATTATGTTATCGATTTTCTCAGTTATTTCCCTAATAGTATGCTTAAATATACTTATAAACAAAATTCTGAACTCTGTATCTGTTAGCTTGCTTGGTTCTATTTCATTTAGTTCCTTATCTAGAGATTTCTTCTGTTCTTTTCTTTGTGGCATGTTTCTTTGCCCTGCATTTTGGCTGCTTCCTGGTGTTTGTTTCTATGTATTAGGTAGAGCTGCTATGTCTCCTGGAATTAGTAGAGTGGCTTTGTGTAGTAGGTGTCCTGTAGGGTCCAGTGGCTCAGCCTCCCCAGTCACCTGAGCTGGGCCTTCTAGGTGCTGCTCTGTGTGGGCTGTGTGCACTGTCCTGTTGTAGCTGAGCCTTGGTTGCTGTTGGCATCACTGGGAGGAATTGACCCCCACGCCAATGAGCTGTGAGGACCAGCTGCAACTACAGCCAAAGAGCTGCTATGCTGGAGACACCCCTATGGAGCAGGATTTACTTCAGTGGAGCTTTGGTGTTCACCAAGTGCGCCCCTTGAGTGTGTCATTCGGGGATGCGGTAGGGTTGTAATGCAGCATGGTCGAGTCTGACCACCAGGTGCACTGTCTCTGGGGCCCCCCGGGAGGTGCAAAGTCAGCCTGTGCCAGTGCCTTGCCCAGGGCCACCCAGCATGAGCTACACAGCAAACCGTAGTTGGCTGCTACTTGTGCTGGGCTTGGAGGTGTCCAGGAGAGACCAAGCTATGAGCCAATGCAGCTGCCGCTAGTGCCAGGCCTGGGCCACTTATCAAGCCGTATGGGGCCCGCTGCTGCTTGTTTGAGAGATTTTAGGAAAGTCCTAAGCATGAGGTTCGAGAAGCCCCTTGCACAGAAAAGTCCCTGGAAATGGCCTGGATGAGGTGCAGGTGGGAGGGGCGGGGCCTCCGGGAATCACGGGGCGGGGCCAACGGCGTGCGTCAGGTGCTGGCGACTCAAACATGGCGCCTGCCTGCCGGCTGTGTGGGGAGGACTCGCCACGGGAGCCATGGCCTCCGCCAGCCCTTCTGCCCGGGAGGAAGCCGCCCCTCCAGCTCTCGCCCCGATTCCAGGCAGGTTAGTTCCTCCCCGAGTGTCCCAGGTCCCCCGGCTGCTGCCTGGCGCTGGGCTCAGAGGGAGCGTCCGAGTGAGTCCGCGCTCGGGCCCTTAGGAGGAGCTGCTGGGGCTCCCGCAGCCTCTGGGTCCCTCAGCGACAGTCTCTGCTGGTTTCACAGCCCGAAGTTGTGGGGACGTCTCTTCCCGGCCTGGAGCCCTGGGCTGGGGGCCTGCTGTGGGGCTGGGACCCCTCGCTCCCCCGGGAAACCTCTGCCGCCGAGATTCCCTCCCGGGTTTAAACCGCGGCCGCGTCTCTGAGATTCAGCCCCGACCCGCCCGTGTCTCTGCCCCTCCTACTGCTCTCGATGCTCCTTCAGTTTCCTGGTTCTTCTGTGCAGCTAGATTTCAGGAGCCTCTGAGTGAAGGTGGTTCTGTATTTTAGTTGTAATTTTGATGTGGTTGCGGGAGGCAGCGGGCACAGCTGTTACCTACGCCGCCATCTTGATATCACCCTATTTTATTTTTTAATTCTCATCCAAGGATATTTCTTTTCCATCGATTTTGGGGTTTTTTTAGAGAGAGTGGAGAGGAGGGAGGAGGGAGAGAGAGGAAGAGAGAAACATCAATGTGACAGAGACACATCGATTGGTTGCCTCCCGCACCTGCAACTGAGGCACATGCCCTTGACCAGGAATCAAACCTGTGACCCTTTGGTCTGCAGGCGTTTGCTCTAACCGCTGAGCAGCACTAGCCAGGGCTGGATGTACCAGCTGTATTTAACCACATAGTAGACAGTTAGGTTTGTTTCCACTCTTTTGCTCCAAGCAATAGCCTTGTACAGGCATCATTTTGCCACTTGCAAGCAAATGTGTAGGAAATGAAGTTGCTGGGCCAAAGGATACATGCATTTAAAATCGAGATAGGTGCTCACAAGTCCCCCCACCCTGGCAGTGGGTGAGGGGCCTGAGATGCACTTCTGGGGTGGGGTAGAGGGTGGGTGCAGCCTGAGTTACCTGCTGGGGTCTGAGCAATAGCCAGAGACTGGAATAAGGCGGCCAGGGAGGGGGACTATAGTCTTTGGGGCTGGAGACCTGGGTTCTGGTCAGCCTCTGGTGGGCTTGCCATCTGCCTTGGGTTGGGGGGATCAGACTCTGGTGTCACTTTCCCACCCGGACATGGCCGCTCTCTCCCACCCACAGGTTGGTGGCGTGGCTCCTGCATAGACTGGAGATGGTCCTGCCACAGCCAGTGTTCCGTGAGGAGGCTGGGGCGCAGGTGGGTGCTGGGTTAGGGGAGCAAGGGCCCTGGATGGGGGCAGGAGGTGTCTCAGAAGTCAGGCAAGAGTGGGACGATTAACCTGTGTCTGGGGGGAGCAGTCATACAGAAGGAAGAAGGGAGCCTGCTGCAGGAGGGGGCCCAGCTCGCCCCCCCTCCCCCCCGCTTGTCAGTCCCGCTCAGGGGTCTGCACACTGAGGCTCCATGTTTACAGCACTGAGAGTGCTGGCTCAGCCCTGCCTGCCCAGAGGTCACAGTCAGTGGGGGAGGTGCTACCATGGTGGAGCAGGAGCAGAGAGGATGTAGGGTGCAGAGGAAGAGCCTCCCAGGAGCATCAAGGAAGGATTCCCAGTGGGTGTGGCCTGTAAGCTGAGGCCTGAAGGAGGAGTAGGAAGTGGTCCTGGTGAAAGTGAATGTGGGTGGTTTGCAAAGGACCAGCCTGTGCAAAGGCCCAGAGATGAGAGGACTGGGATGTTCCGGCAAGAAGCCGGGCTCTAAGAAACCCAGTGCTCTGTGTCCCTCCTGTCACCTAGGACCCCAGCATGGGTGGGTGCTGGGAGCAGGGCCTCTATTACTGCTTCCCCTCCAAGAATCTGGCCCTGGCCCTTCTTTCTTGAGGACAATTGGACATCTTCATAGAAGCACCTGGAACGGGATGTGGGAAGCCTGGATCCCAGTCCTGCTGCAGTAGGGGGTGGACCGGGTCCCTGCCCTGCAGGCTGAGCCCTCAGGCTCCGTGTTCCTGAGGCCTCTAGGGTGGCAGAGGAGGCAGAGCTTTGGAGTTTTCCACGAGAAGGAAAGGGGGCCTGGTGGAGAAATGATTAGTCAATGAAGAAGCCCTTTCAGAGAGGAGGGGCTCCTGAGGATGGAAGTAGGGGACAGGGAAGGTGTGGTGCCTTCCTGCAGATGGAGCTTTGAGACAACCCTCCAGGGTTTTTCATGCACAGAGAACTGAAGAGAAGGTGTTCCAGGCAGGGGGCCCAGCTTGGGCAAAGGAGCTGAGGGGGGACCAAGCAGTGATCCCAGTGGGAGAGTGACTAGAGCAGAAGGCAACCTCTGAGGCAGGAGAGGAGCAGAAAAGAGTGGAGCCGGCAGCAAGGGCATCTTCTGCGGGAGTCCAGTGGGAGAGAAGGCGAGATGGTGGAAGCAGGGAAGCCGGTGAGGAGGCCACAGCAGTTTTTCCCCCTTTCTCCCCATGCAGGAGCCTGACTCCCCTGTGACATGTGACGTGCAGTCCAGTAAGTGACACATTGATGGGTCCCCGTGTGCATTTCTGGGAGGGTTGCTTGGTCTGAGCACGCATGGGCAATGGGGCCGTCCCCTGCCAGGCCTAGAGTAGCTAGAGGGGAGGGGGAACAGTCAGGGTCCCCTGACCAGGAGCTGAGGGAGCCCTTGCTCTGCGAGCCCCACCTCAGGTCAGCCTCACCAGGGAGCCACAGTCCGGCCCAGAGCCAGATGGTTGCTCGAGGCCTCTGCTGGGGGCTGGGGTGATGGGGGAGGGGATGGACTTGGCCTGCTGTTCAGCTCCCATGAGGCCAAGTAGATGAACCTCCTTTTCTGCTGGGAGCACCCGGAGAGAGCTCCCCACTGCTCCTGGCAGCTGGGCTGGTGGGTTTGGGTGAGCAGAGGCTGTGGTTGAGGGGAGCTGGGGCTCTGGGCCTCAGGGCCTCCCAAAGCTGAGTCTCATTGTGCCTATGGCTGCGTCCAATCCCAGTCCCACTAGGCCAATGGTGGTCTTTGTGAGAACTCTGAGGCTGGGGACAGCCATTGTGGCCTGGGGCACAGCCAGCCAGCTGATTGGGGAGCTCGGGTGTGAGAGTGGCTGTGGGAGGCGAGGCGGTCTGGGTAATTGTGACGACGCTGGGAGGGGCTCGCCCAGTCTTGCGGAGCTCGTGGCTGCCCTGGAGGGCACAGAGCAGGGCTCCCCATGGCTGCTGGGACAGGCAGTGCCCAAGGCCACAGAGCAAGTTCTCATGAGGTGGATACTAGAGCCCACTGGGCCTGGCAGCAGCTTCTCAGTCAGGCTGAGGCCAACAAAGTGGAAAACGTTCCCTGGAACAGAGACTCCCATCCCCCAGGGGTCATTGAGAGCTTTGAGGATGGAGCCTCCGGCTCCTCTTAACCTTCTCTCTGCTCCTCTGGAAGAGGCAGAATTCTAGGCCTGAGCATGGGGTCAGGGGTCAGGGGTCAGGGGTCAGAGGTCAGTGGTGGATACTGGAGCAGCAGTGGAGCAGCTCAACGCTCCTGCCAGGACCCAGCATTAGTTTCTCAGGGCTGCATAACACAGGGCCGTAGACTGAGTGTCTTCAAACAGCAGAAGTGTATTTGCCCACAGTTCACAAAGCTGGAAGTCCAAGGTCAAAACGCTGGCAGGGGTGGTTTCTCCTGGGGCTCTGAGGGGGACACCGTCTATGCCTGTCCCCTGGCTTCTAGTGGCTGCGGACAATCCTCGGTGCCCCGGGGCTTCCAGCTGCCTCCGACCTCTGCCCTTTCCTCTCTCTCAAATCACCCTCTTTTTTGTCTTATAAGGATATTAGTAACTGGATTTAGGGTTCCCCCTAGATCCAGGATGATCTCATCTTGGGATCCTTAACTAACGTCTGTAAAGACCCTATTTCCAAGCAAGGTCACATTCATAGGCAAGAGGAGTTAGGACTTGATTTTTGTTTTGGGGGGACACTAGATGATTCTGAGGGACTGGGGGTGAGTGTTCCCCCTTCTCCCCACTCCATCCCCCAGCCTCCCCAGCCTTCACCCACTCGGCACCCACTCATTCAGTCCGCCTGTCCACCTAGCCACCCACCCTCTGTCTTCTCCTTTGTTTCAGGGGTGCCAGCAGCTGGGAGCCTCTGAAACAAGGGAGAAGGGATCCTGGGAGAGCACAGATGGAAAAATGGATAGAAGGAAAGAAGGGAGTCCTGAAGAGAAGACCTGCAGGGGAGGGAGGGAGAAGGGTGGCTATGGACCCCGTCCCTTCCTGCAACAGTAACCCCTCCCCCTCCGCAGGCTCACAGGCAGGGAGATGGGGAATCAGAGTCCCTTCCACCATCCCAGAGCTGCCTCTCAGGGACCAAGGCTGGCCCCCATCCACCAGAGCAAAGGGCAGGTCAGCCGAGGGCAGCCTGTGGCCTTGAGGCTAGACAGCAGGGAGACTCTCACTGGGAGACTGGGAAAGCCCATGAAGGACTGTCCTTGAAAGGACGCCTGCGCAGCCCTCAGCACGGTGCCTGCCACGTAGGTGGTGTCCCCATGGAACACAGGTTTTCCCAGAAGAGGTTTTTCTCAGGCTTGGCCACGTTCCTTCCCTCAAACGGTGGTGGATCACAGTGGACAACAGCAGAAGCTTCCATTGACATTAAAGAGCATACGCAGCATGCTGAACCTGTGGTTGTGTAATATTACAACTCCAGATAAGGCTAAAATGAGCACTTCGCTTTGAGAAGTGCGTGGATGAAATGTGGCCTGTGGTGTATGAGTTGCAGGTGGGAGAAGTTAGCCAGGAGTCCTGTGCTGGTTGCTCTGGGTCCAGTTGGCCCACAGATGTCTGTGTTTGGGGCAAGGAGTGATTTTAAAAATTAGAATTAGGCCCGGCCTGTGTTGCTCAGTGGTTGAGCTTCGATGAACCAGGAGGTCACGGTTCAATTCCCAGTCAGGGCTCGTGCCTGGATTGTGGGCTCGATCCCCAGTAGGGGGCATGCAGGAGACAGCTGATCAGTGACTCTCTCTCATCATTGATGTTTCTATCTCTCTCTCCCTCTCCCTTCCTCTCTCTGAAGTCAATAAAAATATATTTTAAGAATGTCTTAAAAAATTAGAATTAGTTGCCAACATTTAAAAAGCAGGTGGCTTATGAAGTCTGGCTTCTCTTGAAAACTGGGAAGATTGGGCTGTAAGAGGCCCACACTAGACATACCACCTCTCCCATGTACACCATCTGCCTGGCTGGTGGGCCCCTGAGTATGAGACCCCTCAGGTCTCCAAATGGTGGTGAGGGGACGGTAGTCCTGGGAGAGGGAATGAAGTGAGCAGAGGCCTGGAAGAAGGAGAGGCTTGAGGGTCACCTAGACCCCTGGAGCTTTTTGGAAACACCTGGTATCCAGGCAATCTCCCCCTTTCTTCCTTTCTCCTGCCTGGAGGTGGGCATAGGTTCCAGATGAGTCTCCCCTGCACCCACTTCTGCCAAGCTCACAGCCCCACATTGTCAGGGACCTGGGTACATGGAGAACTTGAAAATTGCAGATTCCTCTCTGGAGGTGGGATCACCTCCATGAGAAAGTTGGAGGGTGGAGCCTTAGGTCCAGGAAGGAGAAAAAGACTCCCAGAAACAGGTGCTGAGATTATGGGCGTATAGTATGCTGTCACCAGGGGGGTGGCATCTCAAGCGCAGGTAGTGGGTAAGCTCTCTCTGTATCCCTCGGGACATCCCAGGCACCCTGCACCTGGATGTGGCAGGTGGACCTTGAGCCTGGGTCTTTTGGCATCACCTGCAATTCTGTGGTTAGAAGCGTTGTTTCTGCTTCTGGACAAACTCCAAGAAGGAGACCCCAAGGAGAGACAAAGACTAACTGTAATGGAGGTTCTGTCTCAAGAGATAGAAAGAGGGAAACCAATGGGAGGAGACAGGGCGAGTGATCATGGGCTTCAGCCCGTCACGTTAGCGCTGATCTGGCTGCTAATGGTCCCCCTGATAATGGTGCGCGTCCACTGCTTGGCTGAGGGCTGGTGCGTGGCTGGTGATGGCCAGCGCTCCCTGTGTGGTCCCTGGACTCAGAGCCCCAACCCGCTCTCCCCAACACCCTGTGTCCCCTGCAGTCAGCATCCTCCCCGGAGGGCAAGAGGAGCCCAATCTCGTCCTAGAAGGGGCTGACCCTCCCTGGGAGGAGGGCGAGCTTCCGGATGGCTCAGAGGCGGTGGCTTCAGCTCACGAAGGAGAGGAGGAGGCCGTGGAAGGGATGCACAGGTGGGAGCCAGAGAAGGCCCTGAACAATGACCGGGAAGGTAACAGGCACACAGTACAGAGCCCCGAGGGCCTAACGGGGCATAGAGAGTGAACCCAGCTCGCCTCCCCCTCCCTCCCCTCCCCCAGACACCCATCCTTTCCCACTGGCCCTGAGGCTGCCAGGCTCTCCGGTGCCACCAGGGGCCATCTGAGCACATACGAGTGAGTGTGGACTCCCCTCTTTGTCCATTCCTACCCCCCCCCCGCACAAAACATATAGTGTACACCTACCTGCCTGCATCTTGCTATATGCGTTTAACAGTGTATCTTGGGGTCTTTCTGCCTTCATTACATAGAGACTGTTCACACTTTAGTTTACGACTGCATCACATTCCATCATATGGGTGTGCCAGGATTTATTTCACCTGTCTACTGTCAACGGACATTTAGGTCGATTCAAAAGATTTATTATTATAAATAATTCCGCAGCAGACACTCTTGCCCATGCCTGTCAGTGAATCTGCGGGAGGCCTCAAGTCCTTGGGCCCATGATCTACATTGCACAGACGGGGAAACTGAGGCCCGGAGTGGCTCAGGGGCTGACCTCAGGTCATCATCAGGATGGTGGGGGCTGAGCCAGGCCTCTCACACCATGACGGGGCCTTGTTGCTAGAGAGAGCCTGGGGCTGCTCAGGTGGGGGTCCTCAGGTTGATTCTCGATTGAGCGGTTCAGGTCTGGCCTCAAGGGGTAGCAGGACATCTTACTGAAAATGGGGGCAGGAGGTGGGCTCAGGGTGCACCTGCAGGGGGGCTCCCCCCTTGCCTCTGACTGATTTCAGGGAGCTTCCCTGGATTCAAGAGGAGAAAGAAGATGAAGAGGAGGAAGAGCCTGAGTAAGGCACCTCTGCCTTTGGCTAAGGAGTGGCCCAGGGAGGTGGGGGTACAGGGAGGGGCCCCAGGCTACTGGGGTGGGGTGCTCTCTGCTGCTTGTCTTTCTTTTGTGCTGTGTGCCACTGGGCACAGACCAGAGAGGCTGGGGGAAGCTGAGGGTCCCCCCTGGTGTTCATAATGGCCTGCGACTTATAGTACCCACCCCTCCCAACCCCCCAACCCCCCAACCCCACCCCACACATACATGCAAACAAAAGCTAGAATGCAACCTCCATGGGGTGCGGATTTTTGTCTATTGTGTTCACTGCCATGTCCTCAGGGTCTAGAACAGTGTCTGGTACAGTGGCTACCAAATAAATGTAGTTTGAGCGCATGGATGGGTGACCGAAGGGACACAGGCAGTGGCCTCCCATTTCTCCCCAGTAGTCAATAGAGCCAAGGCACAGAGCTGCCTCCTCCTCACAGCCTCCCCAGAGGTCCAGCCTCCTCCCACCCGATTGTCTCTGCCGCCCAGTGAGGCTGCCATGGATTCACACAGCACATCCACATGTGTGCTTAATGGCTGATTCTCCCCGACATCCACAAAGATCTTAACACACACAGAAGAGTTCAGCTACAATAAATGTTAAGAAATGGAGATCAGAAACCACTGAAAGAATCATCAAACTTGCTAAGAAGCTGTATCTTAATTATTCCGACCACTATAAAGAAATCATAATTAGGGGATGTGATAGAGGTGCTAATTATCGCTACAATGGCAACCACGATATATAAATGTTGTTTTAGCATTTATATTAACATTAACAAATCAACCTTACACCCACACAATGTCATATGTCAAGCAGATTTCACTTAAAGAAAAAAGCACCAAGAGGGAGATTTTTAGGCATGTGGGGTGGACGGAAGGCTGGATGCAGAGGTGGAGACGCAGGGAGGTGAAGAGCAGGCAGCTGGCGCCTGCGCCTGCAGTTAAGGGAGCGAGATGTTGGACTGGAGACTGATGGTCGGGAGTCTGGGCGGAGGTGGAATTGAAGGCCTGTGGCGTGGACAGAAGAGAGGCCCAAAGGCCAGATGAAAGCCAGGGAGATGAGGAGGAGCCAGAAAGTGCTGAGAAAGAGGCTCAGTGAGGGGAAAGGCAGGAGAGTGGAAAGTGTTTTGAGGGAGGAGGGAGTGAGGGAAAGTGTTGTCTCAAGAGAGGCCCACGTGTCTGGGGAACAGTGACAATGTAGCTGTGGAAGGAGTGGGCGATGATCCTTCAGAGGTGGTGGGGCCACATTGTAAAAAGCCTTGAACTTGATTTCCTTGGAGCAGTGGGGAGCCATTGAAGGTTTGTGAGCACTTTGCATGGGCAAAGGGCTGGGCTGTCACTGGCTGGGGAAGGATGCTCTTGGCCAGCTTTGTGGAGGCACAGGGGTTACTGATGATGCTGGCAGTTGGTCTCCTAGCGACCAGGTCTCTGCTCACAACAGCTCCGCTTTTCCTAGCAACCCCAGCCTTTTGGTCCCCACCTGGCCTCCCTGGGGGTGGTTCTGCAGAGTTCCCCAAACATCCCCTCAATCTGATTAGAAGCAGGAAGAATTGGTGGCTCATCCGTCATCAGAGTCGCACTGGCTCCAGAGCCAGCCTTGCAGGCTCGGGGCTGGCTAGACTGCTCAAATTCCCCATTTGCATTCGCTGCCTCGGGCCCTGGGACGAATGTCATCGCCCCCAGCTGAACTCCTGCGCCATGGTTGTCCTTGTCGGCAAAGACAGTGAGACCCAAGTAGGTGGCTGCTTCTCCCTAAGGGATCCCCTCCTTCTTTTGGGGTTGGGGTGCCGGGTGAAGAGTCTTCAGAAAGAGAATGCAAGGACCTTAATTTGGGGACACAGCTTGCTGGGTGACCTAGGGGAGGAGTGGGCTGCGAAACCCTGGCAGGCTGGCTGCCACTGCTCCTCCTTGCACCTTTAACCCTTTCACCTGGAGACTGGGGGTGGGGGAGTTCCTCTGGGATGCCCACCTCAGCCCATCTGTCTGACTCTCCACTTGGAATTCCCTGGGATTTGGGAACCTTCCAGAAGTTGGTTGCCTGCTGTTTCTGGACCAGGCAATGAGGGGTCTTGGCAGTCACTGGGCACACTGCCCACCAGAAGAAAACCTGACTTTAGGTTCATAGATCCCCAAACAGCCCCTGGTGGTGCTGACAGGACCACAGTAAAGCTGATGAGGCGTCTCAGTAGCTGGAGATGTTTGTGCAAAATGGTCCTAGTCCACGTGGGTGATTCATAACCCTGAAGAACACTGCCTCCTCTGGGATTAATAATACTGATGACAAGAGCGATCCTAAGAACAGCTGTCATTGAATTAGCACTTGTTCTCTGTGCCAGACACCGTGCTACAGCATCTGTTATTAATCCCACTTCACCGATGAGAGAGCTGAGGCTCCAAGACAGGGGTGTCTGCTGGCGAGTGTAGAGCTGACCTCTGTTCCAGGTCAGGCCGGCTCCAAAGCAAATGCTTGGGACACAGACAAGGAAAGCTGCTGATCGGTTGTTAGAGATGGAGAATTGAGAGTGACCCCTGACATGGGGAGTCTTTTTTGACTTTTTCCATGAGATTCTCAGTGGCCCACTGAGCTCACCCAACTAAGTTGGGTTGTATAGGCTGGGCAAGTCCTACCCATTTGACAGATGAGCAAACCGAGGCAGCCTGAGGGCTTCCTGGTGACTTGCCCACAGCCACACTTGACTTCCTGGCCTGATTCTGGAATGGTCAAGACCCTGGGCAGCCTCTGACTGGACTATGGGAAGTGACTTTCCTGTGCTCTGAGAACCAAGGAGGGCATAGTTCCCACAATACTTTTAGGGGCCCCCAAGGATGTCTTAATTTCTTTTAAAATCAGACCAAAAAAAAAAAAAAAAAAGTAAACCTTGAGATGGAAGAGAATGTTTTAATATATAATAGTAACATGTGTCCCACCAACCTTCCAGCCTCAGGAGGACCGAGAACAGTGAATCCAGGTTTTCTGGGCGGCAGACACCGCCGTCATCCTCGGCGAGCCCCTTGCTGATGGGTCTGCGGGGTGAGCGAGCCATTAGGAAGAAGGATCTAATTCTAACTACAGAAACCACACTAGCCCTGTTCTGAGTCACATTTTAACGCAGAGGTCACACATGGGCATCAAAAGCCCCACTTTAGCCCAGAGGCAGGTTCTTTTGAATAACTACATATTAATATAGGCATATTAATTTGGCTTAATTATAAGCATCAGGAGATTCCACTTTAAAATATGTAGTTTAGAATTCTCTTGAAAATCTGATGATCTGGCCACTGAGACCCCATTCCAAGTGGAGTGAGGTTGCCAGCTCAGGTGGGCACATGTTCTCTATTTGCCGCAGTCCTCGGTGCTCCCTATAGCCTCACCCCTGGTTCCTGTCACTCATGTGCATATGCTGCCTGGGCCAGGAACCCCAGAGCTTCAGTAGTTGCAGTGTGGTTCTGACCTCATGTGCGGGAAGAAGCACAGGGCCTGTGTTTGAGGGTTTGTGTGGTGTGTGACAATTTGCTGTGTGATTTTGGCCAGGTCAGTCCACCTCTCTGGGCTTCACTTTTCTCATACTCCCTGACCCACCTGCATCACCAAGGATGCCTGGAGACTCTCAGAAGGGAGATGCTGGGCATATATTTTGAACACTATACAGTGCCTTTGGATCACATCCCAGAGGACAGTTCCTCAAACCATCCTCCACGCTTTTCTTTGCACATGCTGTTCCTCCTTTCTGGACACACTTCCCTGCCTATTCTTCATGGTCAGTTCATCATCCTTGAGGTCCAGCTGACAGGCCTCCTCTGGGAAGCCCTCCTTCCTAGGCAGACTTGTGGCTGTGCCCTTCACAGCCCCTTGTTCCAACACGTGTCTTAGACTGGGAGATCACTAGCAGGACATGGGTCTGCGGCCCTCCCTGTGCTGGGAGCCTCACGAGGGCAGGGGCCTATTCTAGGGCATCTTTGTACCTCAGCTCCGGGCACAGAGGTGGCACTCAGCCCCTAACGGCAGCCCTTTCCTCCTTTCCCTCTGGGTCTCAGTGTCCTGCTGGATAGCTGTCTGGTGGCAGAGGCCGGCCAGGACCCGAGTGGAGTAGACAGGACAGTCACCCGGAGGGCCTCATGCCAGGTATGGAGCACCAGGTCTGGCATCCAGCTCCCTCTGAGGCTTGGGCTGGCTTCGGTGGAAGGGCCGGGACCTTGTCCACCTCATTTACAGGGGATTTTCGACTTATGAGATGCCAATGGACAGAGGGGAGGAGGGTGGTGGGACCGCAAAGTCCTGCTGGTATCAGATGGTGTTAGGAGGGGCCTTAAGGTGACAGTGGGTTGGGAGACGCTGAACCTGTGCTTCAGTCTTCACATGACTGTGTGACCCTGGACAAGCCACCAGCCCACTCTGGGCCTCAGTGGCCACCTTTGTGAAGTGGGGCTAACCCCCTTCCCCTGGGTGCTGGACACAGCTGGACAATGTGAAGCACAGTGCCTGGTGGAGAGGACTGTGGTGGCTGTTGTAGTTGCTTTGTCCCCACATGCACAGGGCTCCTTATATGTGACAAGTCGGGTTGGGGCCTGGGGCTCCTGTATGCACTGCCCTCTACAGGGTGGAGGCCACCTCCCTGGATGACCAGAAGATGGGCTGGACAGGGCTGGGAGGGGGAGGGGGCTTGGCGGTCACAGCTTCTGTTTCCACTTTATTTTTTGCAGGAGGAAGCCGCAGCTGCCAGCTCAGGTAGGTGTGTGGTGGGGTGGAGAATTGCAGACAATATGCAAGGGCCCCCACCTCCTCTCCCTCCATCTCCACCATCCCTGTATCCCTCCACCTGCCCCAACCTCAGGCAAAACCACCCTCTGAGCCTTGGGGCCACATTATCAGAGCCGGATGGTGCCTGGAGGGGGACTGTACTGAGGCCCCAGGACTTCAGCAGGCCTGGGGAAGCCCTGCTTCCAGCCAGCCTCCCCCCTACCTGCCACCCTCCTCACTGGGAACACAGCTATCTGGGCTACCACCCAGCGGGGGTTTGGCTCAAACGTAACATATCACAGTGAAAACTGGGACCGGAGCCTGCTAAGGGCACACTCTAGATTCCACCTCTCTTAGGAGCATTTTCTTGCTGCTATGGTCTCCAGGCTGGACCTGGCACCTGTGCTTTGCTATTATTTACCCACCCCTCCCATCCTGAGACTCTGGGGACTGCGGGGACAAAGTCTAGGGGACCAAGGGTGTCTGGACACCGTACCCTGACCTTACAAGCCTCCACGTTGCTCAGGCCACAGGCTCTCCATTGCCCTGTGTGGCAGACAGACCACTTTACAGATGAGAAAACTGAGGCTCTGTGTGGGCAGTGTTTGGCCAGGTGGTCAGGAGCACAGATTTGAGCGTCACTCCTGGCTCCTCCCTCTTCCTTTCTGTGTGACTCAGAGCTAGTTCTGTGACTTCACTTAACTGTGGCTCCCTAATCAAGAAAGCTGGGACAATACTAGTACCTGCCTCATAGGGTTGTTGGGCAGAGTGGGGCGACAGTGTGTCCAAGGCACCCGGCACTGAGGGAGGAGACCACAATGTCACCGTGATGCTTGTGTCCCAGCCAGCCAGTGACTGAGATGGGACTGGAGTCAGGTGTCCTCACCCTGGTGTCCCGAGCTTGTTCCCCACCTGATCTTTAGTCTGTGCTCTCTGTCAACTTCCACACAAATCTGTAAGAAACCTACTAAGCCCGCCCCGACATGGATGAGTAAGACCAGGCTCACCGGGTGGGTGCAGACGCGCCCCGGGGGCTGCCTCCGCCACTCTCCCAGGGCATTCTAACGCAGGGGTCTGGGATCCACACTCCGGGAAACCCTGAAGCATGGTCATTTGCGCTTCTCAAAAGTGTGGACCCAGAAACCAACAGCTTTGTAATCACCTGGGAGCTGGTGGGAAATGCAGACCCCCAGCCCCACGCAGCTCCGCTGGACCAGAACCTGTGTGGTGACAGGAGCCCTGGTGACCCACCTGCAATGACCTTGAGCCCTGGTTCTCAAATATGACCGCACGTCGGAATTGTCTGGGGAGATTGCAAATCCTGCTGTCCAGAGACCCCAGACTATTGATTCAAATCCCTGGGATGGCCTGGCCTCAGACATTTCCAAACATCCCCAGGCGGTTCGATGTGCAGCCCAATTGGGAACCCAGACCCCAGGAAAAATTACTTCTTTTTTGGGAGTGGACTGAATTGAGCTCCAGAGTTTCTTTCTTTGGGATGGAAAATTCTATCAGGCTAAGAATGTTTGTCTTGAGTCTGTGAGTTGAAGGGGTCTGGGGAGTTCCAGGTGCTTTGATTCTGACTGTTTTGAGTCTGAGGTGGGAAATGCTACCGGTGGTTGGTTAATGGAGAGAATGCAAGGGATTGGGGACTCCAGGCTGTCCCTCAGAGCTGTTGGGATGACCAGCCACATGAGGCGGTGATGCATTTGACATCGAGTTCCGGGGACAGGAGTGATGCCCCAGACTTTGAGAGCAGTTGCTGCAGGTGCAGGCGGGCACCGGGCTGATCTGTGTTGGCGCTGGTGGGGAGGAACCCCACCTCCCTGCCTCCCCCAACTCTGTGCTCCTCATTGCAGTCCCCAGGGTTCCTCCTCTGCCTGAGACCCCCTGGCCCCAGCACCATGGCTAAACCAGGCCAGGGCATGGAGCTGAATCGCCTGGTCCAGGACCAGCCACCTGGCCAGGTGGCCCCCAGGCTTGCACCCCCCAACCTGGTGGAGAACCTCCCCAATGTGCCCAGCTACCGTCCCCCAATGACCCGCATCCCTGTACTCATCTCCCGGAGGACGACCTTGTCCAACTCCAGCTTCGCCAAGGAGACCAGGAGCTCTGTCCGTCGCCTAGGTAGTGTGATCTCACCACCCAGCATGCTCGTGCCCGTGAGGTGTGCTTCTGCATGGCTTGGGCTGTTTCCCAGCATGGGTGCCATGGCTAGGGTATGGAAAACCAGTCCTTCTTCCTCTGCTGGGCAGTGTCTTCATCATGCTTTGTGGTGACTTGAGGAGTATTAGTCCCCTTCTCTCCTGTGCCTAAAATCCCACAATTAGCAATTCACTTCTTTGGGTTAAACATGGCTTTCTGCAGATCATCATTATTTCAATAAGCAGTCAGTTACACGCTAGTATAAACAAGTCAGCTCTCTAGGCCAAGAGGCTTGGGGCAGGGAGCTGGGTGGGAGAAGAGAGTAAGTGGAGGGAAATGGAACAGGAGAGGAACGTAGAGCTGCATTTCAGACAGAATCTTCTGACCCTGAGAGTTTGCTAGGAGCTGGAATTTCTGAGGACTGTTGATATCTGTCCAGCAAATTCCATTTCAGGAAATGAGAGGCCCCAGGTGCTGACAGGCAGAGCAGGAGGAAAGGCATCCCCAGGGGCCAGTGCAGAGGGCGGGCCTGCCTGGATCTGTTTCATTGTGACAAGGTCCCCTCGGTGGCCTTCAGGCTTGCTACTTGCTGCCTAATGACAAAGTTCTCAGGGACATACTGGCACCTCTGGGCTAACCCCTGTCATTTTCTGCCTTAACTCAAGCCAGACCTGCCCACTTTCCCTTTTGGTTTATTTATTTTTGGATGACACTGGGCAAGGTTGCCTCTGAGAACAGGAAGCAGGTAGCACTGAACATTTCATGAGAGGAGATCCACTCTTGTCCTTCTCGCCTTTTCCTAACTTGGGGTGGGCACAGAGTGGGGTGAGAGGGCAAGCTGTCATCCTCACAACAAGGGATGATGCCTGGCTTCAGTCTTCTGGGCAAGTCCTAAATCCACTCACTCCAAAGGGTCCCCCGACTTCCACCCTGTGTCACTGCTGGGTTTTTACTCTAGTCTGTACCAACTGTGCTTTTATTTGCTTACTGTTTGCTTTCAATGGATGCACTTTTTAAAAAATATGTTTTTAAATTGATTTTAGAGAGAGAGGAAGGGAGAGGGATAGAGAGAAACATGGATAAGAGAGAATCATTGATCAGCTGCCTCTTGCACGCCCCCTACTGGGCATGGAGCCTGCATCCTGGGCATGTTCCTGGCCGGGTCAACGTTCAACCACTGAACCATACAGGCCAGGCCCTTATATTCTTAATAATATTATTCTTGTTCTAGACATCAATATAATATAAACTAACATCACTTCTATTTGCGTTCCCACTGTGCCAAGCTGATGTGAAGTGAAACACCAGGCTTAGGTGTTTCACTCCTCCCCTGGGGCTACGGAGGTTGCAGGGTCTGAATCAAGGGGTGGGGGAGCACCTGCCCCCTCCCAGGCTCCTGGAGACATACTCCTGGATGGGGAGCCCAGGGGGCTTTCTGCTGCTTGGGGCCACTTTGGGGGGCATGCTGGGGCCCTGAGCACTTTTCAGAGAGGCTGCCCTTGTCCCCACCCCACCTCCAGGTCACTTCCCAAGGTCTGCCGGGAAGATCCCTTCTGGCTCTCTCCTGCTTCCTGTAGCCTGGGCATCTCTTGTTAGTCTGGCAAAACTTATTAAATTTAAAACAAAGTCTCGATTCTTGCTCATTCCCTTCTCCCGGGAGTCTAGGGCCTAGTAAAACAAATGCCCCCAAGTCTTGAGAACTCCTTAGGCTCTTCCCACCGAACTCTGCAAAGTGCCGGCTTTCCTCATGGTGCCTTCTCCCCACACATGCCTTTCCCCTACCCCCAGACCTAGGAAGGCATCATCACTTCTACCTTGGGATGGGGAAACTGAGGCCAGAGAAGGGAAGCAGCTGATCCAGACTGTGCTAGGCCAGGCCATAGGACCCGCCTCCCCAGGCTCCCCATGCCTTCTCTGAACGCTGATTGCACCCTCCCCCAACTCCAGGTCCCCGATGCTTCCCCAGCCCGGGCAAACCAGGCAGGGCTTTGGAGACCTGGACTCCAGGCCATGTCAGGGAGCTCCTGGCTTCCGTGACATCAGGGCTTCTTCTGTGGGTCCTGGACTGGTGGCTGGGGCCGAGTGGCCCTCGGGGGCCTCTGGGCTCTGTGTTCTTGCACGTCCTGTGTGGAGTTCCCTGTGGGCCCTATTGGGAGGTGGCTGCCGTGACCACTTCAAGCCTGCTTTCTGTGGTTTCCCTGAAGGATTACAGCAAGGCTCCTGGGACCTGGCTTCTCTCTCTCTGACTGTCCCCTCCTTCCTCTCCCCAAGTGCCTGCCACTGAAGAGCACCCAGAAGTGCGGGTAGAAGATACCAATGCTGACAGCCACCCCCACACCGTGGAGGACAAGCCCCCCTCGCCTGAGCTGTTGCCGCCTTCTCCTGCCAAATCCGACACCCTCACAGTCCCAGGATCAGCTGCAGGGACCCACAGGTCACCTTTTATGCTTCTCTTAGGCTTTTTACAGCACTGTGCCCCTGTCCATTTAGCAGATGAGGAGACTGAGGCCAGAGAGGGGAAGCAGCTGGCCCAAGGTCGCTCAGCGCGTCGGTGTTAGAACTGGGATTGTGCCGTTCCTTCCTGGTTCTCCTAGCTCCCAGTGTGGGGCTCTGGAAAGAGCTCTCCAGGGAAGCCCTGTCCCAAATACCCTCAACTGCATGTTGGAAGGGGGTAAAAATGTGACAAGGCTGAATTCCACCCCCCATTCTATTAGGAAGTAATATAATGGCAATGCCACAGAGCCCTGGAAAAATAACCATCCGTAATCCTACCACACTATGTGCTGTTTTAATTTTCGGTTTTCTCTTCTGTTCCTAATTTATGGGCCCAAGCCTTTGCGTGGTTTTAATCAAAGGCATGATTGGATTACATTTCATTTAATGATCCCCTTTACATTTTTCTCAGCTGTCTCCTTAACATCCATTTATTATGGCCGTGTGACATTCCTCCAGCTCCATGTACCAGAATGGACTTCAATCCCCCTTACTGGGCACTGTCCACAATGGAGCTATGAACTCTCTGCTCTTCTGCTCTCTGTCCTCGGGCTCCTTTCTCAAGAGTGAGATTCACGGTCAAGGTTGCACACATTTCTATGCCTCTTGAGATAAATTTGTGGCTTCGTGGTTAGGGCTGGTTTGGGACAACCTGAGCCAGCTCATGGAGAGAGATCCTGCATACAGCTGTGAGTAAACTGTGAAATGCAGTCCAGTGCTTTGTGAATGGCTATAGTTAAGCTGAAGGGGAGCTGCCAGTGCTCCTCCTGCACTGGCTGGATTGAGAGATGGTTCTTTTTTTCTTGATTAATTCTTACTCTCATCCATGAGCCCTTGAGTAATTTCTCAGCTAAGGTCAGGAGCCTGTCAGAATGGAGATGGCTATGTATGAAAAAGAGAGGGCTCTCAGATTTAATGTGGAGAAGAGCCATAATCTTACCCAGCCTTAGAACACAGCTCATAATTCCATCAGTCCTTATATTTAATTCATTGAATTATGCACAGAGTACAGATAGCAGAAGAAATGGTGCCACCATAGCTGTAGACATCTGATCTACCTCCCTTTTAGGGTACGGAAATTGTAGTCTGGGTTGGGGCAGATATTTTGGGGCAGGGTAGGGACTAAGGTCACTTGAGACTAGAATCTAAGCCTCCTGCCTTCGGCTTTTGGGCTGGGCCTGTGAGGTTCCTCTTAGCCCTATCATTCATTCATTCAGTTTTTATTTGCAAACATTGATTGAATATCTTTACGCATCAAGCTCTGCTCTAGGTGCTGGGGATGCACCAAGGAGAAACCGACAGGGGCCTGATCGTGTGGAGCTGACATTCTAGAGGGACTGGGAGAGACAGTGAACCAGTAATCAAACAAACAAGACTGTTCCAGAGAGTGCTGAGTAGGGCGTGGCTGAGAAACTTGGGAGCCTCTGCCTGAATGATAGGGGATCATTTAGTCCTAATTCTTCAGATAGGGAACCTGGAGCTCCAGGCAGGGAGGGGCCTGCCCTGGGTCACCCTGTAAACTAGAAACTGGACTCTATGGCTCATGGGCTTTAACCTTTCCCGCTGGGGCACATCTGCAAAGGGAGGGAGGCTGAGCTTCCAGGAGGTTTGAGCAGATGGAATGGGAGGCCTCAGGCCTTCACGGCAGCTGGGAGGGTGGTGTGAATGAGAATGGGGTGGGAGCTGGGGCAGGCAGCGACTTTAGGCTGGGATGGGGAAGGGAGAGGGATGCTTATGCTGAAGCCCAACTGAGAGATAAGTATCTCATTGAGTGGGGTAGATTTAGTTCTGTTTTACAGAAGGGGCAACTGAGGTGGCTCAGAGAGTTTAAGTAACTTGCCAAGGTCACACACAGGTAAGAGGCAGGGCTGAATGGAAACTCAGGTTTGCCTGAGACCAAGTCAGTGCTGTTAACTTTATGCTCAGCCACTGAACAGATGTGGAGACTGAGGTCCAGAGAACAGCTGCTCTCTTCTCCCTTTCTGTCCCCCTGCAGGCAAGTCAGGACCCTTTGGCAGCATCATCTCCTGCCCCACCCCCACCCAAGATTTGCCTCTGGGTGATCTGCAAGGGTCCAAGTCGGCTCACTTCCCCTGAGGCCCTTGCCCCCGCTGAAGGCCTCTTTCATCTGTGTCTCTGCAGGAAGAGGCTGCCTTCCCAAGATGACGAAGTCGAAGAGCTCAAGGTGCTGTCACCTGCTGAGACCCCCGTTGTTGCCTGGTCAGACACCCCCGTCCCACAGGGCACCGAGTGAGTAGGGGCCACATCTAGGGTCTCAGAGACTCAGAAGGCTGGGTGGGGATGTGTGGGCAAGAGGAGGTGAGTGTGTGTGGGGGAGAACCATGGATGTTTTTAGAGCCCTTCACCACAGGCAGACTTCCAAGAAGAGAGACGGGGCTGGGTCTCCTGCCCAGGCTGCTTCTGGCTGGCCTGGGAGTTCTGCAAAGTCTGAAGAGTGGGCTCGGACTCGGTCCAGCTGTGTCCACGGCCAGCAGTGCTCAGAGAGGGAGGTGTCTCTGTGGTAAAGGAGAGGCTGAGGGGAGCCACAGGTAGATGTTGGCTCCTGACACTGAACCCCTGAAAGGGACAGATGGGAGAAGGAGGACCAGGAGGATCCCAATCCCAGGAGCTTGTTAAAAATACAAATTCCCATGCCCCACCCAGATCTGCTGGATCAGGACCTCAGACAGTGGGCCTCAGGGAATCCATCTTCACAAGCTCCCGGGTGATTTGGATGTGGCTGGTCTGTAGGACAATGCTGAGAGGCCACCGTGAAGGCATTAGGACTGTGCCTTTGACATTTAACTAACCCAAGGGTGGGGCCAGTGGGAGATGTTTTCCTGTAGAATTAACCTGGTTGATGGTGAGTCCCCTCCCAGGGCTCTGGCCTGGGATCCCCATCCCACTCCCAGACACAACTCCTGGAGTGGCCACAGGAGACATCGGCCTTTCTTTCAGCCTTTTTTTTTATCCATAACTTGTGGAATTTATTCACTTATTTTGTCTCTCTTGCTGTGCGTTCTTAGTTTAAATTCTTTTTATATATATTTTATTGATTTTTAGAGAGAGGGAGGGAGAGGGATAGATAGAAACAACCATGAGGGAGAAACATCATCGATTGGCTGCCTCCTGCACACCCCCTACTGGGGATCGAGCCTGCAACCCGGGCATGTGCCCTGACCAGGAATTGAACTGGTGATCTCTTGGTTCATAGGTGGATGCTCAACCACTGAGCCACACCGGCCAGGTTTAGTTTAAATTCTTGTAAGTTAAAAGAATGTATAACATATTTGCACTGTTTTTCCCCCACCCGCTATTTCTGAGGCCTAACTAACTAGCCCTGTCTCCCCCTTCACGTATCTCATGTGAACCCCACACTGGGACTAACAACCCGGAACTGAGTTTCCTCTAAATCACAGTGGAGCCAAAGTTTTTTCAGAACTGTCCATCTGAGTCAGAGCCCGTGTGGTACATTTTCTGAAAGCTGGCCCCCGGGGCGTTATTCCCAGGCTAAGTTTGCTGCTTAGAGATATAAAAGTGGGTCTGATATTTCTGATGTCCCAAGGCCAGGTGGGATTCAGCCCTTGCCCGGGGCACAGCGGTCCCTCCCCACTCAGCCCGCTCGGCTTCGTGGTGTTTCCGCAGCGGCCAGGACCGCTCGTCCTCCACAGCCAGCCAGAACAGCGCCATCATCAACGAGCGGCTCCAGGAGCTGGTGAAGCTCTTCAAGGAGCGCACGGAGAAGGTGAAGGAGAAGCTCATCGACCCAGACGTCACGTCCGATGAGGAGAGCCCCAAGCCCTGTGAGTCCCAAGCTGGGGATGGTCCATCCTGCCAGGGGTAAGGTGGGACCGCTAAAGCCCCCTGTCAATTCATGGTGAGAGTGGCCCCCCAAAATGATTAGAGTGTTTGAAAGAAGCTCAGATCCTCACTGTCTGGATTTTTGGCTCCTGTATGAACAGGCTTAGCTATATGCCCAAGGAAGGGAAGAAGGTCAGTGACCCAGTTGTACTTGGCTCCCAGTCCAACAGGGCAAATACACTCATTGACCCTTCTGTCTTTTCCCCACCGGTAGGCAGCTGGTCTACCCTGGGACGTATCACATGGTCTTACACTCAGATGGTATCCATAACCCACTGTGGAACTAGACGGTCTCATTTTTCAGATGCCTCATTAGTAATATTCGTATGGGGCTACCTGAACGTTTTCTGCTTTCAGGGTGCCAAGAGGAAATAAGGAATGTGCTTTGTTGTTGGAGGCGGGGGAGGGGTTTCTAGGTCTTTCCAAAGGAGGACCGTGCCTTAGAACTCCGGGTGCCAACAATGAACCTAGCAGAGCCTGCCTTCACAATCCTAAAGTCAGAAACATAGCTGTATTTAACCTATAGGAGCCAATCTCTAGGTCACCAATACTGCCATTGATGTGCAGGAAGGCTGTGATCCCATTTGGTATCTTGTTTTAGAGATGAAGGAGCTGAGATTCCTGCTCTGACAAACCTAGAGCATCGTTGCCCTAATTTCTGACCCTGGGTGGTGGAAGTCCTTGGTACAAGATGCTCCCGGCCCTGCGGAGGGAGCCAGAGGGGCCCAAGTGCAGACACACAAACAGATACTCAACTAAAACTCCCAGCTTGCCCAGAAACACCTCATTTGGGGCAGTTTCAGATTGGCAGCCGGTAAGAGTTTCTGGACAGGTGCTCAGGTCACTGTGATGGGGGAGCTGGGGGGTTTGCCCTGGTGTCTGCACACAGAACTTGTAGCAGGCTGTGGGATGGTGCCAAGGTCTCAGCTCCAGTTCCAGGGCCTGCAGTTGGGAGCCTTCTCTCTGAATCCTCTACCTGAGCCTCAGGGCTGGGTCAGGCACTCACCAGTGTCATCCCATAGCTCCAGCCAAGAAAGCCCCAGAGCCAGCCCCTGACACGAAGCCAGATGAGGCGGTGCAGGTGGAGGAGGAGCACTACTGTGACATGCTCTGCTGCAAGTTCAAACGCCGCCCCTGGAAGAAGTACGAGTTTCCCCAGAGCATTGACCCACTGACCAGTGAGTCCTGGGTGGGCCATGGGCATTGCTGCCACATAACATAAGAGGACAGGAGAGTGGGAGGGGAACGGAGGGGTGTGCCAGAGGTGGGCTGGGAGGTCATGGACATCCAAGGTTTGTGACCCAAGAACAAACAAACAAAAATATCCCTGGAATAGGAACACAAGATCACACCCATCTCACAGACAAGGAAACGAAGGCACAGAGTCGTTAACTGGCCTAAACACACAGCTAGTTAGTGGCAGACATACTGCTGACTCCAGGCTAAGTCTGCCCTGCTCTTGCTGGCTCCCTTCTGGAGCTGCTGCTCTGAGCAGGAAAGGGAAGGAGTTCTTCCAACATCCAAAACGAATTCTTTCTTACTTCCCTTTTATATTCCTCAGGAATAACAACCCTTCATATGTGCGCAGCTCTTTACAGTTTGCAAAGAGTCCCCCTGCCTTTCTTATCTGACCTCTCCTCTTGTGACTTCTCTGAGGAGGGCAGGATACCACAGGACTTTCCCAAGGTCAAATAAGTAATCATTTGGGGGACACTGGTGTCCACTGGGCCTCTAAAATGACCGGGTGACCTGTGACATCCATCCATCCACCCACCCACCCACCCACCCACCCACGTGTCTGTGTATCCATCTGTCCATCTTCTACACATTATTTATTATTATATATTTACTGAGGCAGGAAATAAATTTTTGGAAAACTTTCAACAAGAATGAAAGCAAAGTGTTTTCTAGTTGACTGTCTACTGTCCAATAGCGCCCCCATGTCCCCTCCTGCGAATACTTGATTTATTAAGACCTTTATGTTTAATTCAAAGATAGTTGGACCCCCTACAAGGTACAGAAGTGTCACATCTACATAGTGCTTACAGGAAAGCTCAGAATGTGGGAGAAAGAAAGCCCCACTGGACCCCTTGGTGAGGAGCCCCTCCTGGCTGAGGTTCCAGCCGTCCCGGCCCCTCTCCCCCACAGACCTGATGTACATCCTGTGGCTGTTCTTCGTGGTGCTGGCCTGGAACTGGAACTGCTGGCTGATCCCTGTGCGCTGGGCCTTCCCCTACCAGACGCCCGACAACATCCACCTCTGGCTGCTGATGGATTACCTGTGCGACTTCATCTATGTCCTGGACATCACCGTGTTCCAGATGCGCCTGCAGTTTGTCAAGGGAGGAGACATCATTGTGAGTCACAGGCAGGTGGGGTGGGTGGCTGGGGGCAGACTCTGTAGCCAGAGCCTTCTGGGCACTGACCCCCGATGCCTCCGCAGACAACAGGATAAACCAACAAGGGGATCTCGGGAACGCCTGCCTCTGTAGCTCAATACATCTTTTTAAAAAAATATGTATCTTTATTGATTTCAGAGAGAGGAAGGGAGAGGGAGAGAGAGAGAGATAGAAACATCAATGAAGAGAGAGTCATTGATCGGCTGCCTCCCGCACGCCCCCAACTGGGGATTGTGCCCCCAACCGGGGCATGTGCCCTGACCGGGAATCGAACAGCGGTCTCCTGGATCCTAGGTCAATGCTCAACTGCTAAGCCATGCCCGGCCTGGCTCAATACACCTTTAATACATTCAAATTACAGAATCAAATATTGCTCATGGCTGAAACAGTTCCTGGACCACCTGACAGCATTTGAGATGGAGAAGCGGCCCAGAGAATGGCTGTTAGTGCAGGTGGACCTGGTCCAAATCCCGGCTCTGCCACAACCAGCTGTATCACCTCTCTGAGCCTCAGTTTCCTCACCTGTACAGTGGGGATAGTACTGTTCCCACCTCACAGCATTGCTGTGAGGACTGACTGAGGTGATGTAGGCAGAGTGCTCAGCACAGGTATCTGCTGGGGGTCCTGCAGAGAGCACGCTACTTGAACCAATGTGAGACCCTGTGCTCTGGTGGTGCAGGGATCCCTCACCAGGGAGAGCACTGAAATCCTGATTGTGATTTGGCAGAAGCAGGGGGCAGGGTCCCTGGGTCTCTGTGCAGGTGACTTCAAAATTCCACACTGGCAGCAACTGCTCCTCTGTGTGCAGACAAGTTGAGGTTGTGCTTCTAAAACAAAAAGTTCTCCCTGGGCAACCCCTTTTCTGGTCTGATCAGAGTCATTGCTGACTCCTTAGTCAGTGAGGTTGTAAATGGTCCAGGTAGGGCCAAGGTGCTGAGAAAATGAGTGCAGGAGCCTTGCCTTCCATCCTAGAAGTCAGAGTCTAGCTGGGTGACCTGGGACAGCTCCCTCCCAGCTGGGGGGGGGGGGGCGCTGAGGGCTTCACCTCCCCACCTGTATATCTGGAGGCTTTCACCTGAGCTCAGCTGCTCCATTCCGGCTCCTGCTCATCCAGGGGCTGCAACTCTGATAGGAAGGTGGAGGGTCTTTCAGGATTTCCATTGTTACTCCCCTGAGATCAGGGAACAAGCTCTCAGGCCATTTCACTGTCATTATTCCATTTTCTTCCAGACGGACAAAAAAGAGATGCGCAATAACTACCTGAAGTCTCCTCGCTTTAAGGTGTGTGCCAGGGATGCAAGTGTCCGTGGGGTCTCAGAAGGTGGTGTCTCAGGGGGCCCTGGGCACTCTGGGCCGGCCTGATGTGGTTCCCCGGGCTGGCATAGGTGGGGGGCAGTCAGACAGAGGCCTGTGGGTGGGATGCCTTCTGCTCTACCTTTAGGCCCTCCTGGGGCATTCTGAGCTCAGCTGTCCATTGAAGGTAGAGGCCCCATCACACGATGAGGGGGTACACACTGTGCTGTCCCGCTGGGATTTCAGATGGACATGCTCTGCCTACTGCCCTTGGACTTTCTCTACTTGAAATTCGGCGTGAATCCCCTCCTGCGTTTGCCCCGCTGTCTGAAGGTAAGACCAGTGGCTTCCCCATCCAAGGCTTTCACCTGCATTGGCACTGGTGCTGGCATCTCAATGTCTGCCCTGAGCAGAACTGGAGAGTGGGAGGTGGCAGTGAGGGGTGTCCCCCGAGGAAAGGCAGTGTGGTTTCCATTGGATTAGTAACTGGAGTCTCTGGCCCTGGCCGCTCTGAGAGCTGAGGACCTCTGATATTGACTGGCCCTTCTCCAGCCCCCTCCTGCCGGGCGTTCCAGAAAGAGCCCAGTGCTGGCACCACTGGGGAATGGGTTAAAGGGTGAGGGTGAGGTATCAGCCCATGGACAGCGGGCCGCCCTGATGCCTTGCTTTTCCTCTCAGTATCTGGCCTTCTTTGAGTTTAACAGCCGCCTGGAATCCATCCTCAGCAAAGCCTATGTTTACAGGTGAGACCCCTACACACACACACACACAGCCTTCCCCACCACACCGCTTCCCCTGGCCCTGCAGGCCTCACCGCCACCGGAAGCCGGGCCTCTTCCTGGCCCTCCTCCGAGGGATGTTTGTTTTTTAGAGAACCAGGAATGACCCATTTCCCCTAATTGTAAGGAGGGCACACGTAGGTTGACACGCATGGCTCACCCCCATATTTCCAGGGAGCCGAGCCTCATTTTGGTCTCAGCTCTGGGAACTGAAGTCCCCGCCCCGACCGCTCAAACACAGGGGGACCAGTGGTCAGGACACAGTGGACCACCTGGTAGATGTCCGAGGTTGGGCATCTACCAGCCAGGCCATGCTCGGGGACAAGGCTCCCCTCCACCTCTCCCGTGGTTTGACACTTCTGCACGCATCTGCCCCTTCTCTGCCCCTCCCCATGGATGCGCTGCCTAGGACTGTATGCACACGTCACTGTGCCAATTCCAGACCCTGGTCTTGACAACGCTGTTCACACGCCACCATCCCTCACCAGCACGGTCTCAAAAGAACATCCGGTTGGCTCGGTCCAGCCAGTGCTGATCCCATTGGCCAGTGTCCACCCAGGCAGCTGGGCAAGGCCATGCAGCTCCAGCAGGGGCATCCGGGGGGTGGGCTTCAGGAGAGGTGAGGACTGGCTTGTTTCCTACGTCCCCTCCCCTGGGTGAGATGTCACGGCCACCCTTTCTGCTGCTGTGTTCATGCTTCTCCTTCGGCAGGGTTATCAGGACCACCGCCTACTTGCTCTACAGTTTGCATTTGAACTCGTGTCTGTATTACTGGGCGTCAGCCTATCAGGGCATCGGCTCCACTCACTGGGTTTATGATGGCGTGGGAAACAGGTGAGCCACAGCCTTCCTTTTGCGGCCATACTGTGAGCATGAGTACTCCCATAAAGAAGGCCCATTCCTGCATGTTGCCGAGGCTTCCTCCATCGCAAGGAACCTCCCACATGAGGCTGGAGGAATATCTCCAAATACTCACTAAGCTAACATCTCCTGAGCACCGGGGGGTGGAGTGGGGGGGTGAAGGAGGCATAGACATAAATAAGACCTGCTAGAAAGATCCTTCCAGCATCCCAGCATCTAGGAGAGTTGGCAGATCTACCACATGTGTGCATACCCATCCACCCTAAGGGCACTGCTAGGGAGGAGGCCAGGGGAACCTCACCCCAGCTCCTGGGTGCCACTGGCCATGCAGGAGCTGGCCAACAAGGCAAAACCTACTTGCCCATCCAGAGAGCTGCCATACACTGTGGGCCATGCTCAAATTAAGATGATGATGATGGTGATGGCAATGATAATAATTATTATTATAATTATTATAGCAACCAGCACTGACGAACAGTTATAATGCACCAGCCCTGTTCTAGGCACCTAACATAGTCACTCACTTAATTCTCTTTAGAAACAATCACATAGAGAGGTACCTCATCACTCCCATTTTACAGATGAGGTACCAGATGTGCAGTGACTTCCCAGGGTCACATTGTTCCTAAGCCTGAGAGCTGGGATTTGAAACCAGGTGGAGTTGCTACAGAGTCGTGAATGTTGCACCATCTGCCCGGTGCTGTGGAGGTGGCATGGGATGGTCAATTCTGAAAGGTTACATTGGACCTTGGCCTTGGCAGGTGGAAAGAAGGGGCAGAGAACCCCTGGGGGGAGGGAGCAACACGAAGGAAGGTGCGGAGTTGCAGAAAAATGGAATTAGGGGGCTGAGTGTGTCTTTTGTCCCTGAAGGGGTGTGTGTGAAATTACCTGGGAAGGTGGGCGGGGCCAGGTTTCCAAGCAGCCCCTCCACTGGAGCAGTTCCAACCTCACCTTCTCGACCTTCACTGTCCAGTACTGTAGCCACTGGCCACATGCACTACTGAGCACTTGAAACACAAGTGCAACTGAGATGTGCGGGACACACCGGCTTTTCTAAGGAGAAGCTCCTGTCTTCCCTGAGATTCTCAAAGGAGTCTGTGTCCCAACAAGCTAAGAGCCCGTGTCCTGGGGCTGGTGCTGGCACACCCTTCACAGTCACGGGGAAGGGTGGCCAGCAGGGAGGGGAACACAGGGGACAGATGTCCTGTCTGGGGCTTCCTTCTTCAGGGCCCTCCGGAGCTATCGATGCTCATCAGTGGAGGGGTATCCTTTCTTGGCAACACTACTCTTTTCCAAATGAAATCCTACAGGGAACCCTGATATATGCCCAAAGCACAAGTAGTGAAGGAGGATTCCTCTAGAAGTCCAATACCACGGAAAATAATAATAATTTAAAAACAGTGACCATTTGTTCAGTGTCTGCTACGGGCCAGGGCTTAAGGACCCACGTTCCTACATAGCTGGGTCCTTCATCCTGTGCTGCCCAGTCTCGGGCATGCAGGGTCCCCAGACCCAGGAGCATGAAAGACAAGGACTTCAGGGAGGTCCCTAAGCTGTGCCATGCCAGTGGAAGGTTCCTCCAACCAGGAAGGGTTGCGGGGAAAGTCTGATGTTTGTGGACATCACTCCTGTTTTCCTCCTGTTGGCCCAGCAGCTCCCAGGCGGCATCCGGCTCAGTCCTGCTAAAGGCTGTTTCAGGCACCCTCTGGTGGCCAGATCTGGTATGACAGGGGGCTTAACGGCAGGCCTGGGCTGTCCTGAGATTTCCATGCGCCAGGTGGCAAGGAGGTGGCCCAAGGCCCTGCCCCAGGCCTCCAGCTAGTCAGAGACAGAGACCCCTCACCTACAATTCCCAACAATCTCTGTTCTCCCCCCTCCCCCCTCCCCCCCATTCATTACATGTTTGCTTGCCTGTCCCCACTAGATGGTGAGCGTCTTGTGATCGCTGCAGGCACATGGCAGATACCAGCCACAGTGAAGGCTCTGATAGCTGACATTTACTGAGAGCCCACCCTGGGCCAGGTGTTCTTCTAGCACCTCCTTTTGTCCTCATGATCACCTGTGAAGGGGGGTTTCTACTGCTATGCCCACTTTAGGAGAGGCTTGGTGAAGTTGAGTCATTTGTCCAGGTTATGCAGCTAGAAGGTGGCAGAGCTGGGTTTGCACCCAGACAGTCTGGCTCCAGAGCCCATGCTGCGACTACAACACTGCATAAAAAGCTGGTGCATGGTGCCCAGGGGAGGACCGATTTGCGGTCATTCTCTGACGGGATGATTTGCAGCCAGGAGATGTTCTAGATTTGGGAGAGCTGAGCAGGGACCCTGGACGCAGGGTGTATCAGGACACTGGAGCCAGGGCAGGCTCTGGATGGCTCCTGTGTGCCCTGGTGGGAGGAAAGGAAGGCACAGGAAAGCCGGCTGGGATTGCCCGGTGACCCCTGGGAGGGCACAGTCCGAAGGTGTGGGCAGGCATATGAGGGACTCTTGCTGCTTTGTGATAATAAGACAAGCTCAGGGCCCATCACTCACATTTCTCTTCCCAGTGGTCCACGTGCATGTGTCACAGGGTTACTGATGATGGGGCAACAGATCAGAGAAGCAGATGACACCCTGGGTTCTAATCCCAGCTCTGGAACTTGAGAGTTGGTGACCATGGATATTCCCTTGGGGAGGGGGGCTCAGTTTTACTACCTGGAAAATGGGTGGGCAAGGGAGAGGGTCAGAAATGTGGTCCTCGAGATATATTCCCACTGTGATGGGGCTCTTGCTTTCCATGAACCAACATGATAAGATAGCAAAGGGAAGACTGGAAATGAACAGAATATTGAGGGAAGTGGAGGGAGCCCAGACATCCGGAGTCGAAAGGCCCTGGTCTGTCCTCCTGCCCACTCTTCCTAGCAATCTCCTGGAGCCTCAGTTTCCACATCTGTAGATGGGGATGAGCACATATCTCTGCAGGGTTGGGGCTGAGCCACAGCAAACCAGCCAGCATCTGCAAGCATGCCCCACAGACTGCAGAGAGCTCTGCGGGCATGGGGGTTGTCTTTCTCGCATTTCTAAGCTATAAAGGGTTTTTTCCTTGCACATGCATATCTGTCAGAGCCAGGCCACCCAGGGTGGCAGAGTGGGGCCTGTGATGACTGAGCTTCCCTTCCTCTCCTCCCTCTAGTTACATTCGCTGTTACTACTGGGCTGTGAAGACCCTCATCACCATTGGTGGGCTGCCCGACCCCAAGACGCTGTTCGAGATTGTCTTCCAGCTGCTGAACTATTTCACCGGTGTCTTTGCTTTCTCCGTGATGATCGGACAGGTAGCTGGCTCACTTAGTCTGGCTTCCCACCCACCTGCCTGCAGGGCCCCTCTCCCTCCTGCTGCAGACAGAATTGTCCCCATCTGTGCCTGTGCCTTTTAGACTAAGCCTGGGAAAGAGCCCTGAACTAGAATCTGGAGGCTGGAGCTCAGGGGGCCATTCCCTCTGTGAGGTGGCTTCCATCTGAAATGTCACTTCCTTTGGGATAGCCGGGAGAGCTGGGCTGAGGATTTGGGCCAAGGATGTGCTGGGGGCATGTCTCATGTTCTAGTCAGTGCAGGAGGTGACAATCAGCGGTCCTCAGAGTTACCTTTGGGGGTAACTCCCCGCCCTGAGGAGCATTATATGGGGCATATTTCCTGAAGTGTGGGGTCCAAGTGGCCCCTGGCACCAAGGGGCTCTGTTGTGCCAGGATCAGCCCAATCCAGTGAGGCATTCCCTCCTTGTGTGGCCCCAGGGACCCGAGACCACCAAGGGGCCAGCAGCCCCTCCCCCCTCCCCTGCCACCCATGTCCAGAACCTTTTCTGTGTGTGGACATGGGCCTCCCTCTCTCTCATCCCCCAGCTGCCTCAAGCATGCACCCTTGGTCTGTGTGAAGTAGATGCACCCATGACACATGTCCCCAAAGCCCACGGAATGGCCCCACTCTGACCCAGCGGCTTCCTTGCCCCCTCCCTTGCCCCCAGATGAGAGATGTGGTGGGGGCCGCCACGGCGGGGCAGACCTACTATCGCAGCTGCATGGACAGTACTGTGAAGTACATGAACTTCTACAAGATCCCCAGGTCGGTGCAGAACCGCGTCAAGACCTGGTACGAGTACACCTGGCACTCCCAAGGCATGCTGGGTAAGACTCCTGTTGGGGCCCCTGCCCTCCCGGCCCTGCCTTCATCCGGTGTCTCTGAAGCTGAGGCAGGAGCCCTGTGACCTCTCTTGGCTGTGTCCTGACACTTACATGAGAGGGATCTAGGGAGGCCTGTGAGGTGCCCTGAGCTGGGACCCAAGTCTATCCCCCTGGGCTGTGTGGCCATGGGCAGGTCACAGCTCCCTGAGTCACCCCTTCCTCATCTGTGAAGTGGGGATTATAGTCCTGGTACTTTTTGGGTTGCTGGGAGGAGTGAATGAAAACATCTTTGTGAAGCACTCTTTCAAAACAGTGCTCGCTCCAAGCACGTGAATTCTTACTAATGTTGTTGTAACAGTGTGAGGAGGAAGGACAGATCATGAACAAACAATTGCAATACAGGGTGTGATAGGTGCCACAGCACAGGGACTGCTGACATCATAGCTGGGGAGGTATCAAGGGAAGGCTTCCTGGAGGAGGTGACATTAGTGCTGATTCCTGAAGAATGAGTAGGAATTAAGCAGAATAGTGTACACAAGGGAGCGACATCTGCAAAGTGAGAGGGCACTCTCCAGTCTACGGTGGTTCTGGCGGCAGAGAAGTGGTGTGACTGGGGCCAGGTGCAGTGTAGACTCAGCCCACATCTTGGGGAGGAGCCTGGCTGGGCCTCTGACTGTTGCTATGGTCTCGTTTGCAGACGAATCGGAGCTGATGGTGCAGCTTCCAGACAAGATGCGGCTGGACTTGGCCATCGACGTGAACTACGACATTGTCAGCAAAGTGGCGCTCTTCCAGGTACCCACACAAGACCCTCACCCTCCGGGCTCTGGGAGGCCCCGAGCCCATGCCTTCTAAGCCGGGCCTCCTTTCTGCTCCTCCCCGGGACAGGGCTGTGACCGGCAAATGATCTTCGACATGCTGAAGCGGCTGCGCTCTGTTGTCTACCTGCCCAATGACTACGTGTGCAAGAAGGTGAGGGGCCCGAGGCAGCCGCAGTGCCGCCGGCTGGAATTTATTGCCCCCGTGGCTGTTGAGAGCGGGGCTGGAGGGGTGGCTGTGAGGGCTCAGGGAGGTCTGAGGGTGCAGGGAGAGTGGGGTTGGAGGGGACAGAGAAGAGTGGCCGGAGCTCCATGAGCTGGCCAGCCGGCTGCAGGGCTTGGGTTGCCTGGCACGGGAGGCTTTGTCCAGGTCCGGGCATGGAGCTCAGGTGTGTCTCAGGCTCTGCTCCCTGGACATGGGACCATGGGGGCTGGGAAGAGGAACCCACTTACAGAAAAGGAAAGAGGGGCAGGGCCTTACCTGTGCAGATGGAGCTGATTCCAGGGTCTTGGTCCTGCTGTAGGGGAAATAAGGAAAGAGAAGGGGAAAAAAGGCTACATTAGTCCCCAACCTTAAAAATGAAAGGTTTTACATAAAAATGCATATTTCTGGCTGAAAACAGGACATCTGCTAGCACTGACTGAGCCCCACTTTTCCAAATAGCAAGAGTCGGCTGGGATGGAGAAGGGGATGCCCCTCAAGGGAGACATTGTCCTCTCTCCTGATGCCGCAGGCCCCACCACTCCCCACTGCCCCACACCACCCACCTGATCCTGGAAAACATTTGGGTTTGAGTCCCAGGGCTAGACAGTGTCTAGGGGCCTTCTACTCCCACTCTTTGGGATTCAAGCATGCCCCACAGACTACAGGCTCAAACACATAAAGCCCTTAGAACAGTGGCTGGACATTTTTACTGTTGTCATTCCTGTTTCAGTTAGCAGATGCTCCCGGAGCTCCACATGATATGAGCTGGGCATAGATATCAGTTTATTGTCTGAAGCACTGCGAGACTATCCAGGCCCCTGAGCCCTCATTGCTGTGTAAAACCAGGAATTTGCAGAGGAAATTCACCTGCCCCATTCCATCTAGCATTTTCCATCACCCCATTCACCACCTACCGTAATCCTGTCAATTATGCAGGCTAAGCGGGGGGGGGGGGGGGCACTCTCCCCATTCTACAGATGGAGACATTGAGGCCCCACAAAATTGGTGGCCGGGCTGGACCCCAGGGCAGATTCCCCCACACTGTGCCTCCAGCCTCTGGGCCCCATCGTGCTGCTTCTGGGGTTGCTTTTGACGACGACAGAGGGACTTTCCCTTTCTCTGTTTCAGGGAGAGATAGGCCGGGAGATGTACATCATCCAGGCGGGGCAGGTGCAGGTCTTGGGTGGCCCTGATGGGAAGTCCGTGCTGGTGACACTGAAAGCTGGATCTGTATTTGGAGAAATAAGGTCATAGGGGTGTGGGGTGAAGGGAGGGGACCTGGGCAAGGGCTGTGGAAGGGCAGGGGGATGGCCCAGCGGGTGAGACCTCATCCTCAAGGGCCCTTGGTGGGGCTGAGGGAGCTGCTGTGGATGCAGCCCTGGCACCTGCTGACATATGCAGGTGACATGCCCTCACCTGCGTGCGGCTACTGTGCTCACGCACGGGTGGAAATGGAGACTTCAGTGCGATCAGAACCACAGCCTCCGGAGGACTCACCTGCCTCCTGTCTCACCCCAGCTTGCTGGCTGCTGGGGGCGGGAATCGGCGCACGGCCAACGTGGCGGCCCACGGGTTCACCAACCTCTTCATCCTGGACAAGAAGGACCTGAATGAAATTTTGGTGCATTACCCCGAGTCTCAGAAGTTACTCCGGAAGAAGGCCAGGTACGTTTAAAAAATATATGTTTTTATTGATTTCAGAGAGAGGAAGGGAGAGAGAGAGAGAAACAGCAATGATGAGAGTCATTGATCCGCTGCCTCCTGCACGCCCCTGACTGGGGATCGAGCCCACAACCCCGGGCATGTGCTGGACCAGGAATTGAACCATGATCCCCTGGATCCTAGGTTGATGCTCAACCACCGAGCCACGCCAGCTGGGCAACATTTTAATCAATTTATTTAACAAAGCTCATATATACTCTAGTGTGCATTCCTGAAGGACTAAGACTTTCTCTTACATAACTGTAGTGGCTTCGTGTGTTTCCTTTAGCAAAACTAGGCAGATCTGTGTTTTCTGATCTCCGTTTCTGTCTTGCGCAGAAGGTGGCCTAGCGTAGGTTCTCTTTTGCACTTTGCTTTTTTGCACATGACCTCAAACCCTGAAAAGTGTTCACCGTCAGCCCATAATCGGTGTGCTCATTCCTGCTGATAGTTGCAAACCATTCCTGTGAGGAGCATTCAGGCTATTTTCAGTATTTTGTAATAGAAATAGTGCTTCAATGAAGAACCTGTACATCTGTATTGTGAATTGCTGGGGAGTAGGTAATTTCTTAGAAAAGCGTATTTTTGCTTTCAAACTGGGTTTGCTTAAGATCGGGTTTTAAATTGAGTGATGGAGGCCACTGGTAATGTAGAAAACCCACAGTAGGCTCAGGAGGCTGATAGAGCTCAAATCTTGCCCTTGTGTGGTACTGGCTGTGTGACCTTGGGAAAGTTACTTAACTTTTCTGGTCTCAGTCTTCTCCCCTGTAAACTAAGGCTAACCATAAATACAATACTGTGTGTGAGTGTCCAACGGATGCCTGGCCTGTGGGAGAGCTCAATAAAAATATTAATAATAATTGTTCCTCTTTATCCATTAAATTTCCTCCATAATTTTTCCATTGGATGCTTTTTAATTCACACATCTGGTTTCTGCCCTCCGTTGCCTTTTATCACATATTCTTGCTTTCCACTTAAGTTTTTGAAATAACACCATAAATAAAGGGCACAGAGACCAACATCTATTCGTACGGCACAATTATTGATTGAGTACATAGTTCGGGGTCTTGAGGACACAGCAGGGACCAAACAAAGCTGCCATTCTAGTCAGGGAGACCAACAATGGAGAAATGGATGATTATGTGATGTGTCAGCTGGGGATAAGGGCTCTGTGAACACACAGAGCCACATGAGGGGACAAGTTGATGAAGGAAGCTATTTGAGATCAGTTGGGAAGTAAAAGCCATTCTGAGGAGGTGGCATTTCAACTGAGACCTGCACCCGACTAAAGGATTGAGCTGGGGCACTGTCTGCAAGGAAGAGCGTGCCAGGCAGAGGAAACAACATGTGCCAAGGCCCCAAGGAGGCGCAGGCTCAGCGTGTGTGCAGACCAGCAGGAAAGGAGCAGAGCTTGGAGGGGCTGGAAGGAGCCGAGGGGCTGAGCCTGGGTGGGGCCTCTAGGCGAAGCCTCCCGATGAACTCCGAGGGAGGCAGGAGGTATGCAGGGTTTTATACAGAGGGTGACGTATTGTGACAGCTTTTCACAGGGCCCCTTGGCAGCTCCCAGGCAAGTGGATATAGTGTAGATATTAAAGCATAATACACACAAGGGGAAGGAAGCTGCCCTGTAACCCACCTTCCCCAGCTGCTCTCAGAGAAGGCCCTGGGCCCTTTCAAAGGCACTGGGCCCAGTCGACCTGAACTTTCCCCACAAAATTGCCCACTTCCCTCTCCTCTCCCTGGGGACCGAGGAATATGGTCGACACTCATTATTCACTGGTCCTGTATTTGCAATTCACGCCTCGCTAAGATTTATTTACACCCCAAATCAGCACACCAGAGCATCTGTGCGCATTCGCAGGCACACGCAGAGCGGTGAGAAGTTTGAGTCGCCCGGAGTGCGAGTTCCAAGCTGAGCTGGAGCGAGGGGACGCTCTGCCTTCTTGTTCCAGCTCCTACTGTAAACAGGTGTCTTCTTTGGTGGTCTGTTATGTGCCACGGTTTTTATATTTTTGTAAGAAGTTTTGGTGATTTTGCTACTTAAAAGGGCCCCCAAGTGTGGTACTGAAGTCTGGCTCGGGTTCCTAAGGGCAAGAAGGCTGGGATGGCCCTGGCCGGCTTGGCTCAGTGGGTAGAGCGTCGTCCAGTGGACCGGAGTGTCCTGCAGCATTCAATTCCCGGTCAAGGGCACGCACCTCGGTTGCAGGTTCAGTCCCTAGCCCTGGTTGGCGTGCATTCAGGAAGCAACCGACCAATGTGTCTCTCTCACGTCGATGTTTCTGTCTCTCCCCCTTCCCCTCTCCCACTCTCTCTCAAAAAATCAATGGAAATATATCCTCAGGTGAGGATTTAAAAAAAAAAAAAGAAGGCTGGGATGTGCCTTTGTTCAGGCCCTTCGTTCTGGCCCGAGTGATAGAGCTGCTGTCCCTGGGGTCATTGTTAATGGATCAGCAATACATTAAATGAGATGTCTTTAAAGAGAAACACACACACGCGCACACACACAAGACAGGCTATGTATCGATTGGCTAATGAAAATGCTGTGCTGAGAGGCACGCAGAGACCTAATCCGACGTCCCCCAGCAGCGACGGTTCAGTAGTCACTAATTCAGTGTTTGCAGGGACTTTGCAGAACTTACCCAAATAATGGGAATTGACTGTTTATGTCTGAGAACTGGCTCCAGGGCCCTCCCTTTCTTTCCCTCCCTCCCCGCTGCTGCTCAGGAAAGCCACTGCTCTGGCTCAGTTAGGTGAAGGTCTGCCAGATCAGCCAGATCCTGCAGAGGCCCCACTCCTCACCTGCCTGCGGTGGGGCAGCCGGAGGAAGGAAGAGGCGCTGATTCTGGTTCTCTGGACAACAAACTTGAGGAGGGACCCAGGGGTCACCTAGGAGCCCTGCCCATCAAAAGAGAGAGAGAAGTGGCCTGAGAACACAGGGCCTGGGGATGTCTGAGTTCGTGAGAGTCACATGTGGGATTCTGTCTAATCTCCCCACTGTATGGGAGACCTGAGGCCCCAAAGAAGTGAGGCGCTCTTTGACTTGGCCCCTCCAAAAAAATGGGGCAAAAACATCTCTTGCATGCCACTTCCTTCAGGGGTCAATAATCGATGCTGATGGCAGTGAAATGCATGTCATCTGAAAATGAGGCTCGGTTTCCTTAATCTGGAAAAGTCCCAGAAGTGCTCTCAACGTTTCAAAACAGAACCAGCCACCAGCAATCAGCAAAGGTCCTATAGATGGTTCTTCTGTGTCATTTGAGTGTCACGCTGAGCCTTCCTGCAGACTGGTGCACGATGAATTATGGACTCAAATAGCATGGGTGACAGTGCCGGGCACAGAAGGGGCCTCTGATGAATTATCATGCTTGTGTTCTCCTGGGGGAGCCCCAGCTAGAAAATGCAAGTCTCGGGCAATTAATATCAATATGCACAATTTAAATCCACTGCCTCTGATTAGATAAACAGCCAGCGACGGCCTCATTTTTAAACAAACAAGTTTTGCTGGGAGCCTGATGAATGAATTCGCCAATTAGCAGTCTTGGCTCTGCTAGATTGCAGGCGAAATTCATTTGTTCTTGAGCCAAACCACTTATCACAAATGTGTGGCGTGAAGAATTCTTTATACAAGGCTGGGGCTCTGTCAGATGGAAAATTCTGTCATCCTTCAGAGAAGCTGGGTGATATCTTGCATTTAGTCTGGGTTGTTATTCTGTCTCTGTCACTTGCTAGCAACTTTGGGTCCTCCCCCATTCTAAGCCTCAGTTTCCCCAACCCTCACAGGTACAATAATCCCAGCCCTTTACATGTTACAGGAGTGTTGTCAGCATCCAAGAAGAGCATGATTGTAATGTTGCTTTGTGATCATTAAGGTCTGGCGTGCTGGGGTCAGAGGCATGGGTCTGAATTCCAGCTCTGCCACTCCCTAGCTGTGTGGCAAAAAGTTACTCACCCCCTCTGGACTTCCATATTCTCATTTGAAATGAGGGGAAATAATAGGACCTACCTGTGTTGTCAGTTATCTATCGCTGCATAGCAATATATATGACCACAAATTCAGTAGCTTGAAAGTACACATATTTACTATTATTTTTAGAGTTTCTATGGGTCAGAAGTCTGGGGACAGCTGGGACAGGCCCAGCACAAGGCTGTAATCAAGACGCTGGCCAGAGCTGGGCTTCATCTCAAGTTCAAGTGGGAAAGGACCTACTTCCAAGGTCACATGGTTGTTGGCAGAATTGAGTTCTTGTGGTTGTAGGACTGGGGGCCTCAGTTCCTACCTCGTTGGCCACGGCTGCCCTCAGGTTCTTCCCAGATCACCTGCCCCCATGGGGCCACTTGCTTCGTCAAGGCCAGAAAGACTTGTCCTTGCAAGACAGAGATTGCAATCCCGTGTTCACAGATGTGACATTTGATCACCCATGCTGTATTCTGTTGGTTAAAAGTAAGTCGCATGGGCCACTCACCCTCAAGGGGAGAGGATCACACCGAAGCGTGAACAGTAGGCTGGGGGATTGCAGAGGCCACCAAAGAGTGCCTGGAGAGGACTGAGCACAGGGCCTGACACAGCAAGTGCTGACTGGCCATGGTGCTGATGGGGAAATGACAGTGAAGCAAAAGAAAGAGAGGCAGAAGGCTTCGGGTCCTTTTTCATGTGGGCATCTTATTTCTGATTCCATATCCTGAAGTACCCTTCATGATTTCCTGTGTGACCTCAGAAAAGTTACTCAACCTCTCTGAGCCTCCATTTCCTCTATAAAGTGAAACAACAATCTATAAGGTGCAGACGATAAGACCCACATTGGTTGTTCTGATCTCTTAGTGAGATGTTGTGCTTGGCTCAGAAAATGCACTCAGAGGTGGTTCACCTAACAACCTCCATCACACGAGCCCAACTCAGAGGGCGCTATCCAGACGAGCCTCTCTTCTTCCCCAGAGCATGCTCTGAATCAGCGGACGCTGCTTTCTTTCAGGCGCATGCTGAAAAATAACAACAAGCCCAAGGAGAAGAGCGTGCTCATCCTTCCTCCCCGGGCCGGCACCCCCAAGCTCTTCAACGCTGCCCTGGCTGCTGCAGGAAAGATGGGTGTCCAGGGGGCAAAAGGCGGCAAGCTGGCCCACCTCAGGGCTCGGCTCAAAGAGCTGGCTGCGCTGGAGGCGGCTGCGAAACAGCAACAGTTGCTAGAACAGGTAATGCGGCTGGGAACCAGGCACCCATCCATTTCATCTATGTGCCAGGAAGAAGGAAGGCCTGGGGACCTCAGAGAGCGGACCACACATTTAATTTTAGGGAATTCTTTCCTTTCTTTCTATCTGTCAGGGCTTGTTTGGTTGCAAATGACAGTGTAAGCTCATATTAACTTGATAAAATGGATTTTATGGAGTAGTTTAAAAGTTCAGGCAAGGCTGAATCCCAAAGCTCAAATGATGCCAATAGGATGAGGTCTATCATCTCTGCTTTTCTCAGGGCTGACTCCATTCCCAGACTGGCCACAAGAACTCTAGGATTACTCCCTCCTGGTTTAGCAACCCCAACAGAAAGAAAGCACTTCTTTCCCAGTAATTCCAGCAAAAACCCCAGGGCTCACTGTGATTGGACAGAAGTGGATCACATGTCACTTCCCAAGCCATTCAGTAGGATGCTCTGCAGAGGCCTGGCTCACATGCCCCTCCCTGTGCTGAGGGGGTGGAGTGGGTTTCCCAAAGGGAGGTCCTGGTGTGGGCAGGGAATGTCCCCCCTCAGATAAAAGTGATGCTCTCATAGTTCATGTTGTGTCTGACAATTTAAAAGATTTGGAAAGGCAACCGACAGGCACGGTGCCAGGGGCCCCCGCCCCCATAAATCTAAAGGGAATTTTAAAATTAGTTCTGGGACTGCTTTCTGTGACTAATGCCCAGCATGCCAATTAGAGTGATTGCATTAATTATGGCTGCTCATTACTGTCCTTGAGGGAGGCTGCCGGGAAAGGGGGGTGGGGTCAGGCAGGAGCTCGGTGGCAGGGAGGGGCAGCAGTCCACATAAGACAATTTGGAGTTGCCCAGTGAACTCAGGCTCGATCCAGGCTGGTGTCAGAGTCCAGGGAACCCATCAGAAGCTGTGTGACAGCAGGAGTCTGAGGCGTGAGCTCTATTTTCAGGACAGGGACAGGCTTTATCTGAAATGGGCTCCTCGTGTTAATTCTTCACCGAGGCAGCTTGGAGATGTGGAAAAAATTTGCATGAATGTTCCAATTGAAGGCATTTTCCTTACAACTCAGAACCAGGGCAGGATGGCCGAGTGCAAGGAGCTCTTAGGTAGCCATCCAAAGACACAGGTCCAAATCCCAACTCTGTCACCCCTAGCTCTGTGCCCCGTGTAAGTCCTCAAACCTTCTGAGACCCTGATTCCTCGTGGTTGCCACATGGATGTGTCAGAGATAAAGCAGGATACCTTTTATAAAAGCATTTAGGTCATGAAGCCCTGGACTAACCTTTCTATGATCCTTCTGGTTCCATTCATAGCAGGATGCGTCAGGAAGTCCCACGGTGGGCACCACCTGGGCATCCTGCCTTGGAAGTGCATTGTCAAGAGTTTTGAGTGGACAGGGGAGGGTGGAACAGGTTAACAAACACCCAGAAACACTGGGACAGAGAGAGTGGCAAGTTCCCAGGAGGCCCTGGGTTCTAGGAGCATCTTGTTCCCCACCCCCAACTCCCCTTCCTTCAATACCTTATGATTCAAGCAAACTTCAGGGGTGTCCATCCCTCGCAAGCATGCTGACTGCTCTCACTAACTCACCACCACTGTTTCAAGTGGGACGTGGACATCCGTGGACCCCCGGGCCTCCTTGTCTGGGGGCCGCTCCCTCCCCAGTGACCTTCCATGCAGAGATGGGGTCCAACAGGGCAGGAGGGGCCATGGGTACCCACAAACACATGGGTTTTCAACCAATTCCCTACTGATACACAGCCCGTGGCCAGCATCCATGGGGAACCCGCGGGCTGGAAGCTGGAGGTACCCACCAAGTCCCCAAACATGGGGCTCAGCCCGGCCTAAGGCCAGTGGCCCCTGGGGATCTCACCCTTTCAGACCTTCCAGAAAGGTGGTGGGGCTGCAGCTGCTGTGGCCCTCCCCAGACTTCTTGTCCGCCTGGAGGTTGTCCCGTCTCCCGGAGCGCGCAGCCCAGGAACTGGGTGGGCAGGGAGGGCTCAGCCCTGAGGCTCAGCAGAGACCTCGGCTGTCTCCCCAGGACCGCCACTAAATCCAGCCGGGACTGTCCACCCGGAAACGTCCCCCAGAACATATTGTCTGCAAATAACCCCGAGGCAGCTCCGCCAAGCCCCCCATTAGATTGCACCCGCTGAGCCTCCATCTCCTCTTCCTTGGGGTCTGACACGGGGAATGGGGGGTGTCCAAGATCCCTTGGACGTTCTCGGCCTCACCGGTAACCCTTTTGGGATTCCAGGCCAAGAGCTCGGAAGACGCCGTGGGAGAGGAGGGCTCTGCTGCCCCTGACCAGCCTGCACCCCCGGAACCCCGGGACCCCCCGGCTCCAGGCTCTCAGCCACCTGCCTCCCCAGGGCGCGCCGAGAAGGAGGCCGCTGGTCCAGAGGAGCACATGGTGCGGATCCACATGAGCCCGGGTGTAGACCCTGGAGAACAGATCCTGTCGGTGGAGATCCCCGAGGAGAGGAAAGAGGCAGAGTGAGGTGCCCGCGCCCCTCTCCTCCTACCCCCACCCTGAGCCGAGCGCCTGCCCAGCAGCCAAGACGCTGGTCCACAGTGGTGACCTCAATGGTCTCAGCTAACTGCTGGCCGACATTCCTGCTCCCCTTCAGCTTCTCCTGGGGCCGGTCTTGACGTCACCAAATTTCCTAGTGTCCTCAAGTTCCCACCATCCCTTGAGAACCCTACCTCCCTTGACTATTATTTTTAAGAACAAAATGTTTTCTATTTGGAAAGTTCACAGGCAGAGGATAGGAAGGGGCTCTAACACCATGGCCGCTTTGTTGGAGGTGCCAAGGGTTTTAAATGTTGGGGTTTCCCTTCAGGAATCTGTCCCTCACATTTCAAGGACAGGAAATGTCCAGCAGAAAGTCAGGCAGCTGTACCGTCCCTTTGACTCACTTGGCGTCAGGCCCCTGTCACCCGTGTCAGATGCTGTCTGTCTGCTGGGCAGTCACGTTAGGAGCCCGGTGCCCAGGGGACTGAGCACTTATCTCCCCCAGACTATAGTCAGCCCCCGTCCACGCCAGCATCTCAGGACAGATAAAACGGGAGTGGACTTACGGCCAGGGGCTGTGAGCGTTTCTGATGTCCCCTCGGCCAGCCCCCCAACTCTCGTCAGCAGGGATTAACCTCCTACTTGCTTTTGATGTCCTTGCTGAGAGATGATGGCAGCAACTCGAATGGGTCCTGGAAGGTGAAGTCTCCCAACCGATAACACTGAATTTCCCGAAGTCTCTCCAGATCTCCTCATGTTGCTTTTATGATTAAAAAAAAAAGTATATGTGTGTGATTCAGCCAGCGGCTGTTTATTGAGAGGATTTGATTTGCATACTGAATGGTTCTTGGGCGAGTGGTGATGAAAATCAGAAGCTAGTCCTGGGCCACTGTCCCCACCGGCCGCAGTGAACACAGAAGGCTGGATTTTCAGTAGGTAATGCCCATGTTATGTAAAATTACTGGAACATTGTGAACTGCTGAAAGGGCCTTTGAGGGCTTGCCAAGGCCCACATTTATCCATCAACCGAAAAGCAGAACTTTCATTTCCCGTATGAAAAAATTAAACATTTTTAGGCCAGTCTGAGCATTTCCAAATCCCAGGGTAATGAACAGATTTATCTAGTTGATGACATATCCCATGATCTGAGTGGTCATCACAGTAAATAGAACGATGAGTGACATTGTTTTGCCCTTTAAAAAAAGCTTGGGTTAATTTATTTCAATAAGTAGTAACATTTACATGGGCATGAAAGGATACCCAGTAAAAATTCTCCCTCTTCGCCCTGGCGCCCAACCTCCCAGGCCCCCTTCCTGGAAGCAACCGTTATTGTAATGAGTTTCTTATAGAGATCCTTGACGCTTTCATGAGGAAATGTAGAAATTCATCTCGTTCCGTTCCTTTCCCCCCCACAAATGCTAACATACTACTGCAAGTACTTCAGACATATCAATAAAGTAGGCGTATTGCCCGTCAGTAGATGGCAAAATGTTCCGAGGGCCCCCTCCCTGCGAGATCCTATTTTGTAAGGATTTTTAAAAACGTGAACGTATTTATTCTTTTAGATCTCACCCCTTGACTGTATACTGCTTATTATATAAAGCGAGAGATTTTTGAGGTTCCCAAGAATTGTCCCGGACAGAAAATTGATTTTGAGATGAGATGAACAGTGTCTTAATTTCACTGAGCTATCTCATTAAACTTGACAGTTTCACAGAACCTGGAGGTTAGATACCTTGAATTTGAGGCTGGCATTCTTTCCCAAATAGAATCGGACGGGCTGATCACAAGGGATGGGTGGGCCAGCTCAGAAATGCTGTAATTCGGAGCTGAACCAGGACCTTCATTTATGTCTGTTGAATCTCTACTTGTTTAAAATGTCTCAGCATGTTCCGCATTTTGGTAGAAAATGAAGAGCAAGCTATTTTTTAAAGCTACATAAACATTTAAAATAACATTAAAACCAAGAAGCTGTTTAAAATTTCATTATCAAAATGTGCTCAGCTACCTGGAATATTTTCATCTGTTTTCTTAGCAAATGTGCACACTGCCTTTTACACCCTGGCTTTCATCCGATTACAATGCATTTCAATTAAAAGTATTTAAACAGATGTTCCTGGCTTGTGGATTCGTTTGAGAAACTGGTCATGTATGACAGACACCTTTGTGAGAAAAATCACATTTATTCCCTGGCTCAGGCCCCCTGGCTCATCCACCGTTGACGTCTTTGGGGCTGCCATCCAGCCTGCATTCCTGTGGCTGAGTGATATCCCTGCGACATACCTCATCAAACCTCCCTGGGCCCTGGATTCAAAGACCAACAACCCCACCCGCTGAAAAAAAAACCCAGCCCCTTTATATCTGGCCTCACCTCCTGGTCTCACCAAGCCAACTGTTTCTCATTTCCCCAGCCCCATTAGACTTAATGGCGCAGACTGCCGCGAGCACGGTTCAGGCTGCCTGGCTTCCAACCCCAGCTTGACCAAGCTGCATGGATAACCTTGAACCTCTCTGAGCCCCAACGACCTCATCTATAAGATGGTGGTAATACAGTGCACCTCACAGGCCCACTGTGACAATCAGATAATAGACTGGTGTCACCAGTCTGAATGGGCATGAGGATGGAAGTGACTTCCATCCCCCAGCCCCCCCAGAACTCTGTCTTCTCTGGGTTATGTGCATGGAAAGGCTGATCGCCTCTTTCTCTGCTCTTTTACTGAGAGTTAGTACTAAGGCCTAGACACATGTTAATTATAACAATACAGATCACGGCTTTCCCCACTATCCACGAATGCATTTAATCCAATTTCATACAAAAACAAAGCCCCTAAGACAACTTCACTGAGACTTATTGTCCTGGGACAGTCACTCTGCTCTGGGCAAGGCCAGGGTGGGCTTCATGGGCCCGTGGCCTGCGCAGTGGCACGTGGCCCTGTGCTCCGGAGGGGCCCGTGCTTGCTGAATGCTCTGCTGTCACCACCTTTAAATTCTCGATAGTTTTTGAACAACAGGGTCCTGCATTTTTATTTGCACTGGGCCCCGTGAATGATACCGCCCCCCTGGAATGGCACCTGCCATCTGCAAAGGCCAGTGGGAGAGGGAGGCAGAGCTGAGTCTCTCACACTCAGCCCCACCTCCCGTCTTCCAGCCACAGGATCCTGCTTCCTTGGGAAACGTTCCCTTTCAGTGTGCACCGTGACTCAAACACGGTGACTCCAGCTAGGCCCATCGGCTCTCTGTCCGCGACTTTCCCATCCAGGTGGCCTCTTTGCTGGGCACCGGGTGCTGAGGGCCACCGCTCCGTCTTCCTGGCTTACGAAACCCTGATTTGGGGCAGCCGCAGGCCCAGCCCCCGAATGAGGCCCCGGTGGAAGCCAGTCACTGCTCTTCTGTTCCCTTGTGCCCGACACTCACTTCCCCAGGCCTCCTTGTGTCCAGGGATGGCCTCTGACCCGGTCCCAACCTCCCTGTGTTCCCGTCCTTCCTGTGCGATCTGGTCTAGTCTTCTGCTTTTCCCTAATTCCACGAGCCCCCTCGTATATTCGAAAAAAATCCACCTTCGGCTTAAGTCAGCCCGAGTTGGTTTCTGCTGCTCATGATGACAGAAGCGTCGCCGACACAGACAAAGGTACTCTGGGGAGTTTCCTCGTTATTTAAAATTCAAGATCTAGGCCGCCCATTCTGGGTGTGATTTCGGTCTGGCACAGGCACTTGTGGTTTCTAAATTCAAACACCAGGAGGAGATCCTGGGAGGAGGGACCAGAGGAGGGAGGAGGCTGTTTTGACCAAGATCAAGTTCAAATACTTTTCCGTGGACAGCAAGCTGACTGGGAGAGAGCGGTTTAGCTCACGTCGAGCCTCCCTTCCAGCGGGCTCTTCCCAGCCCCCGCCCTGTCCGGAGAGGGCCACCTCGGCCGAGTTCCTGGGACAGACCCCTCACTGAGGAGCGCTTGAAGGGATGCGCCCCTCGCTCCTGTCTTTCACCATTAAGTGCTAAGAGCACACACAGGTGACCGGCGCTTTGGTTTCCAGAGAGCTTCCCCTTTCAGTTAGTCTCACCCACCACGCGGCTGTGAGATGGTCAGGAAGGGAATTATTAGACCGAAACTAGAGATGAAGACATCCAAACCGAGACAGGCAATTCATCCCCGGGGACTCGGCACCTCGGCCAGCGGCAGAAAGGAGGTGAGAAAAGACCCCCCTCCACAGGCCTCAGTGTAACCTCAGCTGGGTAACTTTCATTCATTTCATAAATATTTTTAAAGGTTCTTTCTATGTGCCAAGCACTGTTCCAGTTGCTTTCTGGGCCTCAGGAGTTCCATCTTTTAGCTGGAAGGAATAATACAATCCCATCTTAACAGTTATTTTTTTACAATTCTTACCCGAGGGTATATTTATTGATTTTAGAGAAAGAAGGGGGGGGGGAGAGAGAGAAACATTGATTGGTTGCCTCCCATGCACCCCAGGCTGGGGACTGAACCTGGAACCTAGGCATGTGCCCTGACCAGGAGCTGAACCCAAAGCCTTTTGGATGTTCAGGCTGAGGCTCCAACCAACTGAGCCACCCGGCAGGGGCTTAAGGGTTGTTTTAAGATTCAGTGGATGCTTGATAACCTAATTGTGACCACATTGTCTTAGTTTGCTGGGGCTGCCATAACAAAACACCACAGACTAGGTGGCTGAAACAACAGACATTTATTTTCTCCCAGTTCTGGAAGCTAGAAAGCCCAGGATGACAGGTTCAGCTTCTGGTGAGGGCTCTTCTTGGCTTGCTGATGGCTCCTTCTCTCTATTCCTCACAAGGCCTTTCTGTGCTCATGTACTCTGGTCTTCTTATGAGGTCACTAATCCGATTGGATCTGGGCCCCACCCTTATAACCTCATTTAACCTTAATTATTTCCTTGGAGGCCTCATTTCCAATACAGCCACACTGGGAGTTATGTTAGGCTTTAACGTATGAATGTGAGAGGCGGGGGGACACATTCGGTCCATGACTCATAACCATTGTGGATGTCAATATTTCCTGAATTCAGTATCCTGCGTAGGATCTCCTCCAACATCCTTCAGAAATGAAAAGAAAGGAGGTCTGAGTGCCCTTTTTATTTTATTCTTTCAACGGGCATGAGGTGTCATCTGCAAGGGGCCTTCACTGGTCACCATAGTCGAGTGCCCGATTTAGCAAATAAAAATACGGGAAGCCTTGATTTCAGATAAATAACGAATGGAGGGATTTTCTGGTTAAGCATAAGTATGGCCTGTTCACTATTTGGGATATACTTATGCTAAAAATTATTTGTTATTTATCCAAAATTCGCATTAAAATGGGTGTCTTGTATTTTATCTGGCACCTCTCCTGGGCTGGGGTGGCAGCCTGCTTGCTGACCTTGGCCCTGAGGCATTCCAGCACTCCCCGGCCTGGAGAGGCTCTGGATTGGATGCCTCCTACTCCAGAGCCCGTCATGATTGGTGGAGGGGAGAGAAAGGACCCACCCAGTCTGTGTGTTGGTGTCTGTTTTTTAATATTCATTGTTATTAACTTTATCTTGGATGCACACACGAGGCGTTCTGCGTCAGAGACAGATTTCTTATTAATTACCTTAACGTAAAAAATAAGTACATCACCCCACCCGCACATCCCCCGGGCCTTCCCCAAGGACCAAATGTCTGCTTCTAAAAAGGAAGGAGGTAGCTATGCCCCTCCCTTCCTGAAGGACTCTGCGTGGGAACCTAATGGGCCTGACACCTACCTCCCACCCTTTGGTATGTAAATAATCTCTCCTGGAGCTAGACACCCGCAGGTGGCTCTGCTATTACCGCCTAGTAGGGCCTCCAAGTTCTGGGACTTCACCCCCTTTGATGTCAGTACCCAGGGAGATAGTGTTGGAGTCCTCTGACTCCTTGGGGCCTCACCTAGAGGCCTGGGCCCAGCTGCAGCCATTTGGCGCTCTTCGGAGATCAGAGGAGCTTTGTTCACTAGACAAATGGCCACAGATCTAATTATAACAGTCCCTGCAGAGTGGCAGGAGGCTGGACTTTCCCCTGGAACCCTGAGAAATCCAGGAACACTGTGTTCCCCATAGTCAGTCTCCATAAAAATGTGCATGCAGAATGCTGATGAACCCACTTTTCACATTTCCAGATTTCTGAAACCAAAAGTGCTCTACTCCTTGAAAAAAGGGAAGAAAGAACTTGAAGTGTTTCCAGACAGGAGGAAAAGAATAATTCAGGTAATACTGTAAACACCCATATATAAGCCTAACATAAGTAAACTGTTTTAAAATCAGATTGACCTCAACTCCGTGGCGGATAACATATTGGATGATTTTTGGAAGATTTGTAACGAGTAGCACCCATAGGGAAAGAAGCTGCCAGGAAGGAGCATGGGCCACAAAAATTGGTCCCCCAAAATAATACTTTGCCTTCTGTCAGAATCTAAGTTTACCTGAAAGGATAGAGCTGAGAATGTCGGTAGATCCTTTTTCAAATTATCCCTGAGAAACATTACATGACTACTAGAGAGAAGAAAATTTTGACATTTTGACGACTAGAAAAAGAGATTAGAAACTTCGTATGACTCAGATTTGAAACTTTGTATGATTCAGGTGTGATCTGGGGGGATTCTTCCTGATATGAGTAATGGCCCTGGAAACAATGAACTGAAACAAAGAATGATGTCTGTTCAATCACAGACTTTCTCTCTAAAAAATAATTTAAAAAAAAGAATATTGTCTATCTAGAAGCTTGGAGTAGGTCCTAATTCGGTGCATTTATAACTGGAGCACTTGGGTTCTAGTGAAATGGCATTCGGCAGCAGAACAATTGACTGTCTTAGCATCCAGCCCTAACTTTGAACGGATCCTATGTCTTTGACTTACTAAAGCAAAATCTTTTCATTTAAGGATTTTATTTTTCCCCCTCTCAAACAACTCTCTTCTTGCAAGGCTTTTATCTCAAGGCAGAATCTAGAAAAAAATTAATGTTGTTTATATTGATCTATACATTGATTTCGATGGTTGAGGAGTTCAGCTGACAGAGTAAAAAAAAATTAGGAAAAAAAAAATTCCACCTGTGAAACACATTATCTGAACAAAAGAAATGATTCCTGTTGAATTAAATAATTCAATGATCTGCTTTAATGTAACTTTTCTCGTTATGAAGCAAAAACCCAGAATGAAATACTAGGTACACCGGGTAGGTGGTTGGACAACCCGGATAAGAAGTGGCATTTTTTCAGCTGAGCCTTTGCTGTGTCATATCAGCTCATCGAGTTGACAGGTCCATTAATCAAGGGACATTTCCGTCCAGCAAGCTGAAAAGACAGGCTTCATTGGCTGAGAATTCATTACAGGAAAAATAACTCTTATGAGAACCTCTAAGCAGGGCATACTTATCAACAAAACAGAGGTAATGATGGTGACACCTATGGATACACAGAATTTCCAAATGGAATTTCAGGACAAAAAAAAAGGCGGTGGAGTGGTTGGGGTTTGGAGAATACGAACACATTTACATTTCAATGGGTGCCAACCCAGAAGGTAATTTTTCACAATAACCTAATACATTTTAAATCGCCATGAAATTAATTGCAGGTGTTTTCCTGGCTTGGCTTTTATTACGAAGCTGATGACTTTGCGCTGGGCTAATGGACCTTCTCCCCAAGTGCTCTGGTTACTGATAGAAGCTTGATTAGAATTTAAAATTTTTATTTATTTAAAGTTTGTTCAATAAATAAAAGGAGGCCAAAGGTACGGTGATGGAAGATGATTTGATTTGGGTGGTGGGCGCACAATGCAATATACATACAGATCACGTATCGTGGAAATGTACACTGGAAACCCACATGATCTTCTTAACCAGTGTCACCCCAGTGAACTTAATTTAAGAATGTTTGTTTTTCAACTCTGTTTGCAACTCTTTTTGAATTTGTCAGATAAAATAGAGCTGATCTGGATAGGATATATCCCCCTTTATGTAGCTGTATCGGGATAAAAGAGGTGCATCTAGTAAGCTAACAGGTCGAGGCAGACGCTCCTGGCAGGTAAAGTATAAAAACCAGGCCCAGACCTGCCTCTCGAGTCTGTCACCCATAACTGGCTACATTCTTAAAGGTTGTTAACGCCTGAAACGCCTTCGCCCCGAGGCTCACCCCTTCCTCCAGGGCTCCCCCGGGCTCTGATTCCAGCTTTAAACGGGCTGATTTGGTTTGCCTTCTGCAGTCTCCGCTGTTTTCCAACCACGTCTAGATTATACATTTCCCATGACAGAGAGGATCTGGAGGCGACACATACAGATAGCCTCGGTGTCCCCTTTGTCTCTGTGTGCATATTCCTGTCAAGACAAGTGGCCTAATATTTGGTTTGGAAAATACGGTCCCCGCAGGGAAGTGGCCCGGTTTCAGTGCTGTGCTCTGTGTGTTTCTGGGGTCGCGCAGGAATGGTGATTGCATATGTAAGGCCTCAGCTGATAAACAGTTACGGGGGTCCTGTGGGACCCCAAGGAGGTATGCTGTGTAAGAACCGGTTTATATAGCCACGTGCTCCATGCAGGTCACTATTGTTGGCTAATGAATTAAGCACTACAATGACATCTCCCTTCATCGATGGTGTATATGTAGGTCTGATTTGCCTCCTTTCCCTATTTACAGGTTTTATTTACTTAAGTGACTATTTAGTACCTACCCTTTGCCCAGAGAGTGGCCTCAGGAGCATGGCCCTTGGGATCAGGTTATGGCAAAACCTCAGTGCCATTCCCCTTCAGTAAATGTTCAATGAAAAAAAATTTTTTAAAAAATTTGTTCATTTGGAGGGCTCATTCTTATTTTGGGCAATTAGAAAGTAATTTAGAAATCAGCCTGGCCAGGCGTGGCTCAGTGGTTGAGCATCGACCTGGGATCCAGGCGATCGGGGTTCGATTCCTGGTCAGGGCACATGGCCGGGTTGCGGACTTGATCAATGACTCTCTCATCATTGACGATTCTATCTCTCTCTCCCTTTCCTTTCCTCTCTCTGAAATCAATAAAGATATATTAAAAAAAATTTTTTTAATAGAAATCAAATATCAGGTTAATAAAAATTTTAGGTTAGTTTTAACGAAACTTATCTAGACGCGAGTGTTTTGTGACTGCTTTGCTGTTTCTCTCTGCATCATCCTTAAAATTTGCCATCATGTTAATTGTGTGGATTTTTAACGTTTCTTATCACGCTCTGATGAAGGTTTTAAAAAAGGAATTTGAAAAATACACATGTACCCTTAATTAAATACTTAATCTGTGTTTTTTTGTTGGATTATTAGATTTCTATGCCACAGGTCCTTCAAGGGTGCATTTCCTCCGGAGGAAACGATTTAATTAGGGTAACAAGCGGAAAATTGATCAGAGAACAGGGGGGCCGCAGACCTCAGGAGCTGCTGCTTGCTTTCCACGTTCCAGGCGTCCTCACTGGCTGCTTCCTGCATGCCCTGGGGTTCAGTAGCTGTTTAATAACGAGGGCAAAGGATTCAAAGTCACTGGAGTTAGGCTCTTGGTGTAACTTCCCTTTGAGCTAATTCCCGCGCCTCCTGCTAGGTTTGAGCTCCGGCTTTTCCCTGTTCACCGCCCCAGTCCCCCCACTGCTGCTCTGCCTGTTGGCCACCAGATGGCGCCAAGACTCGGTTTATAGCTGCCAGAGGCTCAGGAATTTGGGAACCTGAAGGTCCCTGCAAAGCTCAGCTGAGCAAGCACGTTTGTTTTACAAATGAGGAAGCAGGCTCAGTGCAATTAAGTAATTTGTTAGAATCCCATAGAACTTTCCCCTCCCCTCTCCAGCTCCTTCTCCTCCTCCCCCTCCAACTCTTTTCTTCTTTCATCTTCTTCGTTAATAGCTCCCAGCGTAACCCCATCATGTGAGAAGGAGCCCAGGAAGGAACACAGCTCCAAGTGTGGCAGTCAGATTTGCTTTGCAGAAAGAACTCTCTAGCAGCAGCAGGGTCCCTTCCATCCATCCATCCATCCACCCATCCATCCATCCATCCATCCATCCATCCATCCATCCATCCAAACAGTTATTAAATATGGACTTTTTGCTTTGCACTGTGCTAGACACTGAAAATAAAAAAACAAAAACAAAGGAAGCAAGGGCCTTAGGAACTCACATTTTCTTAGGAAATAAAGAAATGAAAAAAAAAAATCACACCCTAAATCAAAGATGCCGCAATAGAGGTGATTGATTATAGGACATGCAGGTCACTTGGAGGAATTCGAAACCAGCTGCAGGAGGCATTTAAAGGGGAGATTTCGGTGAGATAGCATTAGAGGGTAAAGGACGTGGGGTCTGGCAGGGTGAGAAACAGGGCAAAGGAGTGGCTGGCAATCTGGAAGAAGGGAGCAGACTGTGAAGGTCTCACAGAGGTGTTACCCTTAAGAATTTGCCCTTTGTTCTGAAGGCCCTGGGACAGCCCAGGAAGAAGTGCTATTTCTCAGAGAATGGGGCAGCCAGATGGCTTTTCAGAAACAGCACCCTGGTGGCTGCGTGGAGGCTCCCAGGCGAGGAAGGCTCGGGCTGGAGGCTGGAGGCACAGAGCAGTGCCAGGTGGGGGTGGTGCTGTGGGGACCCGAGAGGAAGGCAAGCGGGTGAGAGATTTCGGGAGTGGAAGCAACAGGCTTCTCTTTGAAAAACAGTGGTTGGGACTGTAACCAGTGTCCTCAGAGGGTTGTTACAGTTCCAGTGCTTGAATCGCTTATAAAGCATTGAAAAAAATGACGTTTTAATTAAATGTACTCATTACTTGGATAGCATCTTTGAAATTGTTTTTAAAGTGTAATTTGATGGCATTACAAGTTGCAGTAGATAAAATCTCCCAATAGAGGCCCCCACCCCGCCACCACTCACGTGATCTCCAGCCCACCTCCCCAGGCCCGGCCCTCGGCACTGACTCCTTAGGATTAAGAAGAAACAGGCCTCTCCTTGGCACCTTCCCCATCCCCTTCCTCTTTGGAACATGTCACTGATGTTTTCCTTCCAATTGTCCAAATTCTTGGTCTCCCAGAGCCCTCTGCTTCTGGCCCCTCCACCGATGATGACTGAGGACATCATTTCTCGCTCCTGGACCCTGTCACCGAAACCAGCCTGGGGTGGCCTGCTGGGTGTGGCGCGGGGCCTTTCCTCAGAGCTGGAAGAGCAGAACTTGGGGGGCTGTTGAGGGGGACTCCTCTGAGCTGCCACTTCCCCCTGAGGACCTTGTCGTTTTAAGAATTTCCAAGTCCAGAGCCATCCTGTTTTCCTTGCCTCACTCAAGCACTAATTACGTGTATGGTTGCTCTTCACGTCCACTGACATCCCAAATGAAAAGTTCTGCGAACTGAGTTGTACTGCAGATGTGTCCAGGGACTGAGTGCAAAGAGGTACAGCAAAGTCCCGGGTAAAAAGAAGCCCTTTTCAATGTTTTAAACACATGATAATTTCTTTGTTTTGTCTGCATTGATTTCCAAGTTTGGGGTTTTCTTCAAGAGATATAAAAGCTTCTATTTATTGAGAGCTTAGCATGCGCCAGGCAGTTTTAGTATTTTGTATCCAGTCCTCCGGGGTTCTCCGCTGCCAGGAAAGTTTGGCTCAGCTGCCTCCTGGCTCCCCCTGCCCCTCCAGGGCCCTGCTCTGTGCCAGCTAGTCATGGGGCTCAGCGCAGGAAACCGCAGCTCAGCCGGTGGGCCCTGTTTCTGTATTGGTGCGTGTATTAAATAAGTACTTAGGGTTTTTTATTTGTTCTTTAAATATGTTTTTATTGATTTCAGAGTGAGGAAGGGAGAGGGAGAGAGAGAGAAACATCCATGATGAGGGAGAGTCATTGATCGGCTGCTGCACACCCCCTACTGGGGATTGAGCCTGAAACTGGGGCATGTGCCCTGACCCGGAATCGAACCGCCATCTCCTGGTTCAGGGGCTGACACTCGACCACTGAGCCACGCCGGCCGGGCAAGTACTTAGTTTTGATGAGGAAGTTAAGGGAGGCCTCTCTGAGAAGGTGACATTTGAGCTGAGACCTGAAGGATGGGAAGGAGCCACCATCTAAGGAACAAAGGGGCTCCCAGGCCCAGGCTGCTGCGAGTGAGCCCACCCTGCCCAGTTTTGCACCCAGAAACTCATCCTCTCTTTGATGCTCTATACACTTTACAGACTAGTCCTCCTGCTCCTGGAGCTTGAAAATATTTTACCTGTAGGGGAAGGTTATTTTGGTCACACAGCACCCGTCTGCCCTCCTGCCCCTCAATACCACTGTCACGAGTGTCTGCTGGGAAAGTGCCAGCTGCTTGGCCCACCTGCCATGTTTCCTTGAGAACATTCAGATCCGTCGCTTGCCCTGGTCAACCCCCTTCAATTTATGAGATCAGCAAATTAATGATCCAAAATTTCATAGAGATAGAATTAAAGGGAATAGGAGATTGATAGGGGTGCTGAGTGAAAAAAATATAAGATAATTTCATTTGAATGCGCAGTTTGGTTTTCTAAATTTTACTCTGCCTTGATGTAATTTCCTTCCTGTAGCTGCTGACTGCTTGCTCTGGGGGAAGTTAGCTTCCACGAGGAACTATTGTTTCCAGCCAACAGCCATGTGAAGTTCAGCCTCAAGCCCCAGTCAAGCTTTCAGATGACTGCAGCCCCAGATGACATCTTGCAAACTCATGAAGACCCTGAGCCAGAACCATCCAGCTAAGCTACTCCAATTCCTGACCTTCAGAAATTGTGAGATAATATATATTTATTGTTTTAAGCAGCTAAGTTTTGCGGTACTTTTTTACACAGCAATAGACAATTATCTAGTAAAAATCACCCTAAAAATGAAAAAAAGAGATGTTCATCTGTCACCCTTGTTTTAATGTTTTCTTGTTTCTACAGGCAATGTGTTTTGAAATGAAACCGATAGTTCAGAGTTTTTAGTTACCTACACAGTTGCCCTCCCCAGTGTAACTGTCTTGGGGGGGGTTGTTTGCAGTGGGGGTGGGGGGGTGGAGAATGGTGCTTCCCTTCGGGAAGTTTCTAAGGTCAATGTAAACAACATAATCTCGGGGTCTGTGGCAGCTCAGCAGGAATGACTGAGCCCCCTGGTGGAGTTTCTGAAAACAGTTGAAATTAGTATCTTTAACACCCTTTTTACTCCCAGCTGAAGTCATTCATGCCACTTGAACTGCTCTAACCAAACTGCGGGTGGGGGGAGGGGAGGAATGCAGCCTTTTCTTAAATTTGGAAGTGGAAACGGGGAAACTAAGCAGAGAATATACATTAGTAAACTATCTATTTTTGGTGTGTGGAAAAGAAGTGTTTTTAGCATACACATTTCTGGGAGGGCTTTCTTTCCTCTTTGGGATCCGGCCTTTAAGACTATCTTTGCTGCTCACCACAGCGGAAAGTGGTAGGGCAGCCAGCTTTAAGGAAATCCAACTCTGTCTCCTCCAGAATAGAAACGGTTTAAGACTTTCCTGAAATAGGCAGGTGGATATGGTCCTCTATATTTTATTTTAAGACACTAAGAATGCAAAGTCTCAAAGTGTCTTTTTGTTTACTTCCTTTTGTCATAAACCCAAAGAATACATCATAGGATATTTTCTGTGCATGCATCTGTCTTGATACACGTGGAATTAAATTGGTTTTGAGAATTCAATGAGGTGTTTTCATTTAAATTCGCTAAGGGAGGGGGGGGAAACAAACTGGCATGCTGGTGGATCAGTGAACAATAGAAAGTAAACGGCAGCCAGGATTATACCCAACCTAGGCAGGAGACGGGACTCTTCATTTCTGGCAAATTGACCAGCTCAAGAGAAAAGACCTAATAAAACTGACAATGGAGGCCCCTTCCCCTCTCCCATGAAAGGCCTGGGTCCCCACTCCATCACCCTGCAGGGAGTTCTCTAAACACAAGCTCTACCCACACTTACGGTTTCCAGCTGACTTTGTAGTGCTTCATCCTCACATCTGAACAGAAAGTCAAGAACAATCTAACACGAAGCCTCTAAGTGAAACGTAGAGACCAAAACAAAACACACAGGAAAACTGGCCTTTTAGACATATGAAAAGATGGTCAACTTCATTAGTCATCGGGGAAATTAAAATGAAAACCTCAGTGCACAGTTGGACCATAACATGGATGGACCTCAAGGACATTATGCTAAGTGGGGGATGGGAGAAATGAGTGAACTATTTTTTTGTTTTAGTTTAAATAAACTGAATAAATTTTTAAAAACATACAGGAAAAGAGAGAGAAAAAACAGAAAATTCAGGCAGCAAGAGAGGAAAAAAGCAAACCCGACAATTAATAGTCCCAGAGAGATGAGATGTAATCACGCTCTTGAAATGCTATTGATAAATGAATGGTCAAGAAACAAGAAAAATCTCTGGGGAATTAAATATGTCACGTGAGGGGGGAAATCAATAGGTGGGTTGGAAGATCAAGCTAAGGAAATTTCTCAGGAGCTGGAACAAAAAGAGAGAGGTGAAAAAGAGAAGAGAAAAGCAATTTAGCTTTAAATCAAGAATTCACAAAACAGACCCCAAAAGAATTCTTAAGAGAACCAAGAAAATGGAGGGGAGAAAAAATTTATCAAAGAAATAACACAGCCTGGCCGGGCGTGGCTCAGCAGTTGAGCATCGACCTAGGATCCAGGTGATCGGGGTTCGATTCCCGGTCAGGGCACAGGCCTGGGTTGCGGGCTCGATCCCCAGCAGGGGGCGTGCAGGAGGCAGTCGATCAGTGACTCTCATCATTGATGTTCCTCTCTCTCCCTCTCCCTTCCTCTCTATGAAATCAAGAAAGATATATTTTTTTAAAAAAAGAAAGAAAAGAAATAACACAGAAACCCACAACTGAAACCCACGAAGTTCTAGATGGAAAATGTCTTGCTCGGTGCCCAGAATCATGAATGACTCGTTCTCCAAGGAGTCACGTGTCTCAGGTACCCCCAGGTATCTTCCAGTCCGTTTTACTCAGAGATTTTCACCACCCGGTGAAGGAAAAGCAGCTTCTCTCTCCCTTCATCAAGTTTCCCCCTTTGAAAACCACACCGACTTTCCCGTTCCTGGAGCAGCGCGGCCGTGCGAGGGCTTGAAAATGAGTCCGTCCGCAGTGATGAAGTCAGTGCTTTCTCGGGTACTCACCCGAAGAAGTTTATCTCCATTGAGCGGGTGTGTGTAAGTGTGTGTTGTCACGATCTACAGGGTAATTTATCTCCATTAAGCTGGCCTGGAGGGAATAACTGATGAGTGAAAACTGGGCTTCCTTGCTGTGCTCCTTTCCCTACCGCGGACCCTTTAGACTGAGACCACCAATTACCAAGAAACTGCCATGCTGGTCGCCTTGAACTGGTTAACGGGGTTTTTGTCCCCCACAATGGGGCCTGACTTCAGACTGCAGGTATAAGCCTCTAAAGCTTGTTGCTAACATCTCTGCTAATCCCGGTCCCATCGGATCGCTGGGTACTGTTGTTTTCTGCCAGTTAAAAAGCACATAAAAGTGAGTTACTTATCCTGACATCTAGCTAGGATCCTAGGCTTAATCTTTCGTGGAGGGGAGAAAAGGAGAGACAAAATTTAAATCATCGTAGGACTCCTCTCACAAAGCTTGATTTCCAGTGAACACTTTCTCTCCCTTGAAAACAAAACAGGTTTCAGGTCACTGCCTCCAGGGAATCTAACGTCATTAGATTCCCCCCCCCCCCAACAGAATTTGTTTGACCTTGAAGCAGTATGTCTGAACCTCACCCATTTTCTTTAAGGCTGCCTGAAGGCCTCGCAAGCATAATATCCAAAGACACGGTAAACGTTTGGGTTAAAAACGTCACGCGGTCATCCCCAGGGCCGCTGTGTTGAGAGAGACCTGCGGCGGTGTGCGCGCAGAGCCCAAAGCGGGCTTCTGAGGACCTCGGCTCGGGTGCTGAGGTGCAGCGCCCTGGGTGGCCCTCCCGCCGCTGGTGAATCACTCCTCGCTGCTTCCAGCTTCACGCTAAAGGAAACAATGATGAAGGAACAGTGCTGCCAGGGCGCGTCCCATTCCCAAGGGCATCAGGACAGCAGGCGATCGTCCGTGTGGACGGATCCAGCTTCTCGGTTCAGTGGGCTCCCCCAAGTGTGCGCAGTTTCAAGGCATTTGATATAAAAGGATGACTTGATAAAACTTCAGCCCTTGAATTATTTTTTAATTTTTATGTATATATATATTTTAAAAATATATCTTTATTGATTTCAGAGAGAGGAAGCTCCAGAGAGGGAGAGGGAGAGAGAGAGAGAAACATCAATGATGAGTGATTGATGGGCTGCCTCCTGCACCCCCCAACTGGGGATCGACGTGCCCCACAACCTGAGCATGTGCCCTGATTGGGAATCAAACCTTGATCTGCTGGATCCTAGGTCGATGCTCAACTGCTGAGCCACTCTGGCCGGGCTCGAGGTATTTTTTAAATTAACAACAAAGATGCCCCAACAATAACTTTTTGGAGTATTTTCAAGTTGTCTTTGCAAAGAACTGTTCTAGCATCTAAAAGTATACACTCTGGAACAGTGAGATGAAGGAAAAAAAGTCTCAGTCTTCTCTTAGACACCATGGCATCTGCAAATGTCCTTATAGGACTCGCCTCTCCAGCTTGTCACAGGAAATTGGGTGACTTTGTGTGTGTGTGACACACAGACTCTTTGGAATCACAAAGGAAAACAGCCTGCTTTTTATTGGCCATTTCTCTGCCTTGCTCTTAAAAGTTGAGCCCAGGTCATAGTCCAGCTCATGAAATTATTTAAGTAGGATGTTCCCCCAAACCCCAACCCCGAGTGTGTGTCTGGGGAAGGAAATCAGAGCGGTCAGAATGGAACGAAGGTGGACGGCGGTGCGGCTCTGGACCAGCTGCAGGAGTGACACTTCTAACCTGCTTTTCCCGTTAACACCCAGATAAAGAGGGAGACAGAGGAGGGGACGGGCTGTCTGTGACCAGATTCGATAGGGAGCCGGCCCTGGTGGTCGGACAAGCGAGTTTGCGCTGCCGGGGCTGCTCAGTGTCCTCTCAGCCTGGATGGCAACATCTCCCAGCGGGACGCCACGTCCCGGCACCTCCAGCGCGCCAGCCTCTATTAGGATCACTTGCTGCGGCTCTCTTTCGGCGATCCATGTTTCTGTTCAGAGAGCTAAGTGCCCGGGAGGCCCCTCGTCCAGGTTGGAGGCCGCTGGGAGGTCACAGGTAGGGAAAGACGTGTCCCTCACTCTGTCTGCCTCTCCCGGCCTGGAGTCAGGAGCCCCAAAGTGCTCTCAGGGCAGGTGAGGACCCAGTGGGTGGGGGACAGGAGTGGAGCTCTCCTTCCACCAGGCCACCAGCCCCTAAAGGTCAAGGACCTCCTCTGTCTGCCGGGGTGGGGGTGGGCATGAGCTTACAAGTGGCTGTGTCGGGGTGAGCGGGGTGCCTACAGGGTCTCCAGCCCCTCCTCTCCCCCCTCTCCCCCGGCTCATCTCCTTACCAGCAGGAAAGTACAAAACATTTCCTCTGTTTTCTCTCTCCTCTTTGTTCAACAGAAATCCCAGGCCTCCCCCTCATTTCACAAACCTTTACTGACCCCCTTCCACGTGCCAGGGTCTGTACAGCTGCCCGAGAAATACTGGCAAACAAAAGAGACAAACTACACCATGGACGCTCTCTCCCCTTCACAGGGGAAAACAGATAGTGAGCAATAGGCACAACAAATAAGTACACATCAGAGGTGTTAAGTGCCATAGAGGAAAAAAGAAAAACCAGAGCAGGGTGCGGGCCCCAGGAGGGCTGGGGGCAGAGGTGGGAGGTGAGGGGTGAGGAATGAGCTGTCATTTCCAATAAATGAGCATGAGCTCCCATGAGGAAAAGACATCTGAGCAGGTTTGAAGACAGGGAGGGAGGGAGCCATATGGATATCTGGGGAAAGGACATCTGGGTAGAGGACATAGCCCGTGCAAAGGCCCTGAGGGTGCCTGGTGGATTCCAGGGCCAGAGTGGAGAGTAGGGAAAGGTTTGAAGCTGAGAGGCCCCGAGGACTGCTGTCAGGTCTGGGCTTTTACGCGGAGTGATTATCGGAGCCATCAAAGGCTCTTTGCAGGAGAGCGACCTGCTTTGATTTTAACAGGATGCTCTGGTTGCTGGGTTGAGAAGCAAGGACAGTGAGTCAAGGGTGAGAGAGGCCAGATTCTGGGTGATATTGGTAGGATGTGAGGTGTGAAAAGAGTTAGAGACCCAGATGCCTGCAATGTTTCCACTTAAGTCACAGGAAGGGTGCAGTTGCTATTAGCTGGGATGAGAAGACTGGGGGTGAAGTAGGATTCTGGAAGGCTGAAAATCAAGGTTCAATTTTGGATATTTTGGTTCCCACTTGAATATCAGGGGTCTAATTAACTTTATTTTTGCCCCCCTCTGGCCCCTGCTATCACAATTCAAGTTCTTCTCAAGACCGTATGGACCACAGAGGACACACGCCGGCCAGAAAATTCAGAGGACACACTGTTTCAAGACCCTTGCTTGTGACCTGTGTCATCCCCCTGGAAACTAAAGGAGATCTTGTCCTCAAAGCCTTTTAATTGCTGGATTGAGGCTGAACGCCGGCCTTGTTCATCACCAAAGTCGCTGCTGGTCCAGCTAGGAATTGGTGAGCCAAGCAGAAAATTCCAGGGCACAGGCTATTACAGGCTCCTGCGGGGAAGAGCCTGTTCCCACAGCCTGACGGGGTGAGCTGAGCCATGGCTGCCATGACTGTGGTTCCAGCCCTGGTGCGGCTTAGCTCCAACAGCTGGGCCCTGTGGAGGGGACAGAGAGGAGAGTGGCACAGACACCCCAGCACAGGCCAGGCAGAGGCCCCTGGATGTCACTGGCTTGGCCCCGGCACCTCCAATGGAGCTGTTCATGCCAAGCTCCAAGCCCCTTCCCCGGGAAGCGTCCTGGTCTCAGAGACAATGGTCCATTGCTCACAGGTAAGGAGCAGAGGGAGGGGACCTTCCCAAGGGGTGCGCAGCGCCTTCAGATAAAGGAAAAAACCTTCTGCAGGATGGAGAATGGGTGTTTGCCTTCAAGTCCTGCAAATACATCTGCAGGTCTCCCAATTAGGCATTTCTAGCATCTCTTACACTCCCAGAAGCTTCTGCCAGCTGATCAGATCTGACCCACAGGACGCTGGGTTCCCTGTGATGAGCGTGTGCAGCCGGGCTGAGCTCAGTACTCAGCTCTGTCACTTCCTGGCCGTGGGATCTTGAGCAAGTTGCTGAATTGCTCCGTGCCTCAGTTTCCTCCTTTGTAAATAGGGCGTGGTGTGTGATAATACATAGTAACGAGGTAATGCATGTAAAGTGTGTAGCCCAGGGCCTGTGGTTGACGCTGAGCGCTCAATAAATGGTGGTTCATATTTTCATTCTGACGATCCTATGGTTGGATCTCTTTCAAGTACTGTAGTTTAGAATTAATCAAAAATCCTTTGATCTGAACCATCCCAATTTGCTTGTAAGACAGTGGTTTTGAAACTCTTATACCAGCTCCTTGCACACAATAAGTGCTCCATGAGGTTTCTTTAGAGGAATTTAAATATAATAGGGTAGACTTGTGTTAGGATCCTGACTCTGTCCCACACTGGCTGTCACAAATCATCTCCTAAACCTCAGTTGTTGGATCTATTAAAATGGGGATAGCAGACTCTGTTTCGTGGTGTTGTCACAAGGATGAAAACATAGTAAATGCCAGGGGCGAAGCTATGAGTATTGCTGAGCTATGAGTATTGCTGAATTGAATCATGAAATGAAATTACTGAATTATTATTAAATTGTTTTCATTGCTGTTGTCATTCCTATTGTTGGTAACACGGCAGAGCCTGAAACGGAGGTGGATTCGGTTTTGAGCAACTCCCACTTGGCTGCCCTGGATTGCATTAATTATTTACAAGTTCATTATCTGGCTCTACTTGATTGATTTCTTTGCTCAATAAATATGTATCGGATGTTTGCTTGTACCAAGCCCTGTTCCAGGCCATGAACAGGCCAACGAGGCTCTCTCTCGGAGCTTGGATTCCCTGGCAGGGGAGGCAGAGAGAAACCAAGATCATTTCAGATGGTGATAAGAACTGTGATGAGAGTAAAACACAGAAAGAGGGCAGGTGACAGGAGGCTGGGGTGGTGGGGGAAGGCTTCTCTGAGGAAGTGACATCTTTAAGATCTGAGGAGGGACAGGAATTCCCAGCCTTGAGAAAAGGAGATCAGGGCATGGGGGTGCCCATCTAAATAAAGAGGTAAACTGAGGCAGGCTTGAATGACCAGAAAGTGAGTTTACTTGCGAATAGCAGAGGAACTGCAGTTTGGGAAACATTTATAGCAAGCTACATGCGAGCCCATCCAGGCTTCGGGGTGGGCTGTATTTATGGGCAAGGAGTGCAAAGAGGGGGAGTCCAGCCAGAGTCGAGCAGTAAGTGCATTGGCTTGAGGAGGGGAGGGATCCTTGGCGAATGTTCCCTGGTCAGGAGAGAAGCCTGGGCCTCCTGTAATAGGGCATTTACAGGAAATCGGTCTCTCGGTTCCTGAATCCCGTTCTGAGAGCACATGCATGAGATTCGCCATTTCATACCCTCTGGTTCTGTTTCGGATTGAAACCCTTTCACAGGGTGTGTGTGTGAAGGGATGAATGGTGTACCCCAGACCGGGGAGCACCCTGAAATGGGAAAGAGCCTGGCCTGGTGACAGACTCAAGAGAGGCTCCTGTGGCTGAGAACAGAGGGGTCGAGGGCACAGATCCTATAGGAGGACCTCATGGGCAATGGTAGGGAATTCAGGTTTTATTATTTACTTATTTATTTTTAAATATGTTTTTATTGATTTCAGAGAGAGGAGAGGAGAGGGAGAGAGAGATAGAAACATCAATGATGAGAGAGTCATTGATCAGCTGCCTCCTGCCCGCCCCCTGCTGGGGGTCGAGCCTGGAACCTGGACATGCGCCCTGACCGGGAATCGAACCGAGACCTCTTGGTTCATGGGTTGATGCTCACCCACTGAGCCACACCGGCCGGGCTCAGGTTTTTATTTTAATGTGACAAGGAGCCATCAGAGGGTTGTCCCTCCCTCCCCAGGTATTGAATGGCTTTCTCTCCCACCTCCTCCAGGTCTCAGAAGCCCCCTTACAGTGAGGCTTTCCCGGACCACTGTACCCCCTATTTATAGAACTGGAATGAATTCAGCCACTCCCCATACTCCAGGTCCTCCGTCTCTGGGTTGTATTTCATCGCAGCTCTTCTTATCCTCTAACACTGTACGCTTCATTCCCTAATTTTGTTTATGCGAGGTCTGGAAAGTGCTAGAACAGTGCTGGCACAGAGTAAGTGTGCAAATATTTGTTGAATGCAAGACTGAATGAAGTGACATGTTGTAGGTTATGCTTCTTTAGGTCCCTCTGGATGCCTCATGGAGGGGGCGTGGGATGGGGGCACAGAGATCCTAGAGGCAACTTCTGAAGCCCTCTAGGATGAGGGTGGTGGGAGGTGGTCAGGCTTTACATCGTCTCGCGTGTAAGGAAGGCCCTCTGGCCTTGCTAACGGCCAGGGTGTGGGTTTGACGAGTGAGAGGCTTGCTCTAGGATTTTGACTTGGGCAACTGTGACCATTTACTGCGGCTGGAAAAGCTGGGGAGGAGCAGACCAGGGAGCTGACCATCCAGGTGGAGTCAACTCGAGGAGTCTATCAGACAGCTAAGAGTGGCATGATACACGGGAAAAGATGGCGATGAAAAGGAAAGTGCTTAAAATAATAGAGAAACAGTCAAATTGGCAAATATGAATTGTTCAGGTATCATGGAATTTGAGATCCAGAAAAAAAAAAATCCAAAACCTAGACCTGAGGAAGTTTGGGTAAATAAACCTGATACTTATATTACATATAAGTACAAAGCATGAAATAATAATATTAACCAAAATGTCTATATTTTCAAGTCATGGGAAGTGCTTTAAAATAAATTTCAATGGAATTTAAAATAAAATGAAGAGAATGACAGTGGGGGAAGAGTCCAATTTGTAGGATTTTTTTTTTTTTTTAAGTCTCAGCTACAGAGACCATTACAAATACTATTTATTATTTGGGGGCAGGATAGCCTTATGGGTTATTTCCCAGAATGCTGTTTTCAGTTTTTAGGAGAAGGCCCACTGAGTTTTGCTTACATGGGACTGTTCAGGCTTCCCCCACATTTCCCAGGGGCCACGTCAACCAGGTCACCATGCCACCAGGAGCGTCCTGCACCTGCTCGCAGCGGTGCCTATTGTTTGGTTTTCACGTGCACAGACGCTACAGATCTTTCTATGACGAGGTTTGTGGTAAGACGCAGGCGTGGTTCCAGAGCAGAGGTGACAGCGCCAAACCTGCAAAGAAATGAATTAAGCAAAGTTATGATACCATCTAACCTCGATGGGCTTCCAGAAGGCATTTTGCTTTTTTTAAAAAAATGGAAGCTGCCACCCTATAGCAACTTCAGCCCCTTCTTTCCTCCTGGGGAAGACATCAAAGCACAATTTCCTGCCCCCACAAAAAACAGTGTGCTGACGGCTCATATTTTCCTGCACGGAGCTGCGCTTTCCACACACTGTCCTGTCTACAGATCCGCACGGAGCCTCGCCTTTGAGGGAAATTGCTGCAGACAAGCGCGGGCAGGGCCGCAGCCAGGTGGCCGTGTCGGGAGCCCCGGGCTGTGCTTGGCATTCCACGTGCATCAGGGCTGCCAGGGCCCAGCCAGGGCTGCCTCCAGGACTGCCGGGCAGCCCCAGGGCACACTGATGCCCAACCTCAGAGGCTGCTCGGAGAGGACTGCAGTTAAAACATCAGCTGCTCCTGCAGGTAAATCTGCATTGGATTTCAGCTCCGATCGCTGGGCTTGAGGGTGATGCTTCCCCCCAGATCTCTGTTTTCTGTCCCCGGGCGGCAGATCCGCCGGCAGTGTGTGGTCTGGTGCAGAACGTGACTGCTCCTTTGGAAGATAAAGGCCTACACTGCTCTGTGGGTGGAGTTAAGCTGTGCTACGCTGCTCCCTCCTCACCTCATTTCCCCCCAGCCCCTCCTTCCTGACCCTGTGCAAGCCAGTGTGGATCGGCCACTAGGAGTCGGTGGCCCCGCATGGCCCTGCACCGGAGCCTCAGTATCCCATCACGCCAGGAGGAAGTTCAGAATAGCACCCCCTCCTCCCCCCAGCTCTGTTACACTGTGATGGTGCTGTGCCTGGCATGGGTGCTCGGAGGCCCAGGGTTCCCTGGGCGCTGACTGTCCCAGACCCCAATTCCAAGGGCCTTATCTGGGGGCAGTCCCGGACCCCCCAATTATGAACAATGACAGCAGCCAATGGGCATACTCACCCTCATCCTCACTCTTTCCCCGGGACACTGTCTGCCCACACCTGCCCAGAACAAATGCTGGGAAAATGAAAATGTCAATTAAATGGTTGCTATGGCAACCCGCTCTCCTGTTTGCTGCCACATTTTCAGTGTTAGCTGTCTTTTCCCCTATGGAGCTGATTGAATTCCTCAGTTGTTGTCTCCTTCCCCAACTCTGCCTCCCTTTCAAAGCACACACAGACACACGCACACTCACAGAGTCCCAGGCACTCACACGCTATCCCCACCAGTTTGTGAAGACTAACAGCAGATGATGCATCTTTAAAGGGCTGAGATGGAAGCTGAGAGAATGCTTTCAGGGCAAGAGTACACATTTTTGTGTTTTGGGGGTTTTTTGGGTGACTTTTTGGGGTCGTTTAATGAAATACAGATAGTTTTCAGCCCAAGACCAGAAAAACTCTAACATTAATTCCCTTTTCAAGCTTGCATAAGCTCCAACTTCTTGAGCAGGAGGCTTAGGTCTTTATCAAGTGAAAATATGCTCTTGGCCCTACCCGGGGTCTGCTAAAGACCCATGAGAAAAATGCCCGTGACCTTTGTGTCCCCTGAGAGGAGTGACTTGCACACAGGTTGGGGCTGGGGAACGAACCTTCAACCCAAGTACATGCCCTTGACCGGGAATCGAACCCACGCCCCTTCGGTGCATGGGCTGATGCCCTACCACTGAGCAACACCGTCCCAGGGCTGTTTTATTTTTTTTTAAATTCTTTTATTATTTTTGTATCTAATTTTTAAAATTGAGGTAACACTGGTTAATAACATTATGTACACTTTCTGCACACAACAGGATAATTCAATACCTGTATCCTCACCAAAAGTCTAGTTGCCTTCTGTTATTATAGATTTGCCCCCTTTACCCATGTTACCCTTCCCCCATCCCCTTCCCCTCTGGTAACCACCATCCTGTGTCTGTAACTATGAGTTTGTTTGTGAAAGTTATTTTTTTCCATTGCCAAAACCTGGTGATGAAATCGTCTATCAGCAGCTCAGATGCGGGGGCTGGAGTGCCTTGGGGGAAGAGGCGGTCTCTCTCCCATGACCGGGTGCCGAGGCCAAAGAAGGAGCCAGCCGCTGTTCTTACTCACAGGGCGGGTCCCTGCAGGGATCAGGCAGTCTTGGCAGAGAGGACATGGAAGGAAGGAAGCTTTTGGGTGGCTTTCTATGTTCTGAATTTTACTATCCCAGACCGGTATCTCCCACTGTTCCCTAGATCTGTGTCCTTGGGGAGGAACGAGAGGCAGCAGTGACAGAGAAGGCCTGAGCATTGCCCGGGCATTGCTGCCTCCGCAGAGTTGGGGGGGGGGGTGGCCGAGAGATACCCATTCTACATGGCATCTAAAGGTATTATTATTTTATAGACGTATCAGAATTTTAACACTTAAAAAAGAGATCAAGGTGAATATTTTACTGAATAATGAATGAACTGTATAATGTATATAACCTTTGCAAGATATGCGTGTGTGTGTGTGTGTGTTTAAATAACGTCAAGGAGCACAGTTTGCTCAGGGAGAAACTGGTGTTTCCTAGGCCTGGAACAGTTGAAACAAAGAGAGCTCCCCACCAAGATTTTTTTTAACAGATGGTAACCTTCGGCAATTTTTTATCAATGTATTTTTGTTGTTATTAATTCTCACCCAAGGATATTTTTTCCATTGAGTTTTAGAGAGTGGAAGGGACGGAAGGAGAGGGAGAGAGAGAAACATCAATGTGAGAGACACATGGATTGGTTGCCTTCCGCACGTGCCCCTACTGGGGCTGGGGGATCGAACCGGCAACCCAGGTACCTGCCCTTGACCAGGAATCAAACCCTCGACCCTTCAGTGCACAGGCCGACACTCCAACCACTTAGCCATGCAGGCCAGGGCTTAGAAATGTATTTGATAATGTGTTCCTAAAGCACAGCACATGCATTACTTTAAAAGTAAAATGGTAAATACTTTCCTAAATATCGAATGTCATTAAACTAAGTATATACAGTGGATATGACACCGCTTTAAAAATTACTGTTGGTGCTCTCTAGTTCTGTCCCCAAGCTCCTTGCAGGGGGGTGGCCACCTTTCAATAACATTGTCCCCCTCTCCAGCTATCACCAGAATGGGGAAGCCCAGGGGTAGGGTCTCCACATTTCAGTGTCATTGTCTCTGATGCTCGCACCATGGGCGTCCCAGCCTTTGGGTCCTGCTTACCTGGGTTGCAGGTTCGACCCCCAGCCCCAGTCAGGGCAAGTATGGGAAGAAACCAATGGATGTGTCTTTCTCACATTGATGTTTCTCTCTCTCTCTTTCCCTTTTCCTCCCTTCCACTCTCTCTAAAATCAATGGAAAAAAATATCCTTGGAGAAGACAAAAAAAAAAAAAAAAGAGCCACTCCAAGATGATTTTGCAAAAATCCCTCTTTTAAAGTACTTTTCCACAAGCATGAGCAGGGGGCTCCTAAGGTCTGGGTTAGGAGAAGAGGTGATGGGAGAGGACTCAACTTTATCCAGAGCCTTCTGTTTTCAAAAGGACAGCCTCTGACCGCTACAATTAGTTGTAATTTAAAAATCTCTGTGACAAACGGCACCCAAGGGTCTTGCTAGCTTCCTGAAAAGGGTGTGGGGGCAAGTGGGTATGCTGGGGGGCAGGGACTAACCTTTCAGTAAATTATCCTGCCACAAATATTCCCATTTAATTCATTTTGCACCCCATCTCCCCCATCCTCCCCCAAAAGAAACCACAAGGACCTAGTTTATGATAGTGCTGCTGGCTCCTTGAAACCCAAGCCCTGGCCTGCAAACTGCTCAGGGCTCCCTGGTCTACCTGGTGAAGGGCAGCCCCAGGTGTCAGTGGAACCAGAGGGATGACTAGGTCCTTTTTCTCTCCAGTTGCATTGGTGTCACCAGGCCTCTTGTCAGAGATGCAGAATCTTAAGCTGCATTTTCACTTGAGTTCCTGTGGGCCGTGCAGTTTGAAAAAACATTGCTCTGGGGAGGGGCTGGGAATGCTGTTATCTGAGGAGGTGGCCTCCTGCCCAGTGCGTATGGAACCCCCCTGAGAAACACACCTCTTTGGTTCCCAGGGTTCAGCCTCCCTGGTGTGAGCAGATGTGGTTCTAATTATGGCACCGAGCCTGGTGGCAGACAGCTCACCTGCTGGGTAACAGCGCTGCTCACTTGGAAGGAACCCCAGGTCTGCTCACCCCTCGGGCCTCTGCTCCCATTTCATAGTTTCTGCCTCAGGTTGTGCAATCCTGAGCTTGCAAAGCTCACGTGTGAATTTTTAACTCTGGTGACGCCTTAATTAAAAGCGACACTCCCCTTCCATTAGTAAGGTCACTACCTCGTATCTAAAGTGTTCTTCAAAGACTTGGAGGGGGAAGGAGGCATCCTCATGGTGTGGCCTCATTTATGGTGCCTTTGGTGGCTGCTCCAACAGCTGGCTCCTTAGAAGGTCAGGAGTTGAGCCCACGCAGCTTGCTCACCAGGGATAGTGGTCTGTAGGCCAAGTATCCAAAGCTGAGCGGCTGTGGCCTTCCCAGGGACAGGAGCACACTCAGCTCCCAGAATTGCCCTGGCTGTTTCTTTGATACTGGGGGAGAGGCTGGGCGTTTCCCTGGCAGCCCTGGTCTTCAGAGGAGAGCAGGTCTGGGTTCAAGCCTTGCTTACTCAGGCCAGAGAGTGATGACTTTCATGGGCCCTAGGCACTTTTGCCTTTGTGGGCCCCTTTTTCCATTAAAAAGCAAAATGTGCCCTGGCTGGTGTGACTCTCAGTTAGAGCATCGTCCAGTGCACCAGAAGTTGGGGGGTTCAATTCCCCATCAGGGCACGTACCCAGGATCCAGGTTCAATCCCCAGTTGGGGTGTGTGTAGGAGGCACCTGATCGGTTTCCCTCTTCCCCTCTATCTTTCTCTCACTCTCTTTCTCCTTTCCTTCCTCTCTCTGAGATCAATAAAAAAAATTTTCTAAAAAGCAAAATCTAAAATATATTTTACTGCTATATTGGATTAAAGATGAATATATTAAACTATATTTATATTATTTATAAAACATTTATATTATGTAAATTATATCTTCTATTAAAAGATTTTTCATCACATTCCAGGTGATTCATGTGCACAGTGCAGTCTGAGAAATGCTGCTCTTCACCCAGAAAGTTTATTTGCCTTCTGATTTTAAGTGAAGTTAAAACATTTCCGTGGACCCCTAAATGTACTGTGGGCCTTGGGCACAGGGCCTACTGCACCTACTGGATGAGTTGGCTTTGTGTTTACTGGGTTTGTGATTACCTTGAGCAGGTGGTTGACTTTCTTGAGCCTCAGTTTCCTCATGCATGAAATGGGTGTAGTGACAGTGTGTGCTTTAATCCATAGCAAGTGGCTCCCATAGAGGCAGCGGCCCCCATGGCGCCTGGCATCTAGTTGGTGCTCAGCCGGAGGTGCTGCTATCACGGCCCTCTGCTGAGGGGTGAGAGAATTGCTGCAGAAGGAGGCCAAGCGCCTCCCCTGGAGAGTGCGCTGCCATTCTGGGTAAAATGTATGCTGTTGACCCTGCTGCATCTCAAAGCATTAAAGCCAGAGAGTGGGCAGAGCCTGCCCTCTGCCCAGGCCCGCGAAGAGCAGGGCAGAGCTGGGAACAAGAACCCAGGCTTGGACCCCAGCCCAGAGCCCCAGGGCCCTACCCCAAGCTGTGTCTTCAAGGGTGCCACCCACAGGGAGACAATTACAAGCAGATCCTCTCGGCAAAGACATAACAAGACTTGGCCACGGTCCTCCCTCCCACCACACACATTGCCCCCTTGGCCTTTCCCCGACTCGTTCCGTTTCCTCATGGCCACGTCTGCATGGGGGCTGCCACGGTCAGTGCCTGGTGAGGGCCTGGCCTCTAAAGATGGCACAGCCCCGGGCTGAGTCCCGGCTCCACCGCTGAGATGCTAGCAGGTTGCTTCACGTTGGCTTCCTTGCCTGGGAAAGGGACATGCCCACCCCTCCCACCCCAAGGGGCAAGCGGAAGGTGACATGAGATAAAGCACCTGCTCAGTGAGGCCCACGGGGGGGTCCATCATGAGGATGATGCTTCCTCCTTTACTCTCCTCCAGGAAGCTGCTCCAGGGGCTGCCTGCGATACAGATCCAAATGGGATCACCCTTACGGCATGGCTTGTTAGCAGGAGTAAATAAGCTCACACCTCTAAAATGCTTACATTGCTACCTGGCTTGTAAGGAGGCACAATAGCCATTAGGTATTTTTTTCTTGGTCCACAAGCTTTCACCTTCAGGACGGAACCTTCTAGAATTTATGTGAGGTTCCAGAAATGGGATTCTCAGTTTCAGCCTCTCCGAAGTGTGACCCACACCTTCTCTACCCACTGGAAGGTTTGTGGCTACGGGGGCAGAGGGGAGTGTCTGACCAGGGGTGGCCTCGTGGTTGCTAAGGCCCAAGCTGATGGCTTCTCCTTGGCCTCAGAAAACGGCCGTGTTACCCGGGAGGCTGCGGTCCTGAAAATCTCTGTGAGGTGTCGTGCAGGCAGAGGAGGCTCTGGAGAGAGCTGAGCTCCAGGAACTTTGAGGGAACGGGGGCAGGAAGGGGAAGGGTGACAGGTGTTGAGTCTCTCCTCTGTGCCAGGTGCCAGGTGCCAGGTGGCTGTTCGGCTCTGCTCGGGGCTGGTGGAAATGGCCCTGCGTGGGGCTCCATCAGGTGAGTGGCCTGGTAGATGGTCAGCCAGGGCCCTTGGCTCTCTGGCTTCAGCTCTTGCCATGTCTTCACTGTGGGCAGTGCCCTCGGACTCAGAGCCAGCTGCACACCACATCCTGCGGCCAGGACCCAAGGGGAGCTCCTGGCTCCCAAGGGCACCAAAGTCAGACCCTGAGCCCACTGTCGCCACCAGACTGACCAGCCACAGGCTCTTCACAGAGGTTTCCTTTCAGCTTTTCCTTCGTGGAATCTCTTTAGTCTGCTGCGGACCCTGGCTGAGAGACACCGCGGTCTGTGCTCTCCGAAGGGACTCTGGTTACCGCAAGTCCTTATTGGCTGCGGCATAAAATATTAATACCCAACTGAGCGTGTGAGCTCTGGAGCCTTCTTGGTGCAGGGTCTGGTTTCACAGTCCCCAGGCGGCAGCTGCAGGCAGGGTCCCCAGCAGGCCCAGGGTCCCAGCATGTCCATGCTGCTGTGAGGAGCAGCCCGGGCCTGGCACTCCGGCTCAGCAGCCACGCTCCGGGGACCTGACGTCAGGGGCGCGAGGGCTGTGAGGTATGTACCCCGGTGGGTGGGGCGTGGTAGAGAATCTGGCTTCTGGAACCTGAACTGAGCTGCGCTGGCCGTCAGTGGAACCAACTGCTTGCTTCTTGTATCGTTACCGAATCAAAACCCACACACACTCACACGCACAGCAGTGACATCGGACGCGATTGTCTTACATACATTCTTTCCTCCGATTCCGAGACGTCTTAATGCGGAGCCAGTGAGCCTCCCTCCAGAAAATGAATGCAAAACACTTGCATAGGCTTTGTTTCTGGAGAGAGGGTTTTTTCTTCGTAGTAGATTCTCAGAGAGGTTGGTGGTTCCTCCCCCAAACTGAACAATGGTAAAGCCAGCGATTTCACTTCTAGGGATACCCGACTACTTGTAAGTGAGAGTGAGGATCCAGGTACAAGACACTGCTGGAAGCATCGTCTGTGATTGCAAAAGACGAGATGTGGGGGGCTCTTCAAGAGGGTGAACAGTAGTATTGGAGCTGTGCTAACATTTGTGGGGGACCCAGGCATCTCTCAGCCTGGGCAGTCCCCTCAGGGGGACTGTCTCTGGGAACCATCCAGCCACTGGTCACAATGACCGTCTCAGAGGAAGCAGATGAGGGGACAGAGGCCTGGGGTGAGCAGAGACTTTCTTTTTATGCAAGTCTGTGCCGTTTGAACTTGCGTGGTTTAGAAACAGTCAAACAAGAAAACAGGGCAACTTGCCAACTTGACTTTCAGAAGAACCTGAGAGGCCTGTGAACGGCGGGACGGGAGGACCGGCTAATTTGGGTGGGCAGCTGCCGCGCCTCTAAATTAAGAAGGTGGCCAAGGTCAAGGCCTGACTCACGGCTGGCCCGCGGTGGCCTCGGAGCTCAGCGGAGCGGCGTCCTCCGTCACGGTGTTTCACAGTGTGTCGCACGCAAGCTCATACCCTCCCGTAGCCGCAGTGACTAGGGCTTTCACGCACGGGGCTCAAAGCTCGCGGGCGAGCCCAGATCCCTCCTCTGAGCCCTTCAAGGCTGCGGGGCTGTGGCACAGACACTCAGCCTGGGGGGGCGGACAGGAAGGAAGGGACAGCACAGTGACTCCTGAGAGCTGACAGAGGTGCCTTCGCCACGCCACACTCAGGAGGGAAGTCCCCCAGGAGGTCATTCGTGTGGCACAGCAGCCTGGGAGTGCCCACGGGCCAGCCCCTGGCAGCGGCCAACCTGCCAGGCAGGCTGCGCTGGGGCGAGCAGAGCTGTAGGCCGCATTCCTCGGCCATGAAGCGTCCGTCCATCCTTCACGCTTTGAGTTCCGCCACAGCCAGAGCTTTGTGGGCCTCGGATGCGGGTTAACTATTTGCCCGAGGCCCACGAGGAACTAGCCAAGAGGCAGGCGGGGCCGGCCTCACTCTCAGCTTCACCAGCAGCACCACTTTCAAACCTTTTTCTCTGGGTGAGCACATAGTTGGTCAGGGAGTCGCCGGCCCAGCTCTTGGGTGGCATGGGACGTCCAGCCTGCATTCTGCCCACTCCTGGCAGCCCTGCCCCTGGCTGAAGATGTTGCGTTCGGGGACCTCTGCCGCAGGGAGGCCCACTGACCCGCAGGGGCTCACCCTGCACCCACAGTAGGTGACTCACCATCCTGGGTTTCACCGGATTGTGGGACTTCCCAGGATGCGAGACTTTCTGTGCTAAACCCAGAGCAGCAGTTCTGGGCAACCCGGTTGGCTGAGCACCCTCCCTAGAAGGGTCACCAGAGGGATAGCCTCTCCTCTGGCAGAAGGACATGCCAGGGCTCTCTGCCTCCTTTCAAAGCCATGGGCCCTGCATTTCCTCCCCCCCCCCCCTTTGATAATTATAGACTTAACAGAAAAGTTGCGAGAAAAATACAAAGAATTTCCAGATACCTTCCACCTAGATTCCACCAAGTTTTTTACATTTTATTATATTTCTTTATCTCTCTCTCTCTTTCTCTCTCTCTCTCGGTGTTCTATTTGCTGGTGTTGTGCTGGTGTTGTTTCTTTTAGCTTCAGGGTTCTGAGGTCAGGAGATTGTTGTCAAGGTCCCCAGCCATTCTCTACCCAGAACTGCCCTCAGACACCTATGGAGATAAGACTGTTGGCCTTTGTACTTTCCTCAGGCCTTCAAGAAACCAGGTGGTGCCTGGCCGGCGTGGCTCAGTGGTTGAGTGTCGACCTATGAACTAAGAGGTCACGGTTCAGTTCCTGGTCAGGGCACATGCCTGGGTTGCAGGCTCGATCCCCAGTGGGGGCCGTGCAGGGGGCAGCCTATCAGTGACTCTCTCTCATCATTGATGCTTCTATTTCTCTCTCCCTCTCCCTTCCTCTCTCTGAAATCAATAAAACCATATTTTTTAAAAAAGAAACAAGGTGGCAGTTATCCTTTAGAGACTTGGAGAGATTTTAAGCAAATGGGTGCAGAGGATGAAAGTTCACTTTCAGTCGAAAACCCTGCCTCCTGATCTGAGTCCCTGTTTGGGGTGGAGCAGGACACAGACTAAGGAACCTTCTCTGGTCTGATCCCTATGACTGTGGCTGTAGCTGAAGCAGTAGGGGGCCACCTGGCTCCCCTTCCTGCCTGTGCCCAGAACTGCAGAGGAGGCAGAGCATCCTCTCATGGGGTCTGGCCACCCTTTTCCAGGAAGTCCTCCTGGCTTGAGGCCCAGCAGCCCCAGGCAGCCCCGCTTCCCTGTCTCCATCCCTGCCTCTGCCCCCTCCAGAACAGCTCTCCTCACTCATTGCACATAATAGGTATTTGATACCTATGAATGAGTGAGTGAATGAATGAATGAATGAATGAATGAATGAATGAAAGGGCTTAGGATGCCTTGGGGCCTACCTTTCACTTGTCACTCTCACAGTGAGCTCTTACCAGTCTCCTCAGGGTCTCATACGCCCACTAGTTGGCCAGGAGGTCTTGTCCAGCAGCTTCCACTCGGACCTTGCTCTCGGGCTGCCTCTCATCACATCGTAACTGCCAGCCCAGTCTCCTCCCAGTCTTTCTCTGGTCTATTTCTGACTGTATTTCTGTTGAATTCGTTCATCTCTTCATCAACGCATAGCCACTGAGCACCTACCGCGTGCGAGGCACTGTGCTCGGTGCTGGGTCAGCAGAGAGCAAGGCAAAGTCCTTGCCTTGGTGGCAGAAAGGTGGGTAGGGAGCAAACAACGCACAGGGCAGCCTCAGGCACAGTAAGTGCTGCGAAGGAAAGAGAGCGGGGGGCTGGATGGAGAGTAACTGGGGCCACGGGTGCTGGACTGGTGGCCAAGGAAGGCCACCCTGAGGAGTGGACAGCAACCTCAGATTCTAAAGATGAGGAGCCAGCTTGCAGAGTTTGGGGAATGGCATTCCAGGCAGGGAACAGCATGTGCAAAAACATGTTTGGGGACCAAGGAGGAAGCCAGTGTGGCGGGAGTTGAGCTGAGCTGGAGGAGGCCACGGGGCCAGCCCTGAAGGGCCTTGTTGACCACGGTAAGGAGTCTGGATTTTGTTGTAAGCTCCGTGGGAAGCCACAGAGGTTCTTAAAGTTGGAAGGAGCTGTGGTCTCCTTTGCATGTTACAGACTCTCTGGCGGTGGATCAGACAGGAGGTCCCCAAGGCTCCCACCCTCCTGCCAGGGCCCAGTTGTGTCCTTCCCCTTGCCCTGCCTGGCTGCAGAGTGCCCTGGCCGGCCCCAGTCTCCTGGTCCTCAGGCCTGTCCTCTTTCTCAATATTCCTCCAGCCCACCCTGTCCCTGCGTGCTCCTCAGTGCTGTCACCACAGCAGCCACTCATGCAGCCTCCAGCCCTCCCTGAACGCCCTTCCTGCCGAGACCTAGACGGGGGCTCTGGACTCAGACAGACCTGGGACCCAATCCTGGCTTGGCCGCTCACTAGCCTGACCTTGCCTGAGCCTCCATTTCCTCTTGGGGTACCAACAGTACCTCCTTCGTGGGTTGCTTGCAAGGATCAACAGAAAATGCTGGACTGTGCCTGGAGCAGCACGTGGCACAGGGCCAGCCGTGGGCTACCTGTGTCTCACTCACCGTTTCCCTGCCCAGAGCAGTGGAGGAGCGGTGCCCACCGCATCCCTTGCTGTTGCCAGGTTCTGTGGCTCAGCTTTGAGCAGCGTGGGTTCTTGACCTGGTTTTTCTCTGCTTCGAGCTGCCCAAACAGCTGGCTCTGCTGCTGGCAGAGAAGTCAGGGACAAGGGGCTGAAACCCGAGGAGGTGAATTTAAGCCGCAGATTTACAATAGCTTTTATGAGCTTGGCAGGTGTAGCTGAAGTGGGTGTTATCAGTAAACACAGCAAGGCTGTTGATCACGCTGGGCAAGCGGCCTCCAGTGGCTTGGCACAGCCTTGGAATGTTCCCGTTAGACCCCCATGCGGAGCCTACGGGTACCTGGGGTCAAAAGACCTGCCACTCTTCAGCTGTGTGACCTTGGCCAAGTTAATGAACAGCCTGTTTCCTTCGTAAACCACACCAAGCAGGGCTCTCAAGGTTGTGGTGGCAAGAAGAAATATGACAATGACCAGGAGAAGCAAAAGTACAGTAAAAATACGGCAAAAAAGATAAAAATTGGTGCACCTGTGCAGGGCACTTACCATGAAGGGAACTTGCGGGACAGGTCGTCGCTCTGGGTGAGTCAGTGAGTGAGGGGTGAGTTGAAGGCCCAGGACAGGACTGTGCTGTAAGGAGCTGTGCTATGACGTTACAACAGCTATGATGTCACTAGGCATTAGGAATTTTTCAGCTCCATTATAATTTTTTAAATGAAAGGTATTAGGATGACATTGGTTAATAATAAAATGATGTAAGTCCCAGCTATACATCTTTATAATATGTCTGTATACTCTGGTGTGTGCCCACCACCCAAAGTCTCTCCTCCTTCCATCACCCTATATTTGACCCCCTTTACCCTGCTCGTCACCCCCCCCCCCACCTTCCCCTCTGGTAACTTTATGGGACCACCGCCGTATATGTGGTCCATCCGTGGTCGAAACATTGTTATTCGGTGCATGACTATAATTAACCTTAATGATAATTAAGGTAGGTGGTCATGGCTATAGGCATGGTTGGGGAAAGCCCCTGCAATCTCCCTGGCCTCAAGCCTTACTGGGGGTGAAGGTGGCGTGGCTGCCCAGGCCATGGTCTCCATAAGCCCTTGCCAACATGGGTGGCTGCCCTTGGGGGGGTAAATGGCTCCCATGAGTCTGGGGGGCGCAGTGAGACTTGGGGAATAAGTCTCCATGAGCCCTTGTTGGGGAAGGGGTGATGGCTGCCCGGTGTCTGTAACCTCCTGGGAGCCGCCTGGTGTGGCAAGAGCCCAGCTTGGTTTCTGGATTCCATCTCGGCAGATGCTCATAAACCTGTCTGGCAGCAACATTCCTCCGACACCCAGAGCAGCTGGCTGTCACTCCGCAGCCGCTGTGGTTTTGTAACATGCAGATGAGAACCGTCAGCTGCAACTCTCTCCACAGTCCTGAGCCCAGAGTCCCCCCTGTGGCAGGCAGAACCCTTGCCTTCTGCCCAGCTTCTGTTCAGAGACCGGAGGGGTGTCTTCTGAGGCCTCCCTCAGCAGGGAGAGAGGGAGTCAGAGGCCTCTGGGGGCCTTCAGACACCCTGACAGATCTGACTCCACTTCCTGCCTTCCTCTGGGGCCTGTCATGGTTTCTGGGTTTGGGGCAAGGAGGGTCAGGGTGTGGGTTTCAGGAAAGAGTGGGCAGTGGAGAGAAGCAGCCTCAGAATAGCTGACTCTGGCACTTTCCTTGGACTGGCCACTTTATCTTTTAGGGCCTCAGTTGTCTCACCTGTAAATGGGGATGTTTTGAGGACATGAGGAACTATCAGAAGGGAGGGCGCCCTCCCTCCCCTCTGCCCAACAGTGCCAGGCCCCTTGACCATAAAGAGCAGGAAAGAGGGGTTGACCACGTCCTTTCTTGTTCGTGTCCACTAATCTATACCAGGGCCTTGGAGGCCTCGGAGGGAATGGGACAGGACTCTTGAATAAAGTTCAAGGTTGGAAAAGTCTATCTGCTGGGCAGGGTGGCACAGCTGAGTCCATCGTTTGAATGGACTCTGGGGACCCCAGGTTGAAGCGTGAAAACACAGAGGCACAGAGCATTCTGTACCTATGGCCTCGAGCTGGCAAAACCAACCCTGAAGCTATTCTGATTACAAATGTGCACAAATTCTGCCCCTAGTCAGCCACCTAAGACCTTGGAACATTGGTCACCGTTTACCAGGGGGCCTATTTGCCATGGGGCTCTGGACATAGCAGGGCCGGTTTGGGCAGAGTCTGTTTCAATGGCTAAAGACAGGACTGATGGGAAAAGTGAAAGCAGGCCACCCCAAGTCCCCAATCTGTCTGCTGGCGACAGGCTCCAAAGATGCCATCATCCCATCCAGGACAGGGGTAGCCTGAGCATCCTGGAGCATGTGCAAGGCTCTGTTTCTGTATCTCTTTTCCTATCCAGGTCCCCACCCATTTTCATCCACAGCTGAATTTAGCAAACAGGATTTGAGTATCTGCTACGTGCTAGGCTTTGTCATAGAATAGCAACAACAATAATAGTGGTAGTCCCAGCAACAGTTTCTTCATGACAGTTTCTTTATGACAGTATGACAGTTTCTTCATCTGTCATACAAGGTAATAATAATAATACCCACCTCCGAGGATGCTGTAAGGATAAAATGAGATCTGACTCATAAAGGGCGTAGCATCTAGTCCCTGACACACAGGAAGTGCTTAATAAATATTACCCATAGTAATAATAACAACTATTATTATTAGGGCTGCCATTTATGAGGACATTGAGGCTCAGAGATGTTAAGTGCCTTACCCAAGGTCACACAGCATGGAGCCTGAATTCAGGGAGCTCAAGTCTAATGGAGGAGACTGATGAGTCCCTCACAAGCTCCAATCCAGTATACTAAGTGAGCTGAGCGAAAGGGAGGCGGTCCTGGGGGAGTTCTGACTGGGCAGTGTCAGGAAGGCTCCATGGAAGAGGTGGTATTTCCATTGGGCCTCACAGGGTGAAGGAGCTGTCATTATGGAGGTATCTGCATGAGCAAAGGTGGGGAGGCAGAATGCATAGTAAACTCAAAGAACAGAAAAGGGTGCCTTAGGGGGATCAGTGGGAGAGAAGGCTGAGCAGGTTGGCTGCAGGCAGATGGCCAAAAGCCTCAAATGCATGCTGAGGACTGATACAGGGTGACAAGGACCCCACCGGCTGTACCCTTGAGAGGCAGTGTGGTGCAGTGGTTCAAGACCTGGACTCTGGAGCCAGCATTCCTGAGGTCAGATCCAGAGAGCAGGGCCAACAGCAGCATAGGACCCTCAGCAGGAAAATGAAGGCAGGAGCCCTCAGCCCCGTGCCAGCCTATCTGCCAGGGATGGTGTGGTTTTTGGGCCAGGAGAGCATTCAGACTGTGACTCCCCAGCTGCTTTGAGTGTCCCAATTCCCCAGGGCCTCTTCCCACCCAAAAGTCCACTGCAAAGGCTGTGAGGACACCGAGCCCGCCCGGATGAGTGGTGCCCAGCTGCCACGAGTTGCTGGGCGCCGGTGGGATGCCAGGGTGGAAGTCTTCAGAACAGAGGGAAGTCCCAGTTATTGACAAGTAGGTGCTTGGCAGGCACGTGGGTTTGACACCAGGACTGGGACTTTCAGAAGGCAGCTGTAGTCTCCAAGATGCAGCTTCCTTTGTTCCCTTAGGGCTGGGCCATCTGCCCCAAGAGGCAGTCACTCCACACCCCCCTCCCCCAACCACTCACCTCGGGTCTTGGGCTGCCATTCTTTCATGAAACAGCACTAAGTAGTGAAGACAGAGGCCCAGGTACTGAGTGGAACCACCCCTCCCTTAGGCCATGCCTTCAGCCAGTGCAGTCTCAGAATTGCAGCCATCCTTTCCAACTTGCTTTAGTGCTGGAAAGGTCACCGGCCCACCCTCCTCATTTACCCAGGGAGGGTCAGGAGACCCGGAGAGGGGAAGAAATCTGCCTAAGGTCAGGCAGTGGTTAGAAACACAGCTCCTATCCCTGAGGGCCAGCTTTTTTGCCAGCACTCCAAGCTGCCTTCCCATAGCTGCCCCCTACTCATTCATGGCCTCCCCCTCTCCATTCTTATAACATAGAGCCTCAGTTTCTCCATCTGTACAGTGGGAATGCTAATATCTCCTGCACATGTTATGAGGATTAAATGATATCCAAGGCAATCTTGTATGTAAAGAGCTTAGCCTAGTGCTTGGGACACACCTGTCCCTCAGCAGAACCACACTAAATCGAATTAAAGAACCATCTGTTATTCTAGGCCCTGTACATTCCAGTTGTTTGGAATAGGAGAAGGTTATCCCCCTTGCCAATGAAGATGACGAATGGAAGCTGCTGAAACTGCTGAGCTCCCAGTCGCCTAGAAGCAGGTGATGTTGGTAGGGTGGGGGGAAGGTTGAAACTTGCCATGATGACTAAACCCAGAGCCATGGGAGGCTGGTTCATCAACAGCATCAAGACTTCCAGTGGCTGTTTGCAAACAAGGGTCACCCCCAGAGAAGGAGGACCGGAGTTGGGGGAGAGGCCCCAGGGCTGCTGCAGAACCTGGCCGAGTGATGCTGGCAGTGCCAAGAGGCTGGCAGGTGGTCAGAAGCTGTGGCTGTGGTGCCCCAGGAACACACAGCTTCCCTCCCCTGGCTGCTACCTCTGGGTATCCCTACCTGCTCCACGGGGAGCAAAGCTGATTGCAGACGCCAGAGCCTCTTGAAGGCATGCCTTTATTGCAAGAAGCCAGAGATCACGGATAACCTCAGTAATGCTGATGGCCCCCAGAACAGAATCTTCCAGGGTGGAGGGATGTTCCAAAAGCCACCTGGGAAGGTGACTGGGACCTAAAGAGCAGACAGAGAGGGAGGGCGCTGACTCAGTGCTCAGCCCCACCCAACCCAACAGACAGAAACAGGCAAAGGAACCAGACACTCCCCTCTCGTGACAGCCCGGGCTCAGATGTCTTTTTAAATGCCTCATGCCTCACAGGGGAACCAGCAGCAAGAATTCCAGATCCAAGAGAAAAACTGTAAGTTGGTGCGGAAAGTAGTTATCAAAAATGTTGCCAATGACGGTGTAAAGTGTAAATTTGGTACAGCCCTCCTGATGGCAATCTGGCAATATGTTTGGAAAGTGTAAAAAAAAGCAAAAAAAAAAAAAAAAGCTTAGACTCTTACTCAGAAAGAGTATTTAAAATTAACAACCCCACTCTCATCCCTACCTCTCCCCCAGGGAATGAACAGGCTGTGGCGAGGTGAGGCGGTATTGACAGCAATTTTATTTTATAAAAGAGAAAAAAAGTGGGAGCTACTCACATATCTGAACCCAGGGAATGGCCAGTTCGGCCGGGGCAGAGCTGTTCTGCAGAATATTATTCAGCCATTTAAAACGATTATTCTTTTCAGTCATTGGGACCCCAATGTGAAATGGAGCCCGGGTCTCATCCTCGGTCTGGGGGCCTGAAGTTCAGAAAAGAGCAGGCCTTAGTGGGAACAAGTAACTTGGAAAATGCTTATGATATGAATTTAAGTGAGAAAAGGCAGAATAGAAAATTGCATGAACTCTGCCTCCCACTATAATTAGCTAGTGTCTGTGGATGGCCAACTGTGTGCCAGATGCTGGGTATGGGTCTTATGTGCTTGCTCTTATTTAGTTACTAGTACCCAGTGGGTCAGTTACTACTACTCCTCCCATGGTCACAGGAGGAAACTGAGGCATGGGGAAAGTGACTGAGCCAGGGCTCAAACCTAGGACTACCTGACCCTCAAACCTGGTTTTAACTATCACTGTCTCTCCCTAAACAGAAATAATGTCTGTTCAAAGTCAAGTACCGATGAGAAAATCTAGGCCAATGACAATAAGTTAAGAGTGGTGGGACTGGGGGCTTTCCCCCCTTTTTTTCTACTACATTTGTGCAGAAAAAGAAAGAAAAAAGGAAGTTAAAAAAACACCAACAAACCCAGACACCTAGAATTTGCAGCAGATGGGGAGAAATGATTGGGGACGTTGAAGAAAAGTGGGAGCGAGTTAATAATGCATGCCTTGGCTTAGAACAGGGAGACAGGATGATTTAGGAGCAGGACGTGAAGCCGGGAGCATTTGGGTGATGGAGCCCAGGAGGCTTCTGGATGGTCTTCGAAGACCAGACTCAGAGAGGGAGGGGTGGGGGCAGGGCTATCCCCCCATTTCATTCTTGCTAAATCTTTTTATCACCTCCTAAGTACACACCTCCTCGGTGTTTGCATTCCTCTCATTTTTTAGACTTTAGGAAATGATAAAGGGGGGAAAATTCCCTGTTTACTTTCTACCCTGCAGCGCTTGGAGAGGGTTATCTCTGCCAAATTCTTTCTCCGGTCATAAGAGGTTTTAGGTTCCCTTCACCAGAGAGCCAGGGAGGCACCATTGAGTCCAATCTCCCTGGCAAATGCAGAAAGGAGTCACTGTCTAGAGATTTGAAAGCAAGGTGGTTTTATTGTGGGGAGGGTTGCCTTGGTTCTCTGCTGAGACCTTTGGAAATGGGAGAACCTCTTTTCCTGTCGACACAGCTTTTAGAAACTGGGCACCCTTGGGCAGGGCCGGAGAGGGCACAGAGGGAGCTGGAAGGGGAGAGGGGAGGAAGGTACCATTTGTTGGAATATTGATTGAGCACCCAGAGCCTGGAGGAGCCGAGTTTGTAGCAGCAGAGAGTGATAGGAGCTTATAGTCCCCCCCACCCCTTCATATCCACAGAGGAGCCTGGCTTCCTGAGAGCTAGCAGGTGCCACCCAAGGGCCAGCCCACCCGCTATGTTCAGAGGTTGAATGCCCACGTCCTGCAGCTGGGGGTCAAACCCACGCTGGGAGGGCTGGGTGCAGAGCCCTGCCTGTCCCCTCCACGGGTCCTTCCCAGCTCTTTCTGCACTGTCCACGACACACTGTTCCAGGGGTATTGAAAGACGTGGATTCTACTTGAGTCAGGATTACTTCATGTGTGACTTGTAAGTTCGGAATGTTGTCCTCCAACTTTGAGAAATGATTTATTACCCAGAATTGTGCAAGGATACACACGTCTCACAACTACAGCATGCTCCTAATTGACCACATTGAAATAATTGTTTAAGGATCTCTCTCTTACTTCCTTTTGATAAGAATCATGAATTTACACGGGAAGAAAGTCTCTTTGGACATGCTTGATGTACGCAGTCCTTCCCCTTTGGCTTAGCCTTGATCTGTTTACCTACTCAGTGGAAACGTATGTGATACCAGGCACTGCAGAGGCTTTCCCTGTGATCAAGCCAGAAAAGGGCCCTGATCTCAAGGAACTGATTCATTACAATCCAATGGGTAGGGGGCGGCAGGGAGGTGGGTAGTTGGGTGGCTGTGGAGCCTAGGATGGTCAAGGAAGGCGACCTCTGTGCTTGAAGGACGGGACGGACAAGCAGGAGTCGGTCAGGTAGGAGGGATGGTGGAGGCAGGTAGGAGCAGGGTAAAGGTGAGAGGACTTCCAGGAACAACTTTGCAAAGGCCTGAAACTCAAGTTAAATCATTCAAACCGGAAAATCGTGTAAATCCTACTTGTGCTCTACTCTGGGTTACTGTGAGAATCAGATTGAGCAACGTCTTGCCTTTTGCATCCTTCTGAGCAGAACTCTCGGGCTCTTGGCTCCCTGGCAAACCCTCCACTTTCCCTGGAGCCAGGGGAGAATTGACAGTTTCCACATCAGACCATTGTTGAAGTTTCTAACATAGAAATGACCTTGAACTCATTGGTATGTAGTTCCCGGTGACGTGCATTCTTAAATGAAATTTTTACCATCAGAAAGCAATTTGTTTTTACAAGTCAGAGTTTTGCTAGAATTCTGAGAGTGCCTCCTCCTAATGCCTCTTTTTTCCCCCTTCACTGGCATTTTGATCTTAATAAACTCTTGCACCTATACACATAGGACGGTAATATATTTTTGTGTATATGTATATTTACACACATACCAATTGGGCTTATATCTTAGCTCTACCACACACTGGGTCGTGAATGATCTTTCGGAGACTGTTTCCTTCCCTGAAAAATGGGGATATGATGGTGCCCGCCTCATCCGGTGTTCAGGGTTAAATGGGATCTTGTTTCTAAAGAGCTTAGCACTGTGCCTGGCACGGTGTTGGCTTCGAATAAATGGTAGCTATTATGTGCATAGAAAAAAAAAAGACTGTCCTAAAATGTTGGCAGCATTTCTCTCTAGTGGGTGGGATTTTGGTTACAATGAACATCTATTACTTTTGGAATCAGAGATAAAGAACAAGAACTGTTCTTATTAATTTAAAAATCTGGCTTTGGCTTTGTTGGAAGGAACCTGTAGTTAATGTCAGTGTACCAGCCGGCAAGTAAGACAAGGCATCCGGTTTTATACCCGGACTTTAAAGACAGACACCACCCCCACCCCCCAATCAAATAATAGGGACTGTAACAAAGGGAGATCGTTGGTCCGGAGTCTAGAGAAATTCCGCCTTCATGCAACCTTGCAGTCCCCCTGACCACTGCTGTCTGGAGGGCGGGCAGGGGGATTCAGAGATGGTAAGTCTCCAATTATGGCCTTCTCTCCCATTGGGGGGGTTACCGTGGGGTTCTTATCTGGAAATCTCTAACTCTCCAGGGAACCATTCCAGAAAAGTGACATTTATCTTCTACTGGGCCTTCGCTCGGGCATCTCTGTTAGAAAATCAAACACACACTAGCCCACTTCCAGTAGGGGGATTGTAAATGTCCTGGCCTGGCATCCAGAACAAGCTGAGGCCCGGAACCTTGGCTCTGTCCCTGGTAGAGATTCTTGACCACCAGCCCAGCGCCTGGGCAGCAGCGGGACACAGAATCTCCTGGAGCTGCACGGCCCCGTTCGGTCCCCTCTTTGCTCCTCCTGGGCCATCCCCTGCCAAGCAGGAAGGGGCAGAGTGCCCACCCTCCTCCGATTATCTGCAGAACCATCAGCGGGCGCTGGGCTGGCTTCTGAGCTTTTTCCTGTCTCCCCCTTCCGCACCCTGGAGGGGGAATCTTGCTGCTGACTCTGGAGTAAAATGCCTTCTCTGTTTGGGAGACAAAGAACAGAGTGGCTCCTCCGGGTCAGCTGTCTCTCCTTGGCTCCCCGGGGCACCTATGAAGAGGGCCCTCCAGGGCTACCCTGGGAGCTGCTGCCTCCGAACCATGTTTTCACTGAGGCTTAAAGGAATACTCTACCTTAAAAAAATCCCGAGTAGCTTTCCTGCTCTGGAAGATACTCATTTGCCTGGGGGGAGGTGAGGATGCCAGGGTGTGTGTGTGTGTGTGTGTGTGTGTGTGTGTGTGTGTGTGCGCGCCCTGGTTTGGGGAGGCAGCCTGGCCTCTGATTCCTCCTACTAGAGCCAGTGAGAGCATGTGTGTAAAACCGTGTGAAAGTGCACGTGTGTGTGAGCACACGCGTGAAGGTGTGTACTCGGGTTTAAAAGAACGTGTGTCTTGGAGAGCGAGTCACAGAGCATGTGAGAGACCATGCGTGTGAGCGCGTGTGCAAGTGAACTAAGAAGGCGCGTGTGCAGCGTTTGTGGGAAAGCATGTATAAGGCGTGTGAGGATGTGAAAGTGTGTACGTGTACTAGCTACAGTAAGAGCGGCTGTGAAGAAAGCATGTGCAAAAAAAGGTACTAGTTTGTGAGTGCGAAGGACAGCAAGGAGGCAGCTAAGTGTACACGGTTAAGCTTCGTACTGGGGTCTGAGGGTGCGCGTACTAGGGAGTAAGTTTCGGTGCAAAGGTATGCATGTAGGAAGGAGTGAGGCTGTGGGAGTGTACCAACGAGAGCGCGTGCGAGGACGTGTGCACTGGTGTGTGCGCCCGTGCATGAAGGTGCGAGCGTGCGTGTGCGCCCGCGGGAGGTCGCGCACGTGGGCACCGGCGCGCGCGGGGCGCGAGGAGCCGGGCGCCGGCGGGCGGTCTGGGCGGAGCACCGTCAGGCGCGCACTGGGCGGCCCCGCGTGTGAGTGAGTGTGAGCGCGCGCGCGCGAGTGTGCGGGAGCGCGTGCCCGCGCGCACCGCCGCCCCCCGCCGGGTCGGAGCCGGTTGCCATGGGAACGCGCCGCGGCCCGGGTTAATCATTTCCTGTGGAAAGTGTGCGGGAGGGGCGGAGCGGGGCGGGCCGAAGGGGTGGCGGCGTGGAGCTGCCTCCTGCCGGCTGGCTGGGCCGGGCCGAGCCCCCGGCGCTGCGGCGAAGCCGGGATTCTGCCTCCGCGAGGCCGGTGAGTCGGGGTCCCGGCGGGCTGGGGGCTGAGGGTCCGCCCGCTCCGCCGATCGGGGCGCCGCGTCCGGGCCCACCCTACCGGCGGAATCCCCCGCCCGGCCCCGCTGAGGGCGCGGGGAGGAGCGGGCCCTGGAGACCCAGCCCTGCGCGGTCCCCGCAGCGCCCCCTCCCCCGCCCCGCGCGGTGCGGCCGCGGAGCCCAGGACCCGGTCCGGAGCAGGGCGTGGGGCGGCACGTCCCCTAGAATCGGAGCAGCCTCGGGACCCCCGTTTCGATTTCATTGGCCCGTGAATGCCGGACCCCACCGGGGCACCGCGTGTCCGTCAGCGCCGCCACCTCCCTTTGCAGAGGTCCCCGCACCCCAGGGCTCCCTAGAAGGCTGCAGTTTCGGGCCCTCCCACCGCGTACGTTCCCGGGGCAGTTCGCTTTCCCCCCTCGCCCGCCGGGCCGGGGGTGTGGGCCGGCCCGAGGTTAGGAAGGAGGGCCTGGGCCGGTGCCCTCCTGGGCGGCGGGAGAATTGAGCGGTTGACAGCGGCAGCCTGGGGGGACCCGGCAGGCAGAGCGAGACAGAAGCCACCTCCTTCAACCCCTAGTTGTGAGTTTGAGCAGAACTCTGGCGCAGTGAAGGGCCTGGTCCTGGGAGATTTTAAAGAGGAAGCTGTGTTTAAATACTCAAGAACCCCCCCAACCCCCAACACATGTGTCTCAAGGTTGTGGGTGGTGGCCACCCCTGGTCTTTCACATTCCCTGGCTCACTGGTTTCAGGCTGGGTGAGCACCTCTCCTCGCCCAGGACATATTCCCCATGTCCTTGATAGTGTAGCCGTTTCCTTGGCCAGGCAGAGTCATTTGCAAGGAATGTGGCCTCAGAATGGAGCCCTGTGTTTTCAGCGACTGGACTTTAGGGACATGGGGTGATGAGTTCTGCTGTCCTTATGGGCACTAAGGGAGCAGAGATTTTTGAACTCTGGGTTGTCCTGGAAAACCCAGGATGGGTGACTGTGTGTAGGGGCGGTCCTAGCTCCTGTCCAACCTCCCTGACCTTCTGCCCACTCTCCCAGGGAGACTAAGCCCTCCCCAACAGTAGTCTCTAGGCAGTTGTCAAGTCTGTCCCTCAGTCATTGTAATATCCCTGGCCTGGGGGGAGGGGGGCTGCAGCTCTACCTCCATGGCCTGAACCCAGAGAGGCAGTGCCCCTCTCCTGAAGCCGGCCCCTCTGCACTCACCCTTCCCTGAGGAAAAATAAAATGTTTGAGTTCTTTGTATATGCTGGTATTGTTCTTAACCCTTTATAATGCATTGTCTAATCTTTATACCGACTCTATGGTGGAGTTCTCCCCATTATCAGATGAAGATAATGAGGCACAGAGAGGCAAAGTAATTTTCCCAAGGTCACACATCTAGTGAGTGGCAGAGCCAGGTTCTGGATCAGCTTTTTGGTTACAGCCACTTGAACACAATGCCCTCACCCCATGAATCTTAGGTGGGTAGGAGCCCTAGCCTTGGGCTTATTTGAGTCCTTGATACTTTTGACCTTCACACTCCCCTCTGCTAAATTCAGCTGCTTTTTCCTCTTCATGATCTTGCACACACCCTTCCTCTTTCTTCCTGATATCTTCCTGGCTGCCTCCCTGACTTCCCTTCCGGAAAGCCACGGAAACATTGTATCTTCCTGTCCCTGCCCCTCAGACTTAGCTGATCTCCTTAAAAGTCTTTTCCCTCAGCCGGGGAATTGACCTTCAATGCCCTCCCTGTTCAGCATGCAGATGGTGCATGTCTCTCTCCCTCCTTGCCCGTCAGGCAGCTGGCCATCCAGGTTGCTCGTGTGCCCAGCCCTGTGCCAGGCAGTCTGGAGAAGAGTATGTCTGGCTGCTCCCCCTGGTGCCTTCACCCCACACTGGCCAATCTCCAGCTCCTCAGTGGAGCCGGCCCACGTACTTGGATTAGCCTCCACTCCTGTCCTTTGGCCCACAGCCCTGCCCCAACCCAGTGACACTGCACCTAGGAGACTCCTCTAAGAAGGCAGGGACTAGTCCCTAGTCAGGAGCCTGGCTTTCTTTCAGGGCTCAGCTCTGAACATTGGTCACCATATCTTCGGGACACCTGTCCCTGCACTCTTACTTCTTTTGTCTCTCAATGCTTCAACCATTTCCGCCCCTCTGTCCACCCAGCCTGTTCCAAAGGCTCCTAAGTCCCACATCCTCTGGAATCAGCCTCTCCCTCCCACCCTAGCCAAACTTCCCCCACGAGAAGGAAGTGGTGGCTTCTCATAGCCCCTGCTCACCCCTTGGTTTGCCTTCTACCTTGCTCCTTCCTTCCTTCTAGAGCTCCCAAGGGCATCTTTCCAGTTTGACCTCTCTGTCGCATGGTTCACCGGGAAGTAACCATCCTCTCCTTCCCACCCACTGGCCACCTCAGAACTGTGCACCTGTCTGGTGCCCCTCCCACCTTCCTCCTCCAGCTTTCCTTCCCACCCGGAGTGAGCGCCATCCTCCCTGCTTGCCTCTTGTCTTGCATGGCCTTTGGCGACCACATGCCCCCCTGTGGCATAGTGGCTTTCCAGCCCTGAGTCTCTGTGTCCAGCCCTGCTCTCTTCTGAGCCTTTGTTTGCGTTTATTTCAGGGCATTCAACCAAAAAACCATCGCTGGATATTTGATGTGGGTGTAGCTGTAGCTCCAGGCTGAGTGCTGTGGGGCTCCAAAGATGAGCATGCTGTGAGCTCTGCCTTGGGGAGCCATAGAGGGTCTGGGGAGATGGGCACCGTTCAAAACAGATATCTTGACTGCCTGGTAGAAAGCAGTGCAGTGATAGACAGGAAAAGTGGTCTTCAATCCAGGCAGAACCATTAGGAAGTCCTTGGGTGCCTCCAACTCCATTTTAAAGCCAAAAGCAAACTCCACGTTGTCTCTCGGAGCTCACTTGGCTTCTTCTGTAAATGGCATCCCTCTTTGTCCAAGCCTGGGACTACAGCTCGGTCACCTTAAATGCCCTCAGGTCTGCTTTGCACACAGTAGGTTCTCAATAAAAATGTGTGCTGTGAATTTGGAAAGTCTGTTCTACTTGTTTGCGCGGTTTATAAGGGACCTATGGAGTTTTCCATCCAGACCAGGGATTCCCCACCCCCCACCCCCCATTCTCCCACAGCTCCTGGGGCCCTGCCTCCTGTTGTGACTGTGAAGGTTTGTTGAAGTGTTTACCTCCCTCCCCACAGGGAGCTTTGAGGCCTTGTTTCTCCTGATCAAAGAGGACTCCTGGCAGGTGCTTGGCACACAGCAGGCATCCAATAAATAATTATTAAATGAAGAATGAATATATCTTTGTATCTCAGCTGCTAGCCAGTTGCCTGCCACGTTGTGGGCATGGAGCATAAGGCTAGTCCGAATACACGAAGGGGCTGACTTTAAGAGAGTCTGACAAGTTTATAAACTTAACTTGTCACGGGCGACCAGCAGGGTCCCTTCTGATTAGATTTACAGAGATGCCATTGACTCAGCTTCCTCCACGTGGGGCTGCCGGGCTCCGAGTGGAGGGGCTGAGGTGTGGGATCTCCACATTGTCCTGCAGACACACCCGCCGGGCTCCCTGCCCCCTCTGAGCCTCCCTACCCCGCATGGGCCCTGGGGAACAGGGGGGCTGGCGCAGACCCCCGAGACCCGGGTCGGGGCCGGCGGTGGAGTTCAGCTCGTCTCCCCTCGCTCTCTCCGCAGGCTGCAGGGCGCCCGGAGGAGGCTGCAGAGCCCCGGGCCATGGTCCAGTCCCGCCGGACCTGGAACCTGGGAGCCACGCCCTCGCTGCGCGGCCTGTGGCGAGTGGGCCGGGCCCCGGAGCCCGAGCGGGGGATGGCTCGCCCCGCCCCAGCCAGCCCCGCCGCCCGCCCTTTCCCACACACCGGCCCGGGGAGGCTGAGAACTGGTGAGTCCGCATTTTTAAAATGCCTCTTTATTTCCCTTCCTTCCTGCAGATACCAGAGATGAGAGCGAGGGTTCTCGCAAGTTCCTAGGCTCAGGCAGGGCTGTCAGGTAAATTACAGGGTCGGGCAGCCAGGGAGCCGAGCGGGGCGTGGAGCCAGAGCGTCCGTCCCGCCGGGGCCGCTTCCCCGCGCCGGCTGCTCCGAGAGGTCGGACGCCGAGTTACACTTTAACGCAGCCCCTAGCGCGGGGGCAGGACGCTGCCGGCAGCCACGCGGGGCCAGCCCAGCCGGGCCGGGCGCCCTGCGGTCAGCCGGCGCCGGGCTCCGGGTCTCCGCTCGGTTCCTGCCCGCGGCTGGTAAACAAGGTAGGTCGAGGTGGCAGCCGGGCTCCCGGCGCGCAGGGAGCTGACACTTGATCCTGCCCGGGCTGGCCCTCCAAAGGCCGGAGGAGTGGACTGCGGCTGCTCCAGAGCGGGCCGGCGGGGTTTGGGTGCTGTGTGCTCGATTTTAGGTGCCATCCAGGTGGCTTCTGGAGAGGCCCCGACAGCAGGTGGACAGGGAAGGAGTCCCTGAATCTGGGCCCACTCCCCGCCTCGCTGTCCCCCTGGGGAGCTGTCAACCCCAGCTCTCCTTTCTGGGTCATGTCCCCTGGTACCTCCAATGTTAAGAAGTGAGTGGCAGTTTTGATTATGGGTTGGGGCTGGATCGTCTGGGTTGTCAGGGCTGGAGAGCTGCCCTTGACCCTTTCCCAGGTTGGGCTTGGGCAGGTCTTCCTGGAAGTGTCAGGGGAGAGAGGTGTCTTCAGGCGAGATGCCTTCAGGTGTTTGCCGTCTGTTGTTCTTGACCTACAGGGAAAGGGGTTTTAGATCACCAGCCCATCTGAGCTAGCAGTATCCCTCACGGCCATCAGGTCCAAGCCCATCCATGTAAAGAAGGGGAAACTGAGACTCAGAGAGGGCACCCAGTAAACTCCTCTTCAGTTCCCTCTCTCCCACCACATTTGTGCCATCAGTGGCAGCCACAATGATGCCCTCCAAGGCCTCTCTGTAGGGGACAGTGAGGCTGGAATGATCCGGGGGACCACCAGGGAAAGCTTGGGCTTTGGGGTGAGGTAGCCCCAGTTGGAAGGAAGTGGAGATGGGCCCTACCCCACGAGATTGTCCTAAGGATTACAAATGGAATAGGAACAAGTATTTTTCTGGTTAAAAAAAAACAAAAAATACCCCAAAACAAAAGAAAACATGTGCCCTTGAAAAGCTAAAAAATAAAACCCGAAAACCCAAAACAAAGTATAAGAAATAAAAGCCCTAACCAGGTGGCTCAGTTGCTTGGAGCATTCGTGGTCCGTACACTGAAAGGTTGCAGGCTCAATTCCGGGTCAGGGCACATACCTAGGGTGTAGGTTTGATCCTGGTTGGGGCCCTTATGGGAGGCAGCCAACCGATGTTTCTCTCTCCCTCTCTCTTCCTTTCCCTCTCTCTCTGAAAATCAATGAAAACATATCCTCGGGTGAGGATTTAAAAAGAAAGGAAAATAAAAATCACCTCCAGGCATACCGTGGAGATGTTGTGGGCTTGGTTACAGACCCCCGCAACAAAGGGTATATCACAATAAAGCAAGCTATTATCTTTTTGCTGGTGGTGGGTCTTGCCTTCAATTTGTAAAAAACACAGTATCTGTGGCGCACAATAAAACGGTGCCGGTGTGAGCCTGTCACTAAGCATTTCATATAGTTACAGTCTTCTGTGTGCATGTGCGTGTACATGTGCATATAGGTCTGTCAAATGAGTACTATGAGGATTATATGACTGTACACTCTTTTATCCACTTTAAAAACTGGAGGCAAAGGTCAAATGAAATCCTGTGTGTAAAGTGCTAAGCATAGTGCCTGCCACTGGGTAGCGTCTCGGCCAACTTGGTGCCCCTCAGCCCCCACCTTTCTTGGTACCTGGCACTGTGTGAGCACTCTCTGTGTGTCACCCATTCTGTCTTTACCACAGAACTGTGAGTTTGGTTCCTTATCCCCATTTTCCTGACAAGGAAACTGAGGATCAAGGAGGGCATTAAGACCTAGAAAGCACTTGGCCCATGGCTGGCACTCAGGATGTCATCACAGCCCAGGGTGGTGGCTCTGCTGGTTGCCCTGTGAGGCAAGCCCCTCCCACCTTGTTGGGCCCCACAGGTTGTGGTGGGGAGTTGAGGTGGGGTGGATGGGTGTTGATACCACAATCAGTCCTCTCCCCCATCTGGGGAGGGAGGCAGTGTGTCAGAGGCACAAGGGATGCGCTTTAGCTGGTCTTGAATATGCCTTTGCAGGCCCCAGGGACCAGGCCACCCAGTGTGGGGTTGGCTTAATGAAGGCAGGGGAGAAATTGCCACCTAGAGGCAGCCAGGGTAATAAAGCCATGGCCCTCTGACTATTAGCACAGCCAGTTGGCATCGCTTCCTTCGGCTATTCTCTGCAGATGGTGCTCTTTAGCAAGCATGAGCTCCAAAGCCACCATGGAGGGAGGGGAGCACTGCAGGGTCTTAGGTGCTCTCCTGTAGAGTAGAGAATCTTGGAGCAGCTTTCGGTAAGAAAGGAGCCCTTGTCCAGTGCCAGGTTTCCCTCCGTGCAGGGCAGGCGTGTGGGAGCATGTGTGTCTTGCCCTCATTGTGTCTGGGTTGGCTGGAGCGTGTGCAAGCCAAACGCAGCCGAGGCCTTGCCCAGTGGTCCATGACCGGCAGTCAGAGTCTCACCTGTCCTTTCTGTCCTGGGACAGGGCGTGGAAAAGAGACCTCGGCTGGCGGTGATGAGGACTCTGGTGTCCGAAGTGCAGCTCGCCCAGCCCTAGCTCAGTGCCGAGCCCTCAGCGTGGACTGTGCTGGCCCCGGGAGCCCCCGCAGGCTCTACCTGAGCGTGCAGGTAAGCACTGGGGCTTCCAAAACACGAGGGGTCCAGCCAGGCCGGTGTGCTCGGCCCTCTGAGCTGCAGCGGCTTCTCAGGGGAAAGGAGCTCTGAGGGAGAGCTGGGGACCTGCCTTGTGCCTCTTTGCCAAGCTGCTCACTTCACATCCGCCTGCGAGTCTGTGTAGATGGAGCAATTTGCTTTGTTAGGTTATCTCGGGGAAAGTATCAGCAGATGACTGAAGCTTTTCAGCCACACCCTGGCTGAGGTGTTAAAGTGGGAAATGTGGGGCCTTCTCTGAAGCTATTAGGAAGACAGGCAGGTTTTAGGGAAGCTGTCTATTCCCGCTCGGAGGTGTGATTCCATGGGGCAATATCGTTCTTCCTTGTTTAAAGCTGGCACCCAAAACTAGGCAGAGGGCTTCTCCAAAACTTGGGTCCTTTTCTCTTGCAGTTATCACCAAGTGATTTTCAAAAGACAGACTTTACATATATATGTATATTCGTTTGTAGAAATAATTCAGAATGATAGCAGTAATAATAGCTACTATATCTTGAACACTGACTTTGTGCCAGGTGCTGTACCGTGCATTATATATCTCACATCAGTCCTCGTAACAGTCCCAAGACAGTTACTGTTTTATCTCAGTTCTGTGGATGAAGTAATGGAGGTTAAAGAGGTTAAGTAACTTGCTACTGGTCACATAGCAAGCTGGGATCTGAATCACTAAATATGATGAGCTTTCTAACATGATGTAAAGAATTTGCACAGGGCAGAGATGTAACATCTAGAGACCGAATGCCTCCTGTAGTCCTGTATCTTGGAGAAATCCACTATTAAGAGTTTAGTGTTTATCTTTCTCATACAACCACTTAATTACATTTCTGTACCTTTTTGTTTATTTTCACATACTATTCTGTGTCTGGCTCTTTCCTTCAACAGTGAAACTTGGTGATTTCTTCATGCAGAGAACTACCTCGTTCTTTCAAATTGCCACCTAATATTCTACTTCCGGGCTTACCATGACTTTTCTGACCATCTGTATTATTTCTGATTGCAGTGAGCGCCTTAAATACCTATACATTCACCACTATAGTGTTGAGTAATTTTGGGACTGCACAGGTTCTGCACTTTTGCAATGAATGTGTTTGTTACCACACATTTATGAAGTGCTTACTCTGTGCCAGGTGCTGTGCTAGGTGCTGACACACAGCAAAGAAGAGCTATAGACCTGACGGTCTAGTGGAGGTGCCGGAGAGCAATCAGATAATCACAAAAACAGGAATGCAAACCGGCAAGGGCCACGGATGTGGAGGCAGAGGGTGAAGGGCCAGAGTTATCTGGGAGTGTTGGCAGACTGTCCCCAAGCCCAAGCAAGATTGTGCACGAGAGGACCCACCTTGAAGGGACTTGTGCAAATGGAGGGCAGGATGGGGTGTGGGAAGCACATGTGCCCTTTGAGCATGTCCTTCCTCATGCAGACAAAAGTCCTGATCCCCAGTGGTACCTGGCCACAAGTCATTTTTTTTAAATAAGATTTTTCTTGGTGTTTTTTTAAACCCTCACTCGAGGATATGTTTTTATTGATTTTTAGAGAGAGGCGAAAGGAGAGAGAAAGAAACATCAATGGGTTGCCTCCCGTATGTACCCCAACAGGGGATTAAACCCACAACCTAGGTATATGCCCTGACCGGAAATCGAACCCGCAACCTTTTGGTGTAAGCGATGACGCTCCAACCAACTGAGCCACCCGGCCAGAGCTGGTCTCAAGTCTTGATCTGAACGTGGGCCCAGAGCTTGATGTTCATTTAGAGATAGTTTTGGGCTTCAGGGTTTTCCATGGCCTTTCTTGTGCGGTTCATCTGAAAACTGAACCAAATGGTCCTGTTATCAGTGAGTTCTATGAGAAAAGCAGGTCTGGTGCAAAAACAGTTAAAGAAACCAGAGAACCCGTCTTTTCTCTGACTTGAGCCATTGGTAGTTAAACCAGGAGGTGGTCAGAAACTGGCTGCCTTGAGCTGGGCGGTGGCTCTGTGCTTGCACTTTGATTATGGGGTGTTAGTTGTGGTTGCAGCCAAGTCCTGGGGTCAGCAGATCCGCTGGAGATGTCTGAGGAGTTTCAGCCAGCAACCAGTTTCTATCATCTTCTGGGCCCCACCAAGCTCTGTTATGGTTATAGGTGCTTCGAGGTCCTGGATGTGGGGCCGAAGTA